>NW_020174268.1:366220-586127 GCF_003031525.2 Neophocaena asiaeorientalis asiaeorientalis | reverse complement strand
AAAAACCACACCCAACAACAAAAAAAAACATCCCCACAAAAATAAAAAAAAAAAAAAAAAAAGTCCCTGCTCTAGTGAGGGGAACAAACAGTAAGTAAATAATTACAATTTAACCTTTGAGCACTAAACCAAAGCACCACAGGGGCCCAAAGAAAGGATCAACTGGCTGATGGTCATGAGAATAAAGAAAGTTTCATGCAAAAGATGATGTTGGAGCTGTACATTCAAGGATAAGGGACAGATATGAGAAAGAGAGGGGGAAAGCCCACCCAGAGCAGCGGGCACAGTCTCAGAGGTGTGAAGGGCATGTGTGGCCAATGAGGTAATAGGTGGTATTTTGGTTTTTTTGTTTTTTGACCACACCACGCAGCTTGTGGGATCTTAGTTCCCCGACCAGGAATTGAACACGGGCCTTCAGCAGTGAGAGCACAGAGTCCTAACCACTGGACCGCCAGGGAATTCCCAACAGGTGGTATTTTGGTGTGACTGGAGCATAGCCTGTAGAGGCCAGGGGATAGAGATTTCAGGAGAAAAGCTTGCAAAAAGAGGTTGATGCCAGTAGATGTTTTGCACTTAGTCTGTTGGCATTGAGAAATGATGTACGGCTCCAGTGACTGTCATGACTGTGACTGTGTTTTAGAAAATCATCCTGTCAAGAGAGGACCGTGAAGGGGGATTGGGAGCCAGCAGAGGTGGGGGTCGGGTAGGAAGAGCAGACTGGGCTTTGGCCACATCAGCTGGCTGACACCAATTCGACTGCTGTTCAGTTGAAACGTGTTTCTCCATCATCTGAACGACCAATTTTTGCAGTCATTTGGGCCAGTCGTGCAGTTGATCCAAAGCAATTGTTCGGTCATCTCAGAACTCAGAATGACTACTGATCTCATGTTCTGAGCAGCCAAACAAGTTTGGAACAACAAGCCTCTAGCAAGCCAGGAAGGGCTCACGTTAAAAGAACAGCAAGCTTCCATATTACATCCTTCGTGTATTGGCTAGAGCAGGACATTTAAGGGGTATTTCAGATTTCAGAAAAAATGTGTGCGTGCTGGAAATCCAGCCCCAAAGCATTACTTTTAAGCCAAGTGAGCATGGAGGGAAAGGCTCAGGTGAAGGTCACACAGCTGTGAGTGGATTAGTGCTCAATGGGGTTTTGCTGCAGGGAAATCCTCCAGTTTGCCTTCTGTACACAAAAGTGGTATAAAAAATCCTTATCAATATGGCTTTCCAGAAGCTGTGCATACAGCTTCCTCTGCTCTCATCTGGCTTCTAGCTAGAAGCCTGTTTGTGGGAATTGCAAAACTTACTCCCTTCACTGCTGGGAGCCCCTCAAGGGTACTGGCTGAGACTGGGCTAGCCGTGCTTATTATTTTTTCCTCTGAACATTGTTGTATCCGGATTTGATGCCTGGAACTGCTGCGACCATTTGCTAACACCAAGAGGGTGAAGCCAACACGTGAAGGAGAACAGATCAAAGGGAACAGTAAGAAGCAGACCTGGAGCCTTGACATATTATACCTGTAGCCTGAACGTCCGCTGGATTTCTTGTTATGCAAAAAAAAAATTTCCTAATTCCCCCATTGTTTGTTTAAGTCACTTTGAGGGTGACTCTCTTACTTACAGATAAAAGCATCCTGAGTTATACTTTCCAAATACACATGGACGCAACACGCATATGCACACCCCCCAAAATATCTCTTTTCTAACCAACCCTTGCTGTCTGAAATGCTTCTCCTTATGAGCCATTCTTTTTATTGGGGAATTTTCCTTCTACTGTAACACACATATCTCTCGGAGATCCTCTCTAAGACTTTTTATTTTTCTAAAAATTGGCTCAAATTTTGTTCTGTATTTTATTGAGTCCTTATTAAGTGCTAGACACTCTAGGCTGTGAGGATTTTAGATGGAGGTGGTCTTTAAATGCTCTATTTTCTTTGGCCATGCCACGCACACCATGCGGGATCTTAGTTCCATGACCAGGGATTGAACCTGCAGTGGAAGCACAGAGTCTTAACCACTGGACTGCCAGGGAGGTCCCTAAAGAATCACTTTTTTAAGAAATGAAGAATTATCTCAGATGCCATCTCCGTGGACTCCCCTCATTTTTACCACAAGGCTGATCAGCTCTCCCAGGCTGAGAGTGAGAAGTATAGAAGTGCTCGGTGGACGGGGAGAAGAAGATGGATTTGGTCCTGAGACTCTGATTCATTGCTACTTCAAGGACATTTTTACTTTGCCTGCAGGAAAGAGAAAGTGATCCATAGTAACTGTGATGAAAATGCACTCCCTTTCTGCCTTTCCTCCTTTCTCTTCTTTCCTTTAGAAAAAGGAAAGTTGGAAAGAGATGAGCTCAGCCTATGGGATGTGAAACCAGAGCTCAACAGGAGAAAAACCACTTGAAATGTCAAATCAAAATAGAGTTCATTTGAAGATCCAGGTCAACATAGAGACCAGCACATGAATTGATCCCATGGACCCCTAAAATCTTCCCCAGAAATGATTTCTGGTTGGGAGATGGTACCAAAGGGGGTGGGAATGAGCTGGACTTCAGGACAGCTCCTAGATGCCAATCAGGTCCAATTGAGTAACTGGTCAGACTGCCTTCAAGGATTATGACACGATTCAACCCATAGTATAATTTATTCCCTTTGACACGTTTGCACATTTGTTTTACTTGAACTCTCAAAAACGCAAGGCAGGTGAAGTGGCTATTATTATTCGTTGGCCAAAAGGTTGTTTCGGTTTGTTCAGTAAGATGGCTCTAGAAGCACTTAGTTATTTTTAACTTAATTTGAAACAATTTTGTTAGATTGTATGTGACAGCTGTCGTATCAGCATGCACTTTAAAAAAGACATCAAAATTGGTGAAATCTGTGTAGCCTTTTTAATATTGAAGATGAAAGAAAAAAAAACATTTTCAGCATATTATGCTCTATTACTTCAAGAAAGGTAAAAACGCAACTGAAACGCACAAAAAGATTTGTGCAGTATATGGAGAAAGTGCTGTGACTGATTGAATGTGTCAAAGTGGTTTGCTAAATTTTGTGCTGGAGATTTCTCGCTGGACGATGCTCCACGGTCGGGTAGACCAGTTGAAGTTGATAGAGGTCAAATTGAGACATTAATTGAGAACGGTCAATGTTATACCATGCAGGAGATAGCTGACATACTCAAAATATCCAAATCGAGCGTGGAAAATCATTTGCACCAGCTTGGTTATGTCATTCGCTTTGATGTTTGGGTTCCACATAAGTTAAGAAAACCTTCTTGACCATATTTCCTCATGCGATTCTCTACTTAAACGTGACGAAAACGTTCCGTTTTTAAAACAAATTGTGACACGCGATGAAAACTGGATACTGTACAATAATGTGGAATGGAAGAGATCATGGGGCAAGCGAAATGAGCCACCACCAATCACATCAAAGGCCAGTCTTCATCCAAAGAAGGTGATGTTGTGTATATGGTGGGATTGGAAGGGAGTCCTCAATATGAGCTCCTTCCAGAAAACCAAATAATTAATTCCAACAAGTACTGCTCCCAGTTAGACCTACTGAAAGCAGCACGTGATGAAAAGCATCCAGAATTAGTCAACAGAAAGCGCATAACCTTCCACCAGGATAACGCAAGACCGCACGTTTCTTTGATGACCAGGCAAACACTGTTACAGCTTGGCTGGGAAGTCTTCATTCATCTGCTGTATTCACCAGACACTGCACCTTCAGATTTCCATTTGTTTCGGTCTTTACAAAATTCTCTTAGTGGAAAAAATGTCAATTCCCTGGAAGACTGTAAAAGGCATCTGGAACAGTTCTTTGCTCAAAAAGATAAAAAGTTTTGGGAAGATGGAATTATGAAGTTGCCTGAAAAATGGCAGAAGGTAGTGGGACAAAAGGGTGAATACGTTGTTCAATAAAGTTCTTGGTGAAAATGAAAAATGTGTCTTTTATTTTTACTAAAAAACCTAAGGCACTTTTTGGCCAACCCAAATATTTTAATCTTGTTAATGTAGAAGGTAAGCTACAGAAAGATTAAGTGTCTGATCCAAAATTTGAGACAGTTATTGCAGGGGCAAGACCAGCTCTCTGATCTCAAAACATGAAATTTGCTCTGCTTTCCACTCTGTTGTATCTCCTTGCCATGGAATTTGATGTAAGGCACTACACCTGAAAAAAACGCATAAACGTGGCCCCATTGGTTCTATTCCCCCTCCCACCACCCACCCCATTCAGCAGGAAGTTGGGGCCAAAATTCAAGGGACTCTTAAGAGCTACACACACAAGTTGGGCTGTGGATGCTTACGACTGACAGAGGACACAGGTGAATTCATCAATCGTGTACTCAACAAGCCTGTATCAAGTTCTTTTCACCTGCCCCCCTCCCTTATCTGCTTGGCACATTTGGGAGTACAAGAGAAGCACAGAGAACAGCCTCCCTGGCACTGAAGCAGCTCACACCCCTCTTGGAAGGCATGACCACAACTTAGGAGACAATCAAAAGTGGTAGGATACAAGAGTCAACTGAGTCTCAGATTTGGTTAAAACACAAAGAACAGTGCTAAATAACTCTTGGTTAAATGAATGAATTATTAGACTAGATACTCACGTTAGTTGACTTGGAGAGTATGTATATCAGTCAAGGTTAAAGGAGAGAAGCAGAATCACTAGAATAGACACACAGACCACACACACACACACACACACACACACACACAAAACCACAGAGAACAATAGGAATTCACAAGGAAAAGATGACTGATGGATTCATGGGGAATGTGGGGCTTACACAAGGTCTTGAAGGATGGTGAGAATCTGGTCAGGGGAGAAGTGGCAGGACATTTCAGGTAGAAGGAATGACAGCAGTCACATTGTCTGTGACTGCAGGAGTGCCAAAAAAAGCCTACTACATTTTCACATACAAATCCCAGACACACAGACACACACACACACACGCACTCCAGATGTCACTTATTATTTACGAGTCTATAAAATGGGATCATAACAGTCATTACATTGAATTGTAGTGAGGATTATAATATATCATGTATGAAAATAGCCTAGCATAGGGTTCAATATATAGGAGGCTCTCAAAACCTGAAAAGAAGCATGTCTTACTATTGCCCGATTTGCAATTTTTAACCATGGGACTAATGCTGGCATGGATTTGGTAAAAGAGAAGAAACAAATGCAGGTATTTCTTAATCATTGATCAAGGCAAAGAAAAGTGCATGAAAATGCATGAATAGACTTGATTTTTGACAACTGGATGTACTATAGTTCATAAGCCCTCTTCTGGGATAAGAAGGGAATTTTTTTTTTTTTTTTGAAAGACTGGTGACTGCAGTGTACATTTTACAGAGCCAAATTGGGTGGGCTGGAGGGGCTCATGGCTGGGGCACTTGAAATGTAAGAAGATAGAGATGAAAAGAGTATATTTACTGCTCTGTGTGCCAGGAAGGAATTCATGTTTGTCCCCTGGGGCATCCGTAGAGATTTGGGTCCTAAGGGGTGTCTTTCTCTAATGAAAGGGAGCTGCTGTGCTATTTACGGGGATTCTGATGAACTTCAGGAGTCCTTTTACTGAGTGATATGCAAGTTTGGGCCAGATCTGAACTGTTCAGGACAGCCAAAAGGAGGCTTAATATTGCCACCAGCAGCTCCCTTCTCTGCCTTTACATATTCATCACTCTTCTCTCTTAAAAATAATATTTTAAAATATCTGTTCAAGATTTATTTAAGTGGACTAAATTGGTCTACCACTTCTGGGTCAGGACCTGTATTCTGGTAGACCCAGGACATTAAATGACTCATTCTTTCCAGGGGTACCAATAACCACAGAAATCTCCCTAAGCCCCCTATAGAAACAAGATTATGTCATATCATGGCTTTTTAAAAATAATTTAAAGGCTATGATATTAACAGTGCACAACAAATTTCAAAGGATTTTATTGTGCAGCACAGATAAGAAAGGTTTTCTGGGACTTCCCTGGTGGCGCAGTGGTTAAGAATCTACCTGACAATGCAGGGGACATGGGTTCGATCCCTGGTCCAGGAAGATCTCACATGTCACGGAGCAACTAAGCCCATGTGCCACAACTATTGAAGCCCGTGTGCCTAGAGCCCGTGCTCAGGCACAAGAGGATCCACCGCAATGAGAAGCCCACGCGCTGCAGTGAAGAGTAGCCCCCATTCGCTGCAACTAGAGAAACCCTGTGCTCAGCAACGAAGTGCCACCATATATTGTCTTACTAGATTCCAGGTTTTTTCCATCCCTAGGCCTTGTGTTTTAGCTCATTTTCGAGAGACTGCAAATTAGTTGCCTCTGAGTTAAACGTGGGAATGGATATTCAGCCCACCTCCTATCCAGTTTTGATTTCATTTCTAGACCTTCTGTGATCCCCATTACTGGGTTCAATGGCCTCCTTTCTGTTCCTACAGCATTCTGTAGATGCCCAAGACTTGGAGATTACCACACTCTTACTAGGCTGGCTCCCCACTGAAACGAAGTTTCCTGCAGGGCAAGAGGAGGGCCATAGTATCCCCAGTGCCTGGTACAGTGCCTAGCACATAGTTGATGCTCAATAAAGAATGTGCAGCAAACAAGCAAATGAATGAATGAATGTTATTCACCTTTGGAAATGATAGAGTCATATTCTAGAAGCCAGGGTAGCTAATAAGGCTCTCTATGTAACAAGATTTTGTGTCAGCGGAGAGTAGAGAAATTCTCCAGTGGCCCCTCAAAGTTAATTTTTCCTTAAACAAAGAATATTTGGGACCAACAATTGGGATATGTAACAGACATTTTGTAGGAATCCACCTCAGATTTACTGATAGTTTGAAAACAACAGGTGTATTTTGGTCAATGATCAAGTCCCACCCCCAAAAAGAATTGACAATTTTTTTCTTTGTAACCTCTGCCATTTTTCTCCTTTTATCCTGTTCCAACCATCAAGGAACATTTATCCACAAATGGCAAGTGCCTTGAATTATAGCTTCCTGTGTCTTCCCAAGCTGTTCATTTCCTCCTGTCTCATGTGGAGTAATCAACATGGGCTAGATGGCTCCCTCACATAAATTTCCATGAGGACAAGCATCCAGCCACTATTAATGCTTCTTCACTAGTAAGAGATACAACATTCAGGGCTTCCTCCAGGTCAGATGATTGTTCTGCTGGGCCTTATGAACTTGCGCAAAGCACTATTTTTTCTCACGATATAGGCATAACAAACTTTTCTTTTTTGAGCGGTGGAGCCTCTGTGTTCTATCAGCTACATTCTTGCATACAAATCCCTTGTAAGTTATTTTTCAAATTCCAAGGTTCAGCAATTTAATTGAATCGGTTCCTAATTTTTAATTAAATCTGCATTTCTCCCGGTAACCTTTGGAAAGATAGAAGCCACATTACCATATTGGAGAGAAAGGATCACAGAGCACGACAGACATAAAAGAGAAGCACAAAATCACAAGGCAGGCTTTCCTATAAATTTATTTTCATACCAAAAAAAAAAAAAAATTCTAAGGCGATGTTTTTATTGTATAGTATAAAATAACTTCCACTAAATTAAAAACGGAATTTTTTTTTTTGCTATAAGCCACTGATAACTCTTCCATGAAAAAAATTTACAATTTGCAGCACCTGTAGAAAAAAACACCTGTTCAATAATTATATAAATACTGTAGACAGATCCCAGTAGCCCATTATGTATCCTTTTTGGCAATGTCAGCTTCCTAAAGTCAATTAGCTTCTAAATTTGAAAGGCACCTGGTGGCCAACATTCAAGGCATCCATTAAAATTTTTTTGGAAACAGACTTGAGAAGTCTGAAAAAATCTATTAAGTTAAAAAGAATGAAGAAGTATCATACAGTTGATATTAGCAAACAACATTTTTTCCCTTAGCTGCAAGTTTTCCCCAGGGGATTTACAAAGTGCACCAGTTAAATACGTCTGTACATTTGAAACATTAAATATGTCAACAGCAAGACACTTTTAAATATTTTGAATCAAATACTATAGCACAAATATAATTTACAATACTTTGCACAGAAAACATTACATCTGAAATATAACTTTAGATATTATATAAAAATACATATATTTTTTTCTCCTCATTAGAAAAAAGTATTTATTTGCAGGTTCCAGCATGGTGTAACAATTCAAAAGAATCTCACCCTTCAGATGGTCATCAGTTTGCAATTAGATGACCCCCTTTCCACTTCAGCCGCATCGTGGCATCTAACCATGGATTAGAGACAGAGAATTAACCCCTCCCATAGCCCAAAGGCAGTTTTTCATAAAGGCACCCATAATTGCTCCAATCTACTTTAATTCTAGGAATTCATCACAAAATTTAAAAACCACTGTGTAAGAAAACCCTTAGATTGTAACACACCTTGAGTCCAACATCTCCCATTGGCTGTAAATACATTCGCTCCCTACAGAGTCAAAGGCATGGGTCTTCTTGTACCCTGTGGGTCATAGCTCTTAGTAGTCTCACACACCTACATATATCTTTCTTGGCTTGTTTTTAAAGTTTTCTATACATCCTAGGGAATACGTGAAAACGCTTCATAAAATGGGGCTCAATCTATATCTCGAACTTTAAAAGCCCCAAAGTACGTTGCATCTTGATCTGGATCCAGTAGTGAAGGGTTGGATACCTCAATGCTTATTTCCTCACCAGACCGTAGCTTAAAAAATCCCCCAACGTTTATGGAGTAAAAATGGAATTCAGAGTTCCCCGACCAGTATTTGGTGCTTCCTCCTTTCATGAGGGTATGAGAACTCGGGATTTTGATGCTGGTCTTGGTGACATACACCATCAGCTGAAGGTAATTCGCAGTGAGGTTTCCCGAAGTTTCATGATGTCGAAAGCAAATGTTGGCATACAGGTAATAAAAGCCATCTTGGTTAACTATTAGTTTTCCGTTGCTGAAAGTCATGTTGGAGATCTTGGCCCAACCTCGGTCATGGTACCAGCAGGACAGACTCACTTTATGGGAACCTGAGGAAAAGAGAGGCACGTGATTTAAAACCCACCCCTTCAAGGAGAAGGACATCCTCACAATTCTATGAGGTTGGAGAAAGACCTACTGGAACAGTCATTGTTCCAATGGGAGAATAATTTCTCAGAATTTATTTTCTAAAAGGGGAGTACCAGTACATTAAGAAGTACTTGCGCTCTCTTGCTAGGCACCCGAGAGGGGTCAAATACAAGATCTCACTTTTCCTGCCCTCAAGGAGCCTATAGTACACAAGGGATAAGTATGATATACGTTCAGACAGGAAGCAAGGCTCGGGCCCTGATAAGAAAGGTGTGGATATTGCAATGGGAATTCAAAGGAAAGAGATTACTTCCTCCCAGAGGGCTCAAGAACGATTTTGCTGTGCTACTGAACCTGATGACTTAAAGGAGGAATTCAGCCAACAGAAGCATAAAGGTCATTCAAGGTTGAAGGAAGAGAATCAGCCAGAGACAGTTGAAACAAGAAAGCAAGAAACAAGTATAGGAAGAGAATATCCACACTCCACGTGACTCCACTTTCTCTTTTAATTCATGGAGAGAGGTATATAGAAGGAGCTGAAAATCTGGGTCACAGCAACTTGGACCAAAAAGTCAAACTCTTAAACTCTATATTCTCATCACCATTGATTTTCCCCTCCTCCAATAGCCCAAATGCCTCCCAAGGTCACACGACTGAAAAGCTGCCCCCAGAGAAGTTCACAAGGAACATATCCTTGGCATTGTACTCCCCAGCTTCACAACTTCATGCAATCCTTTGTGCCCAAAGGATGGTAAAATCTCTTCTAATTATTAGACCAGAACTCTCCTTTAGCTCCTTCTCACGCCTGAAATGTGACAACCGATCTTCATGTCACTGTTTCTGGAGCAGCAGAAGTTTCTAGAAAATCTAAGTCAGCAAAGTGTCCAACGCTTTGAATATTTCAGGTCTTTAGTGTACTTTACTAGGTCTTAAAAAATTGGGACTACCTCCATGATAAACCTCAGTAATCAAATATTTATATATATACGGATACCTATTAGCCAACTGGAAAAGATGTCAGCTAGTGGGAAAAAAAGCTGTTATACTGTGGAAAGTCCAGAGTTTTCCTCCAGAGGATTTTGTAAACACTTATGCTAAGTTAAGCTTGTCATCTGCTAGGATTTCAACAAGGCAAAACAGAGCTGGGGAGTCTCAGAATGGGGTGGGGAGTAGTTTCTGCAGCCAGGGAGAAGTTCTTTGCCGCCTGTCACCCAAGAGAAATTCCCCACAGAATTTAGACTTCAACTGGATTCCACGGATCCATCAGAGCTGACAACACTTTGGCTAGAGTGGGTCCTTGGGAGATCTTTGTAGAACCAGAAACCCACACTGGCTAACTTTCAAGACTGGCCTGAATCCTGGGAAAACTTGAACACCTGCATCTTACTCTGGAGAGCCACAAAAAGGATTATGTCCTATTGTCCCTGGAGGGCTACTGGGCAGCTGGGATATGGTCTGGGGACCTCAATACCAGGCTGTTCCAGAACCAACTAGATGGTAGGGTAAGTGGAAGAAAAAAAGTGCAGCGGGGTCCAAGCTATGGTGGGGCAACCCCCCATCCTTAGACATGCCTGCAAAGGCAAAGAAGCCAATGGTTTCAATCCCTGTGCTCAGGGACAGGACAGATTTCCTGAACTGCACATCGTATCCACAAGAGGGCGCCCCAGCGAGCCTGAGAAGCCATCACAGGCACTGCTGCCTCCAGAACCCAGCACAGCGCCCTGCCCTTTTGCATCTGAGGTCCTACCTCAGATCATCCTAAATTAAAGCATCCCAGATGTAAATATCATTCCATGGTCCCAAGTGAGTCAAAATGAGACTGTAAGACTCTATGCATCACACCCTCATGAACACTAGCAAAGTAACTTCTCCAGGCTGGTAAACAGCCACCTAGTCCATTGACAGAGCTAAAAAAAACTCAAGGTGTTTCCTATCTCAAACCATCCCATGGTTACCTCCTTCTTCCCCTACTCTTGTATTCAATCCTTTAGGCAATCAATTATCGGTCTTATAGTTTATCTCCTATGACGGCCCTTAACAGATAGCAGCAGAATGACTAAGGTGACGTCTACCCTCTCGACAGGCTGGATCAGCTAGCGTTAGACCAAGGGCTCAGAGATACAGTCCAGGAAAGGCAGGGAAGGATGAAAGAGAGAGGAGAACACAGAAACCCTGACCGCATAGCACTCCTGTTGTTAGCTCAAGTCAAGTGGAAGGAGTGTCCTTATATCCTTCTAAACATGCCTATATTTATCCATTCGCTGATCAATTTCATCATTTAGTAAATATCTGAATGGTGCTTTCTACGGGCATTCACTCTATCCACAGTTAAGAAATGCATCAAGCAGTATACCCTCAAGGCACTCTGTAGTGGAGAAAAGAAGAAATGGGCACACCAAATGAAAAATATAACATTTTCATTTCTGCAGGTCACACAGCCCATGGCTGAAGTTCAGTTAAAGCACCTGCCAAGTGGAAGCTGCAGAAATTAGTGGCGACCACGTGAACTCAGCCCAGTGACAGAGGGCAGGGAGGGCTTGGGTCAAATGTGGACGGGCTGAGAAAAGGGAGAGGATTGCGATCGAGGGAAACTGTTCTAGCAAAGAACGGAATGCACACAGCACGCAGAGGAAAAGGGAGAAGAACCGTCAGTGTGAACTGGAGAGCTCATGAAGAGCGATAGTGGGAGAAAAGATGAGAACAGCCCCCCATCAGGTTGGAGGACCTCGCACAGCAAGCCTGGGCTTCCATCACTAGACGACCTTCAGCCTCCCCAGCCGCCCCAGCCCCTAGGGTCACTGCTATTAGACATTAGAGAAGAAGTCTCTCCAGATATTTAGCCTGAGCTGCCCTTAAGAAAGCCATGAATCCTGACCTCACAAAATACTCCCCAATGCATTTTATTCGAGAAGCTTTGAAATACAGTCAGTATAAGGCAGATTCTGATTTCTTTCTTATGTGTAAATAAGTACAAATAAGTATGGAACAGAGGCCCCGAATGAACGTGCAAAATTAAAGCCATCTTCCTCTGAAGTATCCAAACTGGGAGATAAATGGACTCAAGGAGTCATTGGCCAAGCCAGAGGAGCAAATTCTATTTTCTTAAACAGAAGCATACACGAACTCATTTCACTCTGTCTCAAGCTCAATAACCATCATAAAATAACCAGGAGTTTTGCCTTCTTTTTGGCAATGATTTGATGCAAGGTGCCTGGAGGGAGAGCTATGTAACTAAAACATGCTTGCTATTGATTGCCAAATAGACTTTGGCACACAGTCTAATGCAATATTTATCATATGCCATTTAAAATGAACTGAAAAGGTAAATGCAGACTACAGCACACACAGCTGACAGATCAGTATTAATTTGATTGGCTTTGCTAACATGCAAAATAGTTTTCCACTCAGAAAATTAGTGTAGTTCCACGATAAGGCACACACATACACACACACGCACAGAAAGAGAGAGAGAGAGAGAGAGGAGAATTTGTTTATGAAGCAAATATCTGGGACAGTATAGATAGTTTAGGAAAAATCTAAAAATCAAAGAGTTGGTTTCTCCTTTCTATGTCTGTAGTCAGGAAAAATTCCTTTGTGGCCCATACTATATTAGTAGCTTCAAAACTGCTTATTAAAACTTGGATTTTTTTTAACTCTAAGAAGAACTTGCCTTGAATCATTTTTGTAAAACAAGAAATAGAATATATAAATTATTTAATTAAACTTTAAATAATGACAAATTACATTCACTAAGTTCTTACTATATGCCCACTTCCATATAAGCATTTTAGTATATAACCTCATTAAATCTTTATAGCTGTCCCATGACGTACAAACTGTTACCATCCCCATGAAGAAGCTGACACACAAAGGATTCCAATAATTTGCACAAGGACACCCAGCCAGGTAGTATGGTGGGACCTCAAACCCGGGCCGTCAGACTTGAGACGCCCTGCTATTAAAACCACATTAATCTACTTCTTTCACAAAAAGAGGAACACAAGCGCTCTGAATTTACTCCCCTCTGACAAAGGCAACAGGCCACAAGATACTTATGTAATAACCTGTAGTATAAAAAGCATGGACTTGGGAATCAGCTAGAGTGGAATTCAACTTCTACTCCTGCCATGTTGTAACCTCGATCAGATAACTTACCGCTAGGTGGACCTTGGTTTCCCTGTTTGCAAAATCTGAATGATAATCTCTACCTTGCAGGGTTGTAGTAAGGTTTAGAGATAATGGATACAGAGCAAAACGCCTGATACAAAGTGTGTGTATAAATGGTATGATAAAAGTAATATTCCATTGTCGCTCCATCCTAATGTTCCTTGTGACCTTTTTTTTTTTTTTTTTTTTTTTTTTTTGCGGTACGCGGGCCTCTCACTGTTGTGGCCTCTCCCGTTGCGGAGCACAGGCTCCGGACGCGCAGGCTCAGTGGCCATGGCTCACGGGCCCAGCCGCTCCGCGGCATGTGGGATCTTCCCAGACCGGGGCACGAACCCGCGTCCCCTGCATCGGCAGGCGGGCTCTCAACCACTGCGCCACCAGGAAAGCCCCCTTGTGACCTTTCTGATGCTCACCTAACCCGATGTGAAGTAACCAGTGGGGATTATATGATGGAAATCACTGGTACATTAGGTAGATGTAGACATAGAGCTCTGGGTTTCCTCATTTCCAAAAGATGATGAGGTCTCCAGTCTATTGAGCTAAATTCTTAGCCAGAAGAAAACGATAAGTCCCTGGAGAACGAGTACGTCTCATTTTCTAGAGGGCTGTTGCCTCTTAAATATCACTCTGTTCAGCTCCTGCCTGGAACTCTGCAGGAGATGGCTGAGTACATGACTACCTGGAGGAATTCATGCACCTCACAGGCCAGCAATGGGGATGTGTCAACTTTTGCTCGGAAAAATAGAGATGAGTATAACACGGGATTATCCTTCCCAGTTATGCAACCTCAACTAGCAGTCTTTTAAAATAAACTCACTCTGGTGATCTGAAAATGAATATAGTGATGATGTCCATTCTGGCACGATCGAGAATCACTGTTTCCATGATGTGGAAATAGATGATCTTTCTTCTGGTCTAGAAGTTAAGGGCTCTCAAAATTTTGCTGACAGGCTAAGAATAGGTCTGAGTATTCAGATGGGCTGATAAATGACTTTTTTTTTTAACATCTTTATTGGAGTATAACTGCTTTACAATGTTGTGTTAGTTTCTGCTGTATAACAAAGTGAATCAGCTATATGTACACATATATCCCCATATCCCCTCCCTCTTGCGTCTCCCTCCCATCCTCCCTATCCCACCCCTCTAGGTGGTCACAAAGCACAGAGCTGATCTCCCTGTGCTATGTGGCTGCTTCCCGCTAGCTATCTATTTTACCTTTGGTAGTGTATATATGTCCATGCCACTCTCTCACTTCGTCCCAGCTTACCCTTCCCCCTCCCTGTGTCCTCAAGTCCATTCTCTATGTCTGCATGTTTATTCCTGTCCTGCTCCTAGGTTCATCAGAACTTTTTTTTTTTAAATTCCATATATATAGTGTTAGCATAGGGTATTTGTTTTTCTCCTTCTGACTTACTCTTGAAATATTTTTCAGGCTGGATATAAATGGAACTTACCTGATGGGATGTCAATGGCATTAATCGTGAGATGGGCAAAGGGCTGAGTCTCAGGCTTGTTCCTTTTGGCCAGATCTAACCATGAACCTTCCACCATGGCTGGAGATAAGAGAAGCCATGTTAGCTCAAAGAGGAGTCACCCTAGGGGTTTTCAAATATTTATACAGATTCGTGCTTACCTTTTTCTGCTCTGATGTGTTGTGATTTAACAATATGTTGCATTTCCTGCAATAAAAAGAAAAAAGAATCTTATTTATACACTCTTTTGATAAAGCAGTTAAGAATTCAGGACTGTCGGACATACAATAAATTAATCCTCTTTCCTTCAAAATATGCCGGAAGTACATAGGCAGTAAAATTTCTTGATGTCCTAAGTAGCTATCAAGGGAAGTTCACCCCAAAGAGTTATGTCGATGTGCTTAAAAAGTAGACTATACACATACCATCCAATAAAATACTTCGGACAATAAGAGGAAATAAAAGACAATGTAAATTATAAAACACGGAATCACTGACCACAGTTAAACATTTGTAGCAGGTACACAAATGGAGATGAAGTTAACTAGGAAAATAACAATTGCCACAGAATATATGACCCTCTTAAATTTTTAGAGAGTCTCTTTTCATGTCTGTTTCATTAGTGAATTCCTGTTATAATGTTGAAGCTCAGCCCATGAGAAGAGAAAGATGCTTGGCTTCCAGTGGTTAATCTTTCATTTTAAAAGGTCACAGTGTATTTAAAGTACTACATGGAAGTCTAAGAGCTTCTTAGATTACCAATCATTGGCTTAAAATATCGCCACAAATAGAGGTTTAGAAGTGCAAGCCAGTAAAAGAAAGAACTCAAGTACATAAAGAACGTAGGGAATTGCATATCTCAATTTGAGCCCTGACAATGAAGGGTCCAATAAGTAACTGCAGACCCACCTGAATCAAGACCTTAGCTACCATTAAATAGTAAAGTGATGTGGATGGAACTTCAGGCTTTGACTTCAGTTCAAACCCCTCCTCAGTCACCTACAAATACTGAGGATATTAACAGCACCTTTATGATCGGTGGTTGTGAAGACTCAATGAGACGATGCATGTAGGCACTCAGCAGATGTATGGTAACTCCATACATCTAAATACTCCTAGAAACACTCTGGAGAGATTCCTAATTTCTCTGTTATTGGGGTGACCATCCACACTAACTACCCCATCCCCTCATGATGTTTGAAAGACAGGCCAGATAGCTTAAGTTCTTGGAATGTCTGGAGAGAAGGGCTTTGAGATAGCTGATAGGTAGATAGAGAGAGGCTATAACAAAATGTAACTGTTAACAGTTGGAAGGGTTCTAGTGGTAAAATTACATTGATTCTTCTCTCTGCCTTCAAGACCCCCAAGAGAGAAGAGAATCAATTCTATTTTTTTTTTTTTTTTCCCTTTTGCGGTACGCGGGCCTCTCACTGTTGTGGCCTCTCCCGTTGCGGAGCACAGGCTCCGGATGCACAGGCTCAGCGGCCATGGCTCACGGGTGCAGCCGCTCCGCCGCACGTGGGATCCTCCCGGACCGGGGCACGTGTCCCCTGCATCGGCAGGCGGACTCTCAACCACTGCGCCACCAGGGAAGCCCCTCAATTCTATTTTTAAAGACCCTTGGAGGATAGCACAGCTGTCTTCAGTTACCTATTCTAACATCCTAAAGAAGTCACAGCATGACTGACTTTTAGAAGGAAACTTACAGCCTCATCCAAGGCTACTTCCTGCCCTTGCCTTTGACCCAGGGCACTGCCCTGCACAGCCCTGGGAGCATCTCTGCAGGAAATTCCAGGCAAATGATGTCTGGCTCTTTTGGGTTGTACAATGCAGTGGCCCTTACCAGGCTTTGTTCCTCTCCCCACTCCATCCAAGATTTATTTCTCTCCCCTACTGACTGCCAATCTCCCAAGTCTTTTCTCATGATCTTTGGATTCCCAATGGTACCCTGATTTCTGGAATTTCCTAGTTTAGTCTTCCCTGCATTCACAACAGGGATTTATATATGCACAATGTACCTATTATACATTGTATATACATTTATATATACACAGTGTATCTTTTACCTTTATAAGTACATAATACATTACATATATAATATATATATAGTGTATCTTTATTCATTGTATATATCTTTTTACATTTATAATGGAGATATAGACACACACAATGTTTACTAAACATTGTATATAGCTTTATACATTTATGATACAATATATCTTTAGACATTGTATATCTCTTTATATACTTATATATGTGTATATAATGTAACTTTATCTGATTACTATCTCTTAAAAGATTGGAACAAATAGGAACCTGGGGCTTCCCTGGTGGTGCAGTGGTTGAGAGTCTGCCTGCCAATGCAGGGGACATGGGTTCGTGCCCCGGTCTGGGAAGATCCCACATGCCGCGGAGCGGCTGGGCCCATGGGCCATGGCCGCTGAGCCTGCGCGTCCGGAGCCTGTGCTCCACGGCGGGAGAGGCCACAACAGTGAGAGGCCCGCGTACCGCAGAAAAAACAAAAACAGGTACCTGGATGACAGTATTTCAGAGATTTAAAGCTACCCCTCATTTTCCCTCTAGCCCCGACCTGCCTCATCCTCAGAAGGAAGAGGGGAGAGGGAAGAAGGAAGCAAAGCAAAGTATGACATATGCCTACAAATGCCTGCTTGGTGCTTTTCTATTGAGAAAAGCACACTTATTATCGAGAAAAACAAGGTAAGATCCATTTTGCTAGCTCAGTGGTTCTCAACCTTGAACATGCAGCACAGTCTCCCAGAGGGCTTGTTGAAACACAGTTTCTGATCTGCTTGGTCTGGGGCGGGACCTGAGAATTTGCATTTCTAACAGACGAGCTGGTGTTGCTGACCTGGGGCCTCCATTTGAGAAGAGCAATCCCTCTCACATCCCAAAAGATTTCAGAGATGAGCAAATCTGAGATTTTCTTGAAGCTTGAGACCAGGCCAAAGGAGCAGCAGACAAAAGTCACTGATTAAGTGGGCAGGGAAAGTTTGTTCTCTCCTACCTGGGAATGAACTTCTCCTGCCCATTTAATCAGCAGGTGCTAGGTCAGAGCCGTCACGGAAACTTTTCAAGAAAATTCAATAACCAGTGCCATTCAGAAAAACTTTCAATGTCTGCTTAAAAAAAAAAAAAAAGTGTGTCATGACCCAAGATGAATTAAAACTTGAGCTAAAGGCCCATGAGGTAATGCTGCTTTCATGTTATATATTGTTGGGTATCCAAGAATTGCAATTCCTCTCATGAAACCCTACAGGGAAGTTTCCACATAAAAAACAAAGTAGTTATGTGTCTATAGCCTCAGGCTACAAAAAAATGTAGTCTCAGTATCTGTTCTTATATCCCTACCCCACCCCAATCTTTTGAACTCAAGATCATTGTTATTTATATACACAGATATCAACCAGGAACGTAACATTCTTCTAAGACTACAGTTTTAGGGTACCCTGGCCCAACTCCAGCCAGTCTAACTCAATTAGTCTGATGTTGACTTGGTAGCTTTTTACAAGAACCTCCCCAGGTGATTCTAATATGCAGCAGGCGTTGAGAAACATTATTACTAATTGAGCATTTCCGTGAATGGTTGCTCGGCGACAGCTCTATTTAGTCCTAGATTTATTATATCCTCACGATTTATATATATTCCAAGTGTTGAAAATTAAATCATGCCTTACAGGTGCAGCCAGCAAAAAGCCAACTATCTCCCCTTGTGTTATCCCGTTTGATTCACATTAGAATCAGAGGCTGGGTAACTACGACTAAGCTCACTTTTCAGACTGGAAAATGGAGGCCAAGGGAGAATAAGGATGCCCCTAACAACTCTGGGGCTTGAGCCTACACCTTCCCAGTCCTCTTCTAGAGCTATCGGCCCACCCCCCTTCACAAGATGTGGTCAACGAGTCTACTCCTGGAAGCTGGCAGGAAAGTATCAGTGGCCTGTGATGGGGTTCAGGACATGCTACCCCCAAATATGGTGCTTTGGCAAGTGGAATATTTTAAGCTAAAGGATCTTGGGAAATGGCAGAGGCAGGAAGGACTACCTGGCTTTGTCCTTCTCCCCTGAAGCAGGTCACAGACCCTCACGGGAGAAGTGCCTTACCACTGGGAAGAAAGGAGCATCTTCATCTCTTAAGACGGGAGGACGCCTAGAGGAATCTGAAGGAAGAGGCCTTGCTCTGTTTGCCCCAGTTTACCATCCTTAGCTCAGACCCTGTCCTGTCCTGTCCTGTCTCATTTTTCTACACCTTTCCACCCTTCACCAAACTGGGTATAAAAACCACTCAGCTTAACTATTCCTGTGGGTCTTCATTTCCTAATGACGCATTTCCTGCATTACATAAAACTTACATTAAATAAATTGGTATGCTTTTCTTTTATAATTTATCTCTTGTCAGTCTAATTTACAGGGCCCCGACTGGTGAACCTAAGTGGGGAGAGGGAAGAAATTTTTCTTCCTTCTCTATACCTGTCAGGAAATTCTTAGAGGGTGGTCCCCTCCCTGAAGTAGAAACTCTGAAAGGAGACCCACCTTGACCAGGGATCTGACAAAAAGGAACGTCAACATCAGGAAATATGGTCTCAGAATTCTTGGCGAGGGGGCTTCAGAAAACAGCAGGCTCAGAACCTGCCAAGACTTGTTCAGAGCTTGGCTGGTGAAGCCTCCGAAGTAAGCCATGAGGGCCCTGGACATGGGGGCCTCACGTCTCCAAATGTGACTCCATCAAGGCCACTCCACAGAGCAGGGCCACTCTGTTTGGTCATTTTTGTCAAAGATCAGATACTTTGCTACATACATACCAAGCACAGTTTTCTCTTGAATGGCCCCCTAATATTTTTAATTTTCAAAATTATAAGAAAGTCTTCTAAAGGAGTACCCAAACTTCACCCCAACAGACAATTCCATTTATTTCCTAAGCTTTGCATTTACGTTTATTTTCATCCACAGTAGTCCTCTTCTTTTGTCCCATTAATTAGAGTGTTTTAAAATTTGCAGAGTTCTTTAGTCCCAAATTGAATCATTCAGACGTTGCTTCTGGTTTCTTTGAATGTAGAAAGTTCTGATTCATCTATTAATAATTTGGGGAAGACACTACAAAGAACATCCTAACTCCTTTCCTCTGAACAAATTATTCAGATGAAAGAGATCTTTTAAAAAATGTTAGATGTGTTTTATCTTATTTTATATCCGGCTGTAAATTAGAAAAAAAAAAGTTAACTCTCTGGATGCACGTTCAGTGCACTCATATGTTGTCTACACTCTCAGAATGCCCGCAGCTTTGCATAAAGAAGTATAGGCAGTTCTGATACACCTCCCAGCAAAGAGCCTCCAACAGAAGCCAGAAACAGTTTCCAGGGTGAGAAAGCTGGGCAGACAGCCCTCTGTGAGATCTTCTCTTGGCTGAAAGTACTAAAGAGAACCCAATGCCCTGCTCCCCAGGAAGATCAGCGATCGACCTTCTCAGAATAAAGCATGTTTAGCATCTGTCACATGCAAGGACAAAGAAAACTAGCCCCTGGTTCCCAAAACCTACTCGTGACCATTAGGATCACCTGTAAGTTACTAAGAAAAATCCCATGAATGAAGGAACTTATTTATGGTCACACTGTAACAAGTAGGCTTTTCAGCGAATTTATGCATTTCTTAAATAAGCATAATTTGCGCCTAAATTATGAGAGCTTCACTTAACCCTTCAAAACAGGACAAAAAGGAAAACCGACCTGGTAGACAGCCAAAGAAATCGCTGCCAGTTCAAGGATAGAAGAAATCCTCTGACATACTGCCACCTAGTGGACATTGTCTAACATTGCCAAGCCTGGGCTCCCACAGCCAGACCTCGCAGATTTGAAACTGCCGTGTCGCCCCCAACTCCAAAGTCTAAAAGCAAGAGAGATGCGGAAGTTTCACAACATTTGAAAATCTGCTCCTTGTGGTATCTTCCTATTTAGACTGCACTGACTTTTCGTCTTTGCTGTCCGAGTACATCTGAACAGACAAGAAAACAACCGGTATGATTTTTCTTTCCTTTTTTTTTTTTTAATTTCGACTTTTTATTTCACTCATAGAAAAAATGTTGGGATTTCACAATCTCTCCTCCAAGAAAGAAAGTACACAAAAGATCAATATGATTGTGTAACTGTGGTCTCTAGGACTGCTTCTCTTTAACTTCTCCTGAATTCAACATCCCAGAAGTACAATTCCCAGGAGTGTGACGGGGAGACTGCTGGGACAGGCTCCCTTGGACATCTTTAAAAAATATTTTTGGGGCTTCCCTGGTGGCGCAGTGGTTGAGAATCTGCCTGCTAATGCAGGGGACACGGGTTCGAGCCGTGGTCTGGGAAGATCCCACATGCCGCGGAGCAACTAGGCCCGTGAGCCACAACTACTGAGCCTGCGCGTCTGGAGCCTGTGCTCCGCAACAAGAGAGGCCACGACAGTGAGAGGTCCGCGCACCGCGATGAAGAGTGGCCCCCACTTGCCACAACTAGAGAAAGGCCTCGCACAGAAACGAAGACCCAACACAGCCAAAAATAAAAATAAATAAATTAAAAGAAGGCTCAACATTTAAATATATATATATATATTCTGGGAACTTTTTTCAAAAGAGGGAGGAGGGAGACATCCCAGAACTGGCTCAGTCTTGATATATCAAAGCCACTTAGGAGAGATTGTACTCCGTAAGAATAAATATAAACACCTATCAGTACTTTCAACTTCTTTTGAGTAATTATGGGAATTTTGCTCCAGGTTAATTTAAACATTTACAGCAGGGCTTCCCTGGTGGCGCAGTGGTTGAGTCTGCCTGCCGATGCCGGGGACGCGGGTTCGTGCCCCGCTCCGGGAAGATCCCACATGCCGCGGAGCGGCTGGGCCCGTGAGCCATGGCCACTGAGCCTGCGCGTCCGGAGCCTGTGCTCCGCAACGGGAGAGGCCACAACGAGAGGCCCGCGTACCGCCAAAAAAATAAAAAATAAAAAATAAACATTTACAGCAAACGCTTAAGCCAGCCTTTGCAAACTCAGCTGGATAACTGCCCCAAACAAGACTTTGACAGCATAGCAATTCAACCGCGAATGTTATTAAATTGGCCTCAGTTTGTTTGACTGAAGTGTTTTTTTTTTGTTTTTTGGTCTTACAAAATCATACGTATAAATAGATTTAAATTTGCACTGAGGACACTCCCAGCTGTAAAGATTCCCTGCAAAAAGGTCAAGTTCCTGGAGTCTGGCCTTATCAGACTGAAAATCCCACGTGTTCATTGTGATGTGAATTGTGTGATCCATGTGGGACCTGTCAATCAGCACAGGAGAAACAATTTGTCTAGCCAGATGCTTCCAGAAACCACTGGCACCAGCTCCTACCTGGGGTCTCAGGTGGCTGGCTCCCCCTGCAATCCCAGTAGCAGCTGCAGGGACATCTGGCTGGTTGAACAAGGATTTAACACCCCGTTTGCCAGATATAATACAGGGTTCATACACTGTTAACATATGTAATGCATTCATTTTAACATCTGAAAGATACCCTTCCTGTAATTCTTCTCCAACCTAGTTACAAGAATAGTGTTTTCATCAGCTGAGTTAGCACATAAATGCCACATATGGGTTGCTTCTGAAAATGAATAGGCAGTTTCCTAATCTTGCAAAGAAATCCTGCAGACTTCCACCTTGTAAATAGCTCAGAAATCCATCCTCTCCTCTTCAGCCAGAGGACCACTGCCTTCCTTCAAGCTTTCATCATTTCTCATTAGGATTCCAATAATAACCTCCTACCTCCTCTCCTGATCTCCTGATACCCTCCAACTGGTCCACTGCTGCTAGAAAAGTCCGCATGCGAGCAAGCCCCTTCTCTTCTTTTTTGAAAGGTTTTTAAAAATTCTTATTGAAATATAGTTGATTTACAATGTCATGTTAGTTTCAGGCACACAGCGAAGTGATTCAATTATATAGATAGATGATAGATTCTTTTCCATTATAGGTTATTACAAGATATTGAATATAGTTCCCTCTGCTATATGGTAAGGCCTTGTTGGTTATCTATTTTATATATAGTAGTATGTATATTTTAATCCCAAACTCCTAATTTATCCCTCCCCCTACTTCCCCTTTGGTAACCATAAGTTTGTTTTCCACGTCTGTGAGTCTGTTTCTGTTTTGTAAATAAGTTCATTTGTAGTATGACAATACTACAAATACTACTTAGTATGACAATCTCCAGGTCCATCCATGTTCTGCAAATGGCATTATTTCGTTCTTTTTTATGGCTGAGTAATATTCCACTGTGTATACATACCAAATCTCCTTTATCCATTCCTCTGTCAGCGAAGTCCCTTCTCTTCTGAAAACCCTCCAGGGGCTGCCTGCAGAGTTCAGGAACAAGTCTACGTTCCTTACCTGGGCTTATAAGGCCCTGCACGACCAGGCTGGTTACCATTCCAGACTCTCCAGCTATTCCTCCCCTGCACCCCCAAACTCCATCACCCCTGAGGACACTCTGGACACTCAAGCCACACAGAACTACTTAGAGTTATTTCTGTCTGCAGGTCTCCTGCCCTCCCATCCATGCAGACTTGGCATACAACTGCTCCCCTGGAGAAATGTCTTACAGTCTTATCGATAGCTCATCTTTAATTGTAAAGATTTTTTTTTCCCTTGGCATTCTTGGCTCACAAGGCACCGAAACAATAGCCACCAGGTGTTGTGGAGCAACTAAAGAGACAGCATTAGAATTGATGCCTTAGCTTCGCTTGCCTGCTCTCCGAAAGCTCACGTGGAACTTCCAATCCACGGGACCTGCGGGAACACTTTGTACGCACCTGGATGGAGCTGGAGGCCCCCCCAGCTTGTCATGAAGAGTCAATGGTGACAGTTCGAAAACACCTCAAAGCAAAGAACTTTAAGAGCAGGAGACATTAAAGGTTCTGTCACCTAAATACATGTCATTCAACTAGAGTGGAGCCTGTGCTTCTCAGCCCAGATCCCCTGGAGCAGAGCCCTACAGGGCACCGGGCACCAGCAGGGAGAGGGCAGGAGCATTGGGAAGGGGGAAGGGCAGCTCCCGGCCAATCCCCACAGGGGAGGGGGAGGGGAGGGGAGGGGGAGATAGGAGGGGCCCAGGGTCCAGCAAGTGTCGGGGCAGGGGAGACAGTAGATAAGGCATAAGCCTCCCTAATCCTGAAGGTGAGAGACTTGAATTTGTAACTTTACCCTCTCGTCCCTAAAATTCTTTATTTCTTACTATGAACTACTGATTTAAAAAATTCTCTCAAAGTTTTCTCCACAGGATTCTATCTCCCCCGCCCTCATGCACCCCACTCTGAACCCCCTCATCTCTTTGTCTCCTCACTGAATCAGCCACCAACCCACGATCATCTCTGGAAATTCTCAAGAAAGAGCTTTACCAAGAAAAATGTGGACTGGCCTCCTCCTTCCACCCCACGTACAGCCAGCGAGGGCTCATTTCTCCCAGAAGTCTGCTGATTGGAAAAGACACGTCTTTGCACACACGTAATGTACTCTACCCACCGAAGGGCTAAAGAATAAGGTGCCCTTGTTTTCCTAAAGCAGAGTAATGCTTTCCCGGCAGGGCGATGGCTATGCTGGGAATAGAAAATTAGTTTTTATTGTTTAACCTTCACGGTTTAAATGAGGAAGTTTCTGCTCTAGGTAGAGGTCCCTTCGGGTTTTCATAAAGTAGCCCTATGACAGCAATATTAGTCTTCATAAAGAGTCCGATTTTACAGTGTCTTGAGCTAGGGTACTCATTTATAAAGTTTCATCTAAGGGCTTGGCAGGGTAACTGCAGTGGGGAATCTTGGGCTAACTGTGCTATTTACCACGTCTCTGCTCTCTTTTGCCACTTGAAACATAATTACGCCACCTCACATTGGCAGAGCTTCTGACATTCACAAAGCCCTATCTCCTCCGTAGAAGGCTTACTCTCACATCGACTCTTCCCCAGTATTTCTGACTCCTACAAATGGAACTAAAGGGGAACAGAGGTACCAGGCCAGCCACTGTGGACCAGTGAGGCCAGGGAGGGAAGGGGCAGGATGGCCGTGAAGGTCCTCCAGACTCAAAGTCCCTATATGGTGTTCATGCCCCAAAGAGGGAAGACGCTCCCTCTTGAAGAAGCAGGAAAAACACCACACTTGGGAGCGACCTCCACCCCTTGATGAGGAATCTTCCAGGCACTGGTAATGTGGCTATAGCTTCTGACAATATTAAACAACCAGCCAACTGATGACACCAAGAGCAGGGGTGAGCACAGATCACTCACGTATTCATTAAACGTGTTCTTTAAACATTAACTGAGCGCCTACTCACTGTCCCTGTCATTGGCTAGAGAAACCAAACATCACATAGTCTCTGTCCTTGGAAAGCTCACATCTGGGTGAGTCAGACCCACATCCAGCTCCTGGGGTCAATGCTATGATGGGGTGAATACAAGAAGCCCTAGGTGTGCACAAAAGGGGCCCCTAACCCCAAAGGTGGGCAGGCGGGCATCATTGGGGGACTCTTTGGGAAGTAATGCCTGAGCTAAATTTTGAAAGACAATTAGAAAACTGTACACAAAGAAGAGCCTGGAATGGCACATAAAGAACATGCGCAAAGACCCATAATTCATCCATCCATTTCATCCATCCATCCATCCATCCATCCATCCATCCCACAAAGCTCACTGATGGCTGCTAGGGCCAGATGCTCTGAAGAATGCTAAGATGCTGCGTGTCCTGGACGGATATCCTCTCCGCCTTCACTGTGTTTATGGCTGTAGCAGGGGGGCGGGGTGGGGTGGGGAAGGGCACAGCCAGGTTAGGGAACTTCTAGCACCTTCCTGAGGTGGGTCCACTGAGCACAAGTTGAGGTGGGGTGAGGAGATGGAACCACAAGGTAATGAGCCTGGAGAGGCTGGCGTTGGAAGGAGAGTTCCAGAACACTAAAGGCTTTGTGTTATGTGTTCGGCAGCTCAGACTTTATCCTGATGACTGTAGGGGGTCCACCAAAGGATTTCCTTAAGTAGGAAAGTAAGATTTGAATTTGAGAAGTCACTCAGCTGTGGAGAGGATGGACTGGAGGTAATGTGAGTAGGATGGGGTAGGACCTACTCAGTAGGACCACTTGCAGTGGTCCAGATGCAAAATGACAATGGTGATGGTGACACCTGTGTTCAGGTGACAACAGCAGTGACACAGAGTAAAGTATGTGAAGGTTTAGTAAGGAGGTAGAATTCCCAGGACGGGGGTGAGGTGAAAAGCCAATGAGTAAGTGTCTAAGACCATCTTCTGGCTTCTGATTCAGGGTGATGGAGATAATATCATAGTAATTCACCACAAAAGGGTAGATCAGATGAGAAGCAGGTACAGGCACCGAGGAGAAGAGATTCTGAGTTCACCTCAACTTTCTGATGAAGACAAGCCTTACAGTTTATAATTATCAAGATTATTTTTACTGCTGCCACTGCTGCTGTTCCCACCTAGTGTTCTCAAAGGGCAATGACTAAGGACTGGGGTAGCACCCTCGTGATGAGGAAGCTACGAGAGAATGGACCTCTCCAGACCCTGAATCTCAGAAAGTTCAAGCAAACATTTATTGTCAGGTCATCTCAGATACAGACTGTTCTCTGCAACTTCCAAGACCCGTCTTCTCCGCACAACACAGGCTGAATCCTACCTCTTAAATATAGTCATTCATTCATCAGTGGCTCCCCTGTCCTCCAGTGGCCCTCAACTCTTCTTAGGATGCTTAGAATACCTCTTTGGTCAGTATCCACCCTGAAGCCTTCTTGTAAAGATGGGCCAGCCCTCAGCCCTTCTAAAAAAGGATTTCCCACGTCACAAAGTCTACTCCTAAACAACCAAATCAGAATCTTCGTAACAGATCTGGGAAGCTTTTTCTTTCTTTTGTAAATAAGGTCCCCAAGTGATTCTTAAGATCAAGCAGGTTTGGAAAATGCTGCTCTAGGGCACGCCATTCTCTCCAGTTCCACAGGCTGTACTTCTCCTAGGACGAGCCACTCCTGGTGGAGCAATCCAACCGTCCTTTACCAAGTCCCCTCCAACTGAGCACCCTCAGTCTTACTGACTTCTGAGCTCAGATCTTAGCTCAAATCTTAGCTCAAGATCCCCATGCCACATAACGAGATGCTCCTCTTTCAGGAACGTCCTTCTTCTTCTCTGTTTCTTTAAAAATGTCAAGCCAGAATATCTTTCCTTCCACCCTGGAGTACTTCTAGCACGAAGATAAGCCCACCTCTGACAACATCACTCCCTGGTTATTTCCCTCGTGCAGACCCTCCTGCCTTTTGCCCTGGGTCTCCCCTGAGATTGAGCGCATCATGGCCAATGGCCCGTTGTTGGGCAAAAGGCAGTAGATGGCCTTGGTTTTGCAGGAAAATTCTGTGGGTCATACTTTGGCTTTCCCATAAAGGCAGCTTTTATAAATGCTAGATATGATTGGGGTTGATTGAATTGCAGTTCCCAAAACTGTTATGGCAGAGATGAAATCCCATTGGAAAACCACTACATGACTAACATCTTGATTTGGGAACATCAGTGCCCCCAAACCCCAAGTTGCCTTGTGGGTTTACAAGAAACTTTCTTGGGACACATACTCTTATATACAAAGGCAAAGAGATAATGAACGGGGTTTAATTTTTCCCCTTGTTTCTGCTGTGTGTGTATTAACTAAAAAGCAAATGAGAAATAATGGCTATGTCACAACTCCAGTGATTACAATTTCATAAACAGTTAAGATCTACTCAACTTTTAATTGATTTCTTATGTACTTTAGTTTTAAAAATGGGAATAGCCTTCCTGTAATAATTGACATTGGAATTCTAAGGAATCAGCTTTACAGATGAAAAAAACCACCACTCAATGTGATGAACTTTCTGGTTTTAAATTAATGTTCTTGAATCCACAAAACCTACTAAAAACTGGACAAGTGAGAATCAAGGTCTATTCACAGATCACAGATGCATATGACTAAATGAGCCTTTGAAAGTTCATCAGAAAGATGCATGCTATTAAATCTACCTTCAAATTTCTCTCTCTTCTGGAATCTAAATAATCTTAAAGTACTTTAACTTTTAGAAAATCCACTTTCCTGCCTTAATAGGGTTTAATGAGTACTGGAGACCACTTATTGTCCCCCTAGAATCCATCCTCTCCTCTCTCCAGTTAGTTATAGGCAACCCCTTTCCTCAAGCTTTGGTGCAAATGGTTGCCCCGCTAGAGACTACAATGTGTAGCCTACTTTGACATGACATCCATGTGTCATTTTATGAATAAGTTCCAGCCAATAAGATGCTACTAGAAATGACTGACGCCTCAACTTCCAGGTACCGCCTTGACTTTTTCTTTCTCCCTTTCCTCTGTCTGGAGATGACAATATATGGAGAAACCAATTTGGATCCAGAGATGGAAGGTACCTGTTGAGGATGGAGGTGCCTTCCTGCCAGCCCTGAACTGCCACCTCCGGGTTATTGCACACGAGAGAAAAAACTTCTATCTTATTTTGTCCAATGAGTGATGAGTCTCTTTGTTAGGGCAGCATAGACTATATGAAATAACAGTGAGTATATGACTGAGGATCGAAGGGCTGTGAGTCTTTGGGTACGTCATTCTCAGTACCAGGAGATAGTTTCATTTATATTGGGAATCCTGCAGGAGATAAGGCCAACTATGCACTGATTCCCAGGGAATAAAACAAGAGTTCCAGGTAAGAATTAATGGTTCAGTGATTATGGCTCTGGTCTTACTCCCCATTTTCCAGTAAATCTTTGGAGGCTCAGAGACTTACTGACTCCAGGAAATGGTTAGTCAAGAATATGCTAACAACATAGCTTACTGGTAGTCATCATCACCATTGGCTTTTCATATTCTGGGATGAAATAAGAGAGTTTTACAAAAACATATAAGAAGCCAGAGCTGTGTTTTTGGTTCACATTGTAAACCTGCCTCTATATAGTTTATAAGCTATGAAGAGGCAAATAGACCTGGGCAAAACATGATTAAAGCAAGAAGTCCAGATGAACAGAAATTTCAACAAAAATTAACCTGTAGTATGATTATATGGAGGCATTATTGCTTCAGGCTATAATATTAATAATTATCAATTATAACATTGGTGAGACATCCAGTAGATGTGAACCAGGCTTATAACATTCTGAGTGGCTTTGTGAGTTGGTCAATGACTCATGTTTATTTAAAAATATGAGTTTACAGAGTTCAAGAAGTCATCAGTCATTTACTTGTTCTTTTCCTTCAATCTTGGGTCTAAATTAGCTGTGATGTATTCAAATGTGAGCAAAGTGGCTGCAGTTCTCGTCCTGATGGAACTGCAGGTTCGTTCCAAGATCTCTAGGCATTTCTAATTGTGAAGCTTCTTCAGAGAAAAAATTTTAATGCTCCCAAACGCGCATATTTATTTATCTAAGTATTAAATAAAAACGTTCCTGTATATTAGCTACCTTATAAAATATTCACAAAAATATTTTGAAGCCAATATTAAAATATACAGATACATGTAAATCACCTTGCTTCCTTCCAGCATCCTAGGGAGGTCACCCTGAAGGCACTGAACACCCCCCCTTGGAGAGCAAGGTGACTGGTGTGATTGTATATTGATCTCTCTCCTCCCCATCACCCTTTCAGATACATTTCAAAGTAAGTTTCAGGAAGTCTTTCACAAACAGGTAATGTGAAATCAACAAGCAGGCATCCTAACATCCCAGGGCTCAGGATGTATAAATATGTATAAACAGATGGCTTTCCACTGAGACTGGTCGGGAGGTCTGAAGATCAAGTGCTACTCAGGCCTGAGCCCCCTGCACTGCTCCTCAGGCTGGCAGAGGCCAGAGAGGCGGCCAAAGCTGGAGCAAGAATTGCTTTATAAATCGGACACCGTATTTGTACTAGTGTTTTCTTTATTGTCACAGACTGTTATGAGAGACTTTGTAAATTGTGGTTGGTAGGGCTGGATCACTAAGAGGCTTTCAGAGTTCTGTGCTGAAGGGAAAAAAAGCCAAGAAAACCCAGCCACAAACAAAAAAGGCGGAAAGAACAGCATTACTTGTCTGACCAAAGACGGGCTGGGTAAACACCACTTTTTGCACACACAGAATGTGATACTGTGCTTATGTCTAGCATTTGTTACCATGGGATGCAGAGATCTCTCAGTAATGATTGCAGCCACAAAAGTGATTGTGTTTTATGGGTTCACCCAATATCTATATTAGAACTGAAGCTAAGATACAAACCTACTTATGAATGCCTGATACATCCATCCTATTTTTAGCATCAGCAAGAGAAATGAGAAATTTGATTATTCTGACAAGACGTGTAGACTGTCACCTTAACCAATAATCCTCATCAAAGGATAACACATTTGGCAAATCATTATTTGGCCAAGGTAAGAGAAGGGTAAGTCCTTGGTTAAAGGACAAGTTATAGCGAAGTGCCTAGCACAGTGTGTGCACTGAATAAAACTGCTTGAGTCTAATGATAAGATGAATAACGTGTGTCTCCTTCCTAAAGAGTCTCTCGTCTGGGGGAAGAAACGGCATCTTGTACCTCCAAACACACAATGGTATATTATGACAACTTCTTATTCCTTAAAAAGAATTACCTGTGTGTAATATTGTTACCCATGAGTAACAATCGTATAGCACAACAAAAGCAAATATTAAATTAATGAAATAAAGTTCTGCTCATCCTGTGAGTCACACTAGTCTGTTAGTATAATTAAAGCCGTGTGTCTTGGGAATTCCCTGGTGGTCCAGTGATTAAGACTTTGCCTTCCAGTGCAGACGGTGCGGGTTCGATCCCTGGTCGGGGAGCTAAGATCCCACATGCCTCACGGCCAAAAAAACCAAAACATAAAACAGAACAACATTGTAACAAACTCAGTAAAGACTTGAAAAATGGTCCACATCAAAAAATCTTAAAAAAAAAAAACAACTGTGTGTCTTTAATAAGAGGAGTTGACTATTCTTGTCTGCCCACAAATCTTTCTCCTTCTGGCTTCCCGGGCACTGAATCTCTCATAATTAGTGTTACTCATGAGGAATGAGGCACACTGTCCCCAACAAGCTCCTAAAATAGTGAAAATTCTTTCATTATTGTTCATCAACATCTTTAAGTATAAACTGGCTTATCGTACTCTCTAGACAGTCAGTTAGAAAGCTCAAAGGAAATGGGACAATGAACAAGTAAGTTCTGATGGGGGAGTTAGCGGTGGAAAGTTCACCGAGGGAGCAGAAGTGTAGGACTGCCAGGGAGCAGCTACTGGCCACGTCTCTCCATCTGGCATTTGTTTTCACTTAGGACGTGAGATAAGGCTATCACTTTAAAAAAAACAGCAAACAAACTGTCCTAGTCCCATTTTTGAATAACCCAAATTACACTCACTTATTCAAAATAATTTTCTATTATATTAAATTATACACACACATACATTCACACACATAAAATGAGGTCTACTCCAAGGTGTATGTTCTCGTTCATGGAGTACGGCTTTGCATAGTTCCGTCTTTACATTACCCAGTCCTATTTTAAATGCCTCTATAGAGTTTTCTAGCTTTGTACGTTCCTTGTTAAGCTAATTTTTCAGGCTTTTTAAAAATTATGAATGAAATCTTTCATTCATGTTTTCTAATTATTGTTTGAAATGGGGCAGCTAGTGATTATTACCTATTAACTATTTTTTTAAATAAATAGATTTATTTATTTTTGGCTGCGTTGTGTCTTTGTTGCTGTGCGCGGGCTTCCTCTAGTTGAGGCGAGCTGGGGCTATTCTTCGTTGCTGTGCATGGGCGTCTCATTGCAGTGGCTTCTCTTGTTGCGGAGCACGGGCTCTAGGCACGTGGGCTTCAGTAGTTGTGGCTTGCGGGCTCAGTAGTTGTGGAGCACAGGCTTAGTTGCTCTGCGGCATGAGGGATCTTCCCGGATCCGTGTCCCCTACACTGGCAGGCGGATTCTTAACCACTGTGCCACTAGGGAAGTCCCTACCTATTAAATTTTACAAAGTGATTTACTTTGCTTGTAGCTTTTCAGTTCTTTTGAATTTTCCCAAGTATACAATCATATCACATGCAGATTCTACCTTCTATATATTTTATTTCATTCTCATATGTAATTACATTTACTGGCACATTCTGAACAATGTGAAATAACATGGGGACAGTGGGCATCTTTGGTATATTCCCGATATTAAGAGAAATGCTCCTGTTTTTCATCATTAGCTTTTAGTTTGAGCTATTTAGGATAACATCAAGAATCCATCTCGTTCTGTCTTCTAATGGATTTTAAACATCAGAAATAAGTGCAAAATTTTGTCAATCCCTTCTCAGTGTCTATGAGATGATAACATTTTTCTCCTTTGACCTGTGAAGATGAACCATCTTTGCATTCTCATAGGTAAATGTTAATGGTATCTGTTCTTCTTAATATTACTTATTTTCCAAATTATCTTGGCTAATCTTGCATACTTATTCTTCCGGAGGAAACCCGAAGTATAATTTTTAAGAACCAGAACACCATTGAAATTAAAAGTTTCTCTCTTTTTCATTGTAAGGATATACAATATGGGTTGATTTAAACGGAAAATTAGGAGACAATCATTTACCTAACAAGAATTACCTTAATTAGAGGTTCAGCTTTGAACTAACAGATTACCTCTGGTACATGTCAATGTTTATAGATAGACCACTCAGTATTTAGGAGGTGGGATAAAAAACTGACTACTGAAAATGAAACATAAAACAAAAACAATAAAAAATGAATTAGAATTTGTCTTTCTCTGTCTGACTTAACTTCACTAAGTATAATATTCTTTAGGTCCATCCATGTTGCTGCAAATGGCAATATTTCATTCTTTTTTTAAATATATCATTTACATGTGAAATCTAAAAAACAATACAGAAGAATGTATATGCAAAAACAGAAACAGACTCACAGACAGAAAACAAACTTGTGGTTACCAGAGGGAGAGGGGGAGGGAAGGAGGGACAAATTAGGAGTATGGGATTAACAGATACAAACTACTATACATAAAATAGAATAAGCAACAAGGATTTACTGTACAGCCCAGGGAATTCTATCCAACATTTTGTAATACCTATAATGGAATATAATCTGAAAAAAAACTGAATCACTTTGCTGTATACCTGAAACTAACATAATATTGTATATCAACCATACTTCAATAAGAAAACAATAGCAAATTGAGTATTATATTTCATAATATATAGCTCAGTAGATCCTCTTTTTCCCAACATAGATCAGGATTTTTGACGATAATTTTAAATTGAGGGTCTTGCAAATGTTATGTCCTTCTCTCCTCCACTAATACACTATCCTTCAACATATAGCTTAAAATGCCTTAAGAATAGGCTGTTTAATTACTTACTGTATTAATTAAATTAATTAATTATACATCTTAAATAGTCCTAGAAGTTTCCTAAGGATAGTATATAATCAACATGTTTACTACTGCTGGTGATAAAAATGTCACAGTGGTTTTCTGCAACTTGCTTCAGTGTCCTATTGTTTTGTCCTATTGCATGTTCAGAAAAATGATCAAACCTGCTCTATCTAAACTTTTAAAGTATGTCTTTGATTAAATCATCAACAATGACAATGAATTAGTAATAATGGTGATAAAAGTAATATATAAACATTTAATGAGTGCATACTATATTTCCAGTACTGTGCTTAGGTCCTCTACATCTTTTATTTCAAATCAGCCACAGTCCTGCTATGGAGGGATTGTAAGCTCCACTTTTTAAAGATAAGGAAGCCAAAGCGAAGAAATGTTAAGTATTTTCCAAGATCACATTTATTTAATCATAAGTCTATCTGACTTCACATGCCACAATTTTTCCCACAAAATATATATGAATTAAGATGATGTGAGCAGAGGTAAATACAGTATAGTAGCCATTCAAATTTCCAATTTCTTTCCATAGTAAAAAGTCAGAAGTTACTCATTTTTCTCTTATTTTTAGTAGTTTAATTTTTTGCAAAAGCAGAAAAAGAAAATGTTATAGAACTTTAAAAAATGAATTAGACTAGTGGAATTGCTGTTGCTATAGCTCAGAAGTTACAAAGTAAGATAAAAAGATCAAATTTAAACGCACATTTTAAAATATGCATCTACTGCGTAAAGCTAAGCACCTACACACTATAACAAAAATGTAATATTTTTAAGCAATAGGTCTTATAGATATTAGAACGATATGTACTTCCTTGATTCTATGATGTATTCTTTTTATATTTCAGAATCTCTGAAACTGATGCAACGAGAATCTATAATGATCATGTTTAATTCTCCAGTTAAAATTTTTTTCTTTCTTTGTGATGCATGAAATAAAGTAAGCTGAAAATTCGTGGTATCTTAGATTTGTTGAAATATAGCAAATATCAGTTTTAAGGGTTATACAAAAGAGCTTTATCGCCCTACTTCTATGTCCAATACATATCCTGTTTTTAAAAAATGCTATTACTATTTGTGAAACTTTAAAAAAGAAACTATTTCAATTTTAGTTTAGATTTAAGGCATTTGCGAACTTTAGTATTTACTCTAAGATGATCAGAGACAGCCCAGGGAGTTGCAAACTAGACGTTGGGATGTATGAGCGGATGCAAGAATCCATGCAGATGTGCACGCAAGTATGCAATGTATACAGATGTGCATGCACTGGAGTCACGGGATTCTACCCGGTTCTTGGGGAGAAGTAAAATAATTGCGAGGCTGCAGAATTCTCAAGTGACTTTATCCGGGAAAGTAAAACAGGCAGTTATTACAGGGTTTCTCAATTGAGGCTGTCGGTGTAAAGAAGTCCTCCGTCTTCTCTGTCCCCATCTCCTCCCTTCTCACCCAGCTCTCCCGGAGAATGAAAAATGGACAGAGAATTTCCATCTCACCCACCACATCAATTCCTGCTCTACGCGCTTTACCCCCCTCACTTCGGATGACAACAGTGGACCAGCTATAGTTATTCTCAACAGAGACCTGGATCCACAGATGTGGAATAGAGGTTCCTACCATTGCAAAACCAGATATAAAGGAAGTAGCCAGCAGAGAATCCTGTGAGCTAAAGGAATGTCTTCTAAGGCTGGGAATTCAAACTAGCAAACTGACCCAATGACTACCACAAACCATGTTTGTCCTCTTTCCAAGTGTGAATGTAAATCCCTCCTCCAAAATAAGAGAAGAAAAGAAAGAAAGAAAGAAAAGAAAGAAAGAAAGGAAGGAAGGAAGGAAGGAAGAAAGAAAAACAAAGAAAGGGAGAGAGAGGGAGGGAGGGAGGAAGGAAGGAAGGAAGAAAGAAAAAGAAAGAAGGAAAGAAAGAAAGGAAGAAAAGGAAGGAAGGAAGGAAGAAAGAAAGAGAGAGAAAGGAAGGAAAGAAAAGAATATTTGCATGAATGTTGCTGGTCACCAAAACTAACCACTACCAACTTCAAAAGAATTCTGCTAATCCCGCAAAAAATTCTCTTTTACAAATTATTAAAATAAAAAAGAACAAAGTCAACAGCACTTAGCCAGTTTTAATTTTCAATATTAGGAGAGTCAGTGAGGGCCCTTGACTTATCTCAATGTGGACTCACCTTTTGCACAGCTGCTTGAAAGGCCTGTTTAATTCTCTTACACGAATCAGGTACTAATTTTGAGTCTTGACTCTCCAGAGTTGTGTCTTGCAAATCCGTGTTTTCATGGAGTTTGAAAATTCTATTAATGCAGTGAGTGTCATCTTCTGATATTCTATTAGGATCCATCTGAGGGGGGAAAAATGTGAGGACGTCAGAGTGGTTATCACTGATCATTCTGTTATTTAATGAAGTATAACTTAAGGACAAAAGAATTCATTCTTGCAAGAGTCATTATGTCCCCAACAACTAATAGTTAATACAATTACCATCGAGTTGGTGAAAAAATTGACTTCTAATTCATTTTTATGAGTAGCTGACTACCATCCACAACACACCTGTATACATGTGATTCATGGGGAAATTATCAAAATCGTCTGACATTTTAAAAGTGCTCACTGAGGGGAGGGGAATCAAAGAAATTACATGTGTTCAGTACAGGGAGAGACAGCCTTTTATCTTTAAGTCCCCACCCCATGCAGCACGCTATGTGGGATTAAGAAGCCCACTTGGATGTTCAAAGCATGAAACTTATATAAATCAGGTGAAATTAACATCATGTTCAGTTGCCATGTTTGCCTGGCCTTTTCCCTTAATCAATGTGTGGTTTTTTGGGGGGTTTTTTTTGTGGTACGCAGGCCTCTCACTGCTGTGGCCTCTCCCGTTGCGGAGCACAGGCTCCGGACGCGCAGGCTCAGCGGCCATGGCTCACGGGCCCAGCCGCTCCGCGGCATGTGGGATCTTCCCGGACTGGGGCACGAACCCGTGTCCCCTGCATCGGCAGGCGGACTCTCAACCACTGCGCCACCAGGGAAGCCCCAATGTGTGTTTTAATCAGCTGAAGAAGGGAGGGAGAAATCCATTTCCTAGCCCCAAAGAAAATCTAAAGCCAGAAGCATAATTTCCCTTTTCGTTGAACCTCTCATCAGTTTTCTTAACCTGGCGTGGTACGTCTGTCAGAGGGGGCCTGAGAATGTGTGTGGTGGTATTTGGTGTGAGCTGGGATGAGGAGGGCTCATGGTGTGAGCAAGCTCTATGGATACATGCTGAGGGGATGCTAAAATTCTTGTAGTGTACTAGATAGTCTCACCCAAAATACCCCCATTACGTTATTAGCTGGTCCCCTGGTTAAAACAGGTGCCAACATAAGCATTTCTTCAAGTATTACTCTTTTCTTAAAATTGTCTGCCAGCTCCTCCTGGGGCTCCTACAAGCCTTTGTAGTGGTTTCAACTGCCAAGTACATAGTAGAGGTAACTAGCTACCTGATTGTTTTAATTGGTTTAATTTTTAAGTGGTTTAATTTATTGTCCTCTTCTTTCAAAAAATTCAAGGTACTTCATGTGCATTTGCTTATGACTAGGTACAGGCTAGATGAAAAAAAGGGAAAATTATGTAAGTTTCCAATAACCAAAGCCCAGTCAATTAATATCAAGTCTCTCATTCCCTGGTTTAATCATCTTTTTGAAAGTCATCAGAAGATGTGCAGGTTTATTAACCAGCTGTCAGAAGGAAGCTAAAAAAGTACCCTATCCATACCTGAGATTCTCAAAATGAAATAACAGCCTTTCAACAAACGTACACCCGCTAATACAAATTTTATCATTCCACTTTTGCAGGGTGTGACTCGGGAAGCAAAACTATTTGCAATCCAAGTTTACTTTTTATTTCTTTAAAATAATTAGTATGAATCAGAATACCTGAGATTTTATATAAGGCAAGTGTTCAATTCCATACTTTTTTGAAAAAGCTCACTTATACCGATATGTTTCACAAAAAACCAGAGAAGCCTGGACAACTGATATGAAGAGTCGTTGGGTTCAGACCCCAAGAAAGAAGAATGCTGCAGAGGCCTCAGCTGGCTCACCACCAGAAAGCCGCTGAGCTAAAGGAACAGTGTGACATTAGTGGGGAAATGCCTGGGTACCCTAACATTGGTTAAGCTCCAGTCCCGCTGACAAGCTAAGTGCCATCAACAGAAGTAGCAGTACCGGCGACCCTTGCTATGGAAACTATAGTCCAATCACTTGCAGCGTTACAGGCTCACCCAGAATTTGTGAGAAATGCAGATGCTCAGGCGCCACCCCAGACAGTGCCTGTGAATCTGCATTCTAACTAGATCCCAGGTGATTCTGATGCACGTTAAAGTTTGAGAAGTAATGCTTTCAAATACCAAAGACACAAATATCGATTGTCTGCTATTAAACTGTCTCCAAATTTCTTTGGACACCAATTTTAAAATTTTTTCACAAGTAATACCGATTAGTATTAATACAAAATTACTGAAATGGTCAATGATGGCTAAGGGTTTAATGCAAAGAAATATAATGCAAAGATTTTTGTCTCTTCTCTCTTAAAAATATGTCCATGCCCAGGTCCCACCCATGGCCAATTTAATCAATATCCCTAAGGGGAGAGGTCAACTGAGTCTCTCTCCCCAAGTATTTCTAATGTGCAGGTAAGAACCACTGTTTCAGAAAGACATTAGAGCTAAAACATATATAAAATGTCACCAATTGTTTTCCCAAATGAAAGTATGGCATAATTAATTTTGATATACTCACTTATTTTGTTTATTTAAGGGTCATATGTTAGAGTTTCATTTTTATTATTTTTTAAAATTTATTTTATTGAAGTATAGTTGATTTACAATGTTGTATTAGTTTCTAGGGTACAGAAAAGTGATTCAGTTATACATATATATAACAGTTTGCATCTGCTAATCCCAAACTCCCACTCCATCCCTCCCCAACCCTGCCCGCCCTCCTGGCAACCACAAGTCTGTTCTCTATGTCTGAGTCTATTTCTGTTTCGTAAATAAGTTCATCTGTGTCATATTTTAGATTCCACATATAAGTGATATCATATGGTATTTGTCTTTCTCTGACTCACTTCACTTAGTATGATAATCTCTAGGTCCATCCATTTTGCTGCAAATAGCATTATTTCATTCTTTTTATGGCTGAGTAATATTCCACTGTGTATATGTACCACATCTTCTTTATCTATTCATCTGTCAATGGACATTTAGGTTGTTTCCATGTCTTGGCTAATGTGAATAGTGCTGCTATGAACATAAGGTTGCATGTGTCTTAGAAATTTATTTTTAACCTGCAAGCGAATGCCTTTCTTATTCCAGTGCCCTTGCAGCTCTCCTTTCCTGAAGATGGAGACCAGGAGAAAGGGTGGTGTAGAGGTGCAGGGGTGTAGGGCCAGCAACACACACAGGCAAATGATGGCCTCTGCTCCTGTGGTCTCAGCACTGCAGGAGCTGCAGGGCAGGGCGTCGGACTGATGCTGGACCCTCCACATTACTCACCGAGTGGCTGGACAAATGTAACCTCTCCCCTAACAACCCATCCCCTGACACAGCAGTCTGGATAGAAAATTTATATGATGGAAAAATTGCACTTTTTAGTCTATTTTAGCCACTAACGAGATCATTTACACATTAAAAATTAGAAAAAGGTATATTTCTAGTGCTGCAAATCATTTGAAAAGCTTTTTCAGTAAATTCAACATGCAAAGCCCTAGGCTGGATGCTGTAAAGAAGGTAGTGAGCAAAACGGGCAGTCCTGACCTTCAAGGAACTTACACTCGACAGAGGAACGAAGAAACTCATCCAAAATTCACAGTAAAAAAAAAAAAAAAAAATCACAGTAAACAGTAAATGAATTCATTGTACCTAGAAATGACTGAAAATATTAAGTGGATCTTGAATATCTGATTTAAACTGGACTTCAAAAATACAGTGATCAGATGATGTAGTTCATGTGAAAGGAACTCAATCTTTAAAAAAAAAAAAACTTCCTTGAAACTTAATCATCTGTAGGGTTAAATGAGGCAGGATGCTAGACATTTGTGCTACTTTGTTTTCTGTTTTTTTCAAGCAGGCAGCCTACACACCTCCACATCAGATTTCCGGTTCTCCTGTTTGGGTAACAGCCCAGGGAGGTTGGTGTACATATTGGGGGTTTGGCGGAAGGGGTTAAAAGGGGACAGAGATTGAGTTTCCTGAAAAGCTTATCTTGTAGCTAAGCTCTAAACTTTGAATATGGTTATATGGATGCTTAAAAAAAAAAGGGCACATAAATTTTAAAAGCAACTTTTTGTAAGGGTTTTTTTTTCTTTGTAAACCAAAGTATGAATACTATGTGGTAAATATATAGCACAAGCCACATGCTTTTTTCTTTGGCAAGGTTGGTAGGGGAAAAGCTAATCTACACTGGATCTAGTATTTCTTTTTTTTTTTTTTCTTAATCTAGGCACAAGCCATCTACAAACATTCAGGAGGCTGATTCACATTTAGCTATTCAAACATGAGTGGAGCGGGGGAAAATTTTTTGTCACTGTAATTTTTACATTATTTGGGGGCATTTTTCTAAATGCATTTAAAACTAAATTGAATTGTTTTTTCTTGAGGATTTGCATGGCTCCCCCCTCCCATCTTTAAACAAAAACAATAAAACCGGCTCCTCTTCTTTTCTTTTTTTTTTAACTGTTAACTGCAAACATATTACCTGATATTAGATGATTTCATTCTAGTTCAAACACATTCAGAAGCCCCAAGTAGTTGACCCACAAATTTAGTGGAAATCAAAAAACTATCTCTTATTTGGTACCAAGTTCTAAACCAAGGAAGCTGATATAAGTGAAAATGTTAAATCAGTGTCAGGTCAAACTGAATCTACTCTCTCAACTAGAACTTTGAAAGAAGGCTTCCAGCATATGTAAAAGTGGAAAGAATTGTAGACTTGTAGAACCTCCAGGTACCCATCACCGAGCTTCAGCAATTACCAGTGCATGGCCAATCTTGTTTCATCTATAAGCAACCACTTCCCTGTTCCCCAGGCTCCCCACCTATTATTTTGCAACGAATTCCAAATATCTTATTTCATTTGTAACTACTTCCGAATGTATCTCTAAATGATTAGGACCCCTTTCAGTATTAACTGTAGATACCGTACTCAGGAAAACGTAACCACATCTAGTGGAGTATCCTCCTATGAAAACATTCCTCCTAATATTACTTCTTAACTGAAGGAGATGACCTTTTAAAAATGTAATACACAGTTGGGTTCAGAGTAATGGTTAATATATATTTGCATAAGTCTTGGAGAAGCCCAATCTTCATGGCATTTAGGAAAACTGTACCCAGAAATTCGATGACATTAAATTCTCCATCTGAAAATTTTCTATCCATGTGACATCAAGATTGCTAGATGATCATCAGAAAGCTAGAATCCTCAGCCCACCAGGCCATTAATATTGAGAATCCCTACAAAGAAGCTGAACACTTTCTTCAACAGCCCAACAGGTCATTCTTTCCTAGACGGTCACGCCGATTTCCATGGTTCCTGCCCACCTAAGCTGTCCCTGGTCCCTAGAACTCATTCATTCCCTACTGCTCTTTCAGTGCTGAATACTCACTTCACTACCACTGCTATGAAAATGCCATAACCCCAGATTGTTAGAAAAGATAAAAGAGAACTACTGAATCTTCTGTCCCTTTTCTGAATGCTTCTCTCTTATTGGACTAAGAATTTAAAGTCTTTTGTTATAGGCCCCTTCATTACCTGGCATCGCAATGCACACAGTACGTGCACATTGTATGTTGAATAAACGATTCTTAATTCATATTCCATACCATTTAAGAGTGGCATGTGCAGTGCAGGCACTCAATATACAGACATTAAATGGTGGGGCGGGGCAGGGGGAGGAGGGGGACAGGACCACATGCTGGATGAGAAAACGGATAAATCACTCATTCTTGGCCGCAGGATACTCCAATGAAAGAAAAATGTTTCATCACTTTCATCCAGATTTGTGTAATCTATATTGCAAGTAAACCACCTGAAAGTTGTATTTTTAGAAAAACTTCCTCTCAATAGGAAAAGATTATTTTTATTAACATACAAATACAAATTTTCTAAAGCACTGCACATAGTATGTCTACCTTTTAGTAGATAAACTAGTTCTATAAAATGCAAATTAGTGGATACTGAATATTTAACAAAAAGCCTATGATGACAAGTAACGGAGTTCAAGACCCTGGCACACGTCCAAATCCCATACAGCCCAGGCAATGCCTTGTTCTGATGCGTTCAATTTGGTTTAGTAATCACCTTTGAATCTGAAAACCAATGAAGTCCAAACCCAAGTCTCTTTTCCCAAAAAAAAAAAAAACAAACCACAGTCAGCCCCCCACTTCCTTTGAGAAAGAGTTCACAGCACCAGACAAGAATACTTGAATGAATCCAACCAACTGCACTGCAATTTCCAAGAAAACACAAGAGCATAAACCACCAGAAAGCATAACAAATTTACCCCTTCCTTTCTACTATCTCTCTGCCGTTCCTAACCGGCTTCCTCACCTTTGAAAAGCTGGTTACTTGCTAGATTGTCGCTAGGCTGTGCCGGGGGAGAGAACACCTCCACACACACTTTGCTTCCTTCCTCCGCCCACTTAGTGGGAAGGCACGAGGGCCCTTCTTTCTTCTCTCACTCCGCGCGAGCGGAGCCCGGGTCCTAAGACCAGGCTTCTCTGGCCGCGCAATGTCTTTCGGTCCATCTGGCGACTTGGGAATCGCCCCCCGGGGCTCCAGCGGCTGCCGGCAGCGCACGCACTGCGCGGTGCAATACAACCAACCCCAGGACCCCAAATCCTCCCGGGGGTGGGTGGGAAGGGAAAGGGTCGATTCCCAACGGTAGGCGCTCAATTGTTTTTCCTGAGTGGACCTAAGTTCATTCTTTGCTTCAAGTGGGAGGTGGAAGCAGAGAAAAGTGTGCAGTCGTTTCCCGAAGAGGTGAGCGGCCAATGCGGTCTCGCCGGGGGAAATTCAAACGCACCAGGCCTGGCGAGCTCAGCTTCGGCGCGCAGGGGGCCGGGTGCGTGCGCGAGGACCAGAGGCCAGCGCTCCGGGTCCCGCGCCTGGCTGTCCCCCAGCCGGACGCTCCCTTTTTAGGGTCACTTTCCCCTCTCCAGATATGCAAGCTCTGGGGAGTCAAGCCGGGGAACTAGACTCCGTCGCCTGCAAAGTGCTGGAGGATGAAGGCGGGTGCGCCCCGCCCGCGCGCCCCTGGGAGGCGAGCACTCACCTGCGCTCGGAAGTAAAGGAACAGGGCGACGCTGCACGCGACCTGGCCCAGCCCCAGCCCCAGCAGGGCCACGAACGTGGAGCGGGAGGCGGCGGCGGAATGGTGCGGGGCGGGCTGCGCGGGCGGCGGCGGCGGCGGGGCGTGCAGGGCGCCCTCGTGCGGGGCGCCGGAGCCGCCGCTGCCCATCTCCTCGGAGGCGCGCAGGTACTTGGTGTAGTCTCGGCTGGCGCGGCGCATGGCGCTCGGCCCGCCTCGCTCCGGCGCTCGCCTCCCTCCGGGACTGTTCTGCCGGCGGCCAAGTGCAAAGGCAGCGCAGAGCCGGCGCGCGGCCAGGCGGGCCTCGACGTAGGGGCGCTCAGAGCCGGGCGCTGCTCCTGGGGCGCGCGGGCGAGCGAGGAGGGTGCCGGCCGCCCCAACTCTTATAAACCGCTTCGGGAGGGCTGGCCCCGGGAGCCAATCAGCCCCGGCCGAGCCTGCCTCTTCCACTCCCACCCCTGGCTCCCCTTCCTTCCTTTCGCCCTCCCTCCCTTGCTCTCTCCCTGAAAGACCTCCTCCCTCCCCATCGGGGCCCTCGGAGGAGGAGGCTGTGGGTGGTTCTAGCGGTTCCAGAGGCCACTTGCCCATCCTCAGCGGCCTTTCTGGAGGTCCAAGAGATGGGCTGGGGGAGATGCAAATGAATGCCTTGGTCAAGGACAAAGGTGACATCGCAGACATTCCTGGGGCAGTTGGCATCCCCGAGCCTCAGTTTCCCCTATAGGATTTAGAAAATTGGACTTGGTGATGTCTGAAGGCCCTTCCTATTTGCCTCTCCTCCTCCCACCACCCCCCTCACATTTTTTTTTTTTTTTTAGCAAGGAACACCCTCAGAGATCCTGAGGGTGCAGCCTCTAGCATGTTTCCAAATATAGGTTCCGAAATATGTATTTTGGCAGGCTTAGGAAACCAGAACCCACTTCCCAAACCCCTGTTTCTGCACCCTCAGAGTGGCTTTAAATGAGGCAGATTTTGAATGCGGCAGCAGAGAGCCGATAGGCACCAACTGTGACTTAAAAAAAGAAATTTGGTACAGAGAGAGGGGTAGGACCCAGTAACTTTACGTATAGGACCATATATATGAAGAGAGTTGAGTCACATGCCATTCCTACTGCTTGATAGTTACTCTCCTTCAGTGTCCTAAAAATAAGAGAGGTACACACCCAGAGGCGGGCCACCCAGGAGCACTCATCCAGCTGTCAGTCAGGAAAGAAAGATGTTACTCAAAGCTGAGGTGTAATTAAATGTTGGTTTCCTTGCTAAGGACAACTTTTTTAAAAGTCTGTCTTCAGAATTGTGCCCCTTGGTAAGAAAATGAGAATACGAACATTGCTCACAGATTCTGATACAACTTCAGCAGGAAAGAACAGAGGTACTGGCCAATTGAAACACCTATAAAAACTTAGGATGTTTTCACTTTTTGTTACTACGTTTGAATTTTGTGTCCTCTTTCTGCATAGTTCTCGAAAGGGCATTTCCTAGGGAAGATTTTTTCACAAATGGCACATCTCTGAGTTACGAAAACTCGTGTTCGCAATTAAACACTTAGCACGTGTTGAGGAAGGGCAACTAGGATGGGTAAAACTAAACACCCAAATGAAATGATTTGTTCAAATTCAAAGATGCTTTTAGCATTCATTTGTGTATGCATCTCAAGTCTGATGAGGAAAGAGGGAAAAAAACAATTTTCAAACTCCAATCGAGAAACAACAAATGTTGATCTTCTATTCCATGCAGTCTGGGCCTCTTCTTACTTTTTGTTGGTTAACTTAGGGAAGTAACGGTTGTTTTCCCTCTCTCTTCCTTCTCCTTTTTCTTCTTTTGGGAAACAATTCTATATTTCATCCTTTTTATAAATCTCTACTAGAATCAAAGATTTTAAAAAATGTGTTATAACAACTAAACCCACAGTGACTTTACTGTCTAGCCCTTTCTATTCTTTTTCAATGTTTTATACATGTCTTTTATTCCTTGGCATCTTGATCCTCAGATTAGAAGAAGTTCCCTCAAATCAATGAATCTGTTCAGTTGTGTTTGACCTAGTCGCTCCATGGATAGGACTGTATATTACATTCCTACAGAGTTCTTCATGCGACATTCCTCCTGCAAGGCAGTTATTTTCCTTTCCTATCCTAAAGGTGTCATCCCTCTGTGTTCCCGCATCCACAGGCTGGATTGGAAGCTCCACTGTCAGTCCACTTGTTGCTTCTTCAAAGGTAATGAAACTTTCTGGCCTATTAATTAATTAATTTGTCAACATTTCACTCCCTAATTAACTCGACATTCGCTTAATAAAAGGGGTGGTCCCGTGGTCGGCTTCGCTTGGAAAATCCTGCGTTAAACAAAATTAGTTGTTTTTTGTTGAATGCGGATCATGTCAGTGACATGAATGTACAAATGTATTTTGTAAATCTCCAGAAAAGGGGTTTGGTATTCTCTGTTTTTCAAAAAGTTTTCATCTTTTTTTTTTTTTTTTTTTTTTTTTTGAGGGGATGGGAGGTTCACATATCAAGGGTTTAAGAAACAAAATTTGGTAAAAACCAGATGAGAAACATCTGTAGAACACGAATGGACAGTGCAGTACAAATGGCCTGAATGTCAGTAAAATAATCAGTAGCCCGGGGAACCTACAAGGACTGAACGAACAGGAAGAGAAGAGACCAGAACAGGACCATAGAGGATACTGAAGACTGTCAGATTGGAAAAAAGCACTCAGATCCATTTTATTTAATTTTAATTTTTTAAATTTTTATCTTATATTGGAGTATCGTTGATCAACCATGTTGTGTTAGTTTCAGGTGCACAGCAAAGTGATTCTGCTATACATATCCGTGTATCTGTTCTTTTTCAAATTCTTTTTCCATTTAGGTTATCACAGAGTACTGAGCAGCGTTCCCTGTGCTGTACAGTACAGATCCTTTCTAAAGCATCATGCCAGCCATCCAAAGCATTTCCACAGACCTGCAGTTTTCTGTCCTCGCCAGGGCTTCATGGAGCCCCTCTTAAACACCACTGGCCCAGCAGGTGACTCTCAAGCTCCTTACCATGTTTCGGATCAACTTCTGGTTCCTATTGCTTCATTGCCTCACTTTTTCCCCCTGCAGCCTTACACTTTATGCCCCAGCAACACAGGACTGCTTGCACCCTCCCATTTCTTGCCTTTATACCTTTGGTCATTCAGTGTCTTCTACCAGGATTGATCACCCTGACTTTTTCACCTGATTATTGCCTTATCTTCAAACATTCAGTTAAGGTCCCTTGTCCTTAGGAAGCTTTTCCTGATAGCCCACCACTGCCAGGCTGTCTGTCACGCCCCACTATTTCTATCTGATTCTTTATTACATGATGTGCATAGGTTCACCATAGTTCTGAAACTTCTTTTTATGATCTTTACTTTGCTTCTCTGTCTCACCTACTAGACTGTAAGCTCCCTGAGGGAAGTCACGACCTTTGTATTCCTACTGCCTTAACACAGTGCTTCATGAAGCTCTGTGAAATGAGTGAGTAAAAAGAAAAAGAAAATAAACGTTTCTGACATTCCAATAACAGAGGGCTGAACTGGGGAGAACACTAAGTGTTAAATAGAAAACTACCCCAAATAACATCACTCTCTAATTATACTGATAACCTAATCTGACTAGGAAAACATACAGCAAACTTAAGGGCATAACATGCCCAGACAATAAGGAGAAATAGATATGTATTTTTGAAGACTAATATTGTAGAATTTTATTATCAAGCTTACAGAACTTAAGAAAGTTTGAACCTGAGTGACTTTCAGATTTTATGTAATTATCTATACACTAGCAACTCTGAAACTTTTTAGTCTCAGAATCTGTTTACTCTCTTACAATGGAAACCTCCAAAAGCTTTTTTTTAATGTGAGTTGTAGCTGTCAATATTTACCACATTAAAAATTCAAACAGAGAAACGTTTGCTCATTTGCGGTAACAACATTAACATTATTTATGAAACATAGATGATTTTAAAAATAAAAATATAAGTGAATAGGATTGCATTGTTTATGTTTGCAAATCTCTTTAATAGAAGACAGCTGTATTCTTCTGTCTGCTTCTGTACTCACTCTGATGTGATACATTATTTTTCTCAAAGTGTATGAAGAAAATACAGCCTCACACCAACATATAGTTAGAAAAAGGAAGAATATTTTAATTGCCTTTTCTGATAATTGTGGTGTTTTCCTTTTCTACTACACCAGAACTCAACAAGTGGTCACTTCTTAGCCATTATTTGCACTATGGAATCTAAAACCATCCGTGGAGTTTCCCTCCTCTGTTACAATAATATCCATTGATCTATATTTTTATTTGAATGGTTCTCTTACCCAGGGATGATTTGTAACACTGGTCATTTGGAAAATATTCATTCACTGAGTTCCACAGATTTTCTAAGTGTTGACATATTTCATTATACAATATCAAAAACCTACATTCACTAATATCACCACTGATTTTATCAGGAAAGTCTTTAGTATTGGGAAGCTGTTAAGTTCACAGAGGCAAATAGGAGTTTTTCAAAGTTCTAATTTGTCCTTGAAAGCTTGAATTGTATTGGCAACAAATACTGCCGATTGCTTTTCTTGAACTGACAGAGTCACTTTGTTCATTTTTCAAATGAACAAATACCCAAGTCTGAAAAGCATAAATGTTTGTCATTAATTCATCTTGCAACTTGAACAATGACTTGAATGCCTTTTCTCATGACAATCCTTCTTAGTTATGTAGCAGAAGTGCTTCAATGCATACATCCCATTTTGTCCCATGTAATATAAAAAAATGTAGATTCAAGTATTAAGACTTAATAAAAATAATAGTTTTTACTCCATCAAAGATATTTTTTTTAAAAAAACTCTGAAGTGTGTAGCAGTGAAGAATACATGACTACTAACACAGTTTTCATGTCAACTGTACTGATTTATGCTATGGCTCCAGCATTTTATACATTAGTGCAAATGCCTACAAAGTAGAAAAGCAAGTTATGATCTTAGTATTACTATAAAGGTAGCTCAGATCTTGAGGATCCCCTGAATGGGTCTCAGGGACCTCAGAGGTCTGAGGACCACACTTTGAGAACCACTGATCTGTTGGATGGAGGCATATGTTGGCACACTCTACATAGTCCAGCCTAGTTCTGTTAGATGTGGCAAACTCTTGGTCAAAAGGTCTTGGAGACAGTTTTAAATAGGTTAAGAGATAAAACAGATAGAACTTGATGACTGGACATGAGAGGTGGCTCGCAGGAGTATTGGCTTGGATGACAGGGTAGATGATGGTGCTGTGAATCTAGATAAAGAATACACAAAATTTTAGTGATGCTACAGAGGATGAAGTCATTGTGAATCTTATAGAGAGAGAACACAAGAGAGAAATCAGGTGTAGGTAGATTGGGGGCAAAGAACAATGAGTTTTATTTTGGACATGCTCTTCCTACCCTGGGTGTCCCTGCCTCTTCTGATCTCAGGTCCAAGCTGTTTTTGTTCACTGAGGACCCATTGAAATCTCCCATCTGGGTCTGAGCTCCCTAAAAGTCTAACCCACCATTTCCATTACCTTTTATAAGCAACCTGTTCTCATCACATTCCCTTGTGCTAACAAATTAGCTAATCAACTATAACAACTTAACATTGACCTGTGTCAACAGGCAGTTGAATTAAGGCTTTATGTTTGCAGTCATCATGAAATATACTGCCTTATCCCTAAAGGAGTCTCTATTCCCTGAGACTCCAGGGAATCCTGAATGGGAGGTGGAGGTGAAAAAAATCTTGATCATGTTTGAAGGAAGTCCACAGCTGTATGTCTCTTCTGTGCGCAATGCTGGAACTATCTAAAGTAATTTTAACCTCCAGCTTTCTAGGAAGCAACTGTGTTTGATAGGTTTTTTTTTTAATTGAAGTATAGTTGATGTGTAATGTGTTAATTTCTTCTGTACATCAAAGTGACTGAGTTTTATATATATATATTCTTTTTCATATTCTTTTCCATTATGGTTTGTCACAAAATATTGAATATAGTTCCCTGTGCTATGCAGTAGGACCTTGTTGTTTGTGTTTGATAGGTTTTTAATTAATTAACATTATCTCAGAGTTATTCTTCAAATGAAATCATCTGAAGTATTAGACCTTTTAAATAAACTTTTGGGAAATACAGAAATTAATCAGAGAGATTGTAGTTGTTTCTAAAAACATAATCAAATGGGATTAATGATATTAAAGAGCCTTACTGTATTTATCTCCTAAATGTTTTCTGAATCTTTTTCCTCTTCAATTTTGCTCAGGAAATAATTATTATTTCTTCTTCTTTCCCCTGCTTTGAAATTCCTGTTTTCATTATATTGGGTCTCTCCAATGTGTCTCTCATGATCCCTATAGTTTAACTTGTAATTTCCATCTATTTTATTTTTGCTTTTCATCACGAATATATTCTTTTATTTGATATTCTAGATCTTTATTTCCTTTTTCAGCAGTTTCAATTCCATTCTTCAGGTCATCTGTTGGATTTTTTTTTTTTTTTTGCGGTACGCGGGCCTCTCACTGTTGTGGCCTCTCCCGCTGCGGAGCACAGGCTCCGGACGCGCAGGCTCAGCGGCCATGGCTCACGGGCCCAGCCGCTCTGCGGCATGTGGGATCTTCCCGGACCAGGGCACGAACCCGTGTCCCCTGCATCGGAAGGCAGACTCTCAACCACTGAGCCACCAGGGAAGCCCCATCTGTTGGATTTTTAAATGCAGAATTAAATTTTATTTTAAGAAATCTTTTTTTTTCCTCTCCGATTGATCTTTTGCAATACTTTCTTGTGTCTCCTTAAGAATTCTCCTTACCATCATTTTTAAATTCACCTCTACTCCTTTACTAAACCTCCTCTGACAGGCAGCTGTTTTGTTTACTTGGGCTAGGCTCCTCTTTCAAGCTTCTGAGATCCTTTCAGTGACATTTGACCTTTTGACCTGTGTATATCAGGTTACTGGAGGTGTCTTCGGCAATGGTGGACACACAGGAAGTGACCGGTAAGGAAGGTGTTTCCTTACCTTACCAGGCGGCTGGCTTAAGGAGGCCAGTGGGATTCTCCCAGGGCTGGGAATTTCAAGTATTTCCCAATGTCTCTCAGGATGCATGCGGATCACCTGTCCAGAGCTTCTCAGGAAGCTATGGGATTGTTTTTTCAGATTTTCCAGAGTCTGTTAATGCTTAGGTCTACTCGTTGCTATCAGTAATTTTGTCTAGAAATTAGCCTGTGCTTTTCTATTTCTCTACTGAATCCTCAGGACGTGAAGCCTCAGGTAAACCTCCCATCCCCACATACTACATACTTTATTCTTTGAGATGGGAGTGAGAGGGTGACAAAGGTATTTGATGCCAGCTTCCCAAAATGCTTGTTCCCTCCTCTTTGCCTCTAAATCAGCCTTGCGTCATTTCTTGCCTATAGTACTAAAACAGCTTCCCTCTTGTCCTTTTTGCCACCAACCTCCTCCTACTTAAACCTGTTTCTAGAAGGATCTATTTATCATGTGCAGCTGGCTGTATCATTTTCCCATTTGAAACTGGTCAGTGGCCTGTGATTACTTAAGATAAAATCCGAGCTACAAACCCCTTCTTAATTTTTTCCTATCTGTATCTTTAGCCTCATCTTCCATCACTCTCTCCTTGTACTTAAAGTTCTAGCTTTAGAACATAAAGAATAATTTATAATTTCCCTATACTCTGTGCTATTTACTTCAAACCCCTACATCTCTGTTCATGTTGACGATTATTCATGCAACAAACATTTACTGAACACCAGCCACGAGTCTGGCACCGTGGTGAGCATAGGAGGTGTGATGCTGAGTGAGATACATAGTTGTCACCACAGAGCTTACACTCTAAGATGAATGTTGCACTTACATTGAAAGAACAAAACCCTAATAAATGCAAAAAGAAGACAATGTGCACTATTTCCTGCCCCTGCAATGGGACTTTAAAACCATTCAGTAAACTCTGCTTTTATTTATTTATTAGGTAGAAGATCTCAGGCCATTGCTGGCACCATAACCATAACCAACTAGACAAAGCCAGATAAACTTTATAAAAAGTATCTTTAAAAAAGATATCAACAAGCCGCAGAGATGAAAATGATGCAGGGAAACTTAAAGGGACTGAATTCTATACGAAAAATCTTTCCTAGGGGAGAAAATATCGCTAGCCACTTTCCTCCCCGAGAACATTTTCCAAGCAAACACATGCAAGTGTAGGGTCAAGTTTGCTACAGGCAGAGAGATTCTACCGGAAAAGACATGACACATTAAAATCTGGAGGAACTCCAAATGCCTAGGTAGTTTTCTCCAGCTACTTGTTTTCTCCTTCACAGGACTTTTTCTGAGTACTGGGCAGCTTACAAGCCTGGGGGACTAGATTGAGACGGTAGAGAGGGACCTCCCAAAAGTCTAACAGTGTATGTGAGAGAATATTACTGGAGAGAAAGGTTTACAATAAGCACCAAGCAAATATAGTCTTCAAGATATTTGAAACAAGAGTTGTGCTGGGGCTTCCCTGGTGGTGCAGTGGTTGAGAGTCCGCCTGCCGATGCAGGGACACGGGTTCGTGCCCCGGTCCGGGAAGATCCCACATGCCGCGGAGCGGCTGGGCCCGTGAGCCGTGGCCGCTGAGCCTGCGCGTCCGGAGCCTGTGCTCCGCAACGGGAGAGGCCACAGCAGTGAGAGGCCCGCCTACGGAAAAAAAAAACAAAAAAAAAACTATTATAAGTAGAATAAGGAACATAGAGGAAAAGATAAGGAAAATAAATGAAAAGGTAGACTATTTCAGCAGAGAAATGGAATGGTTTAAAAATAATCAAATGGATATTCTAGAAAATAAAATAAAAATAAGACACCTGAAATAAAGAATTCATTAGATTTTTGTAATAGCAGACTGAATACAAAATGGGATCAATGAATTCAAAGGCAGTTCAACAGAAAGGTTCCAAACTGAGGCACACAGAGGAAAATAATTAGAAAATAACAGAATATATCATTAGAAATATGTGGAACATTATCAAATGATCTAACATATGTGTAATTAGAGTTCCAGAAAGAAAGGAAAGAATAGGGAAGGAGCAACGTATAATGAGATTATTGTGAGAATTTTCCAAATTGATTAAAAACATCAGCCCATGGATTCAAAAAACCAGGAACCCCTGAACAGGCATATACAAAGAAATTCACACCTAGACACACCATAATCACACTGCTAACATCTATATTCTTAGAAACAGTAACTCATATTCTTTCTTTTCCTTTTAGTTGGAAATCTCAGGCAAGTCTCATAATTTTTTTGTTCACACTTAAATAATAAAATGTCTTCTGGACACTTTTAGTCATGAGAATACCCTTGGTTTAGTCATTAAAAGGAGGAATTCAGGTTAATAATAACAATGTTGATTCATTTAAAGTTAAATTCTCTTTCCTCCCATGCTTTAGAAAAATGAGTCTGGAAAGTTTACGGCAGGGGTGCAGCTGTGGGTTGGGTGGAGTGAAGAGCAGCCAAGGAAGGGGCACAGTTATAGCCTGGATTGGTGCTCTTTGCGCTTGGTGGGTGAATGGTCAGAGCTAATCTTTTCCTGGGGCGTTTTCATGTTCCCATGAAGACTTTCCCACCAAAAACATCTGACTGAAGTGCCCTGTCCTCTGACTAATTATTTATAATTCCCACCTCGGTTTCTGTAACCTGTCTCTGGCTAGAAGCCCTTTTGGTTGGAGTCGCATTAAATATTATCCTCAGATCGTCTCCCCCTTGGTTGCCCACATCATGTCCCTGGGTACACAGTTCTGCCCTGTTGTCCGTGAAAGCATATTTTGCTCCCAGTGCAGCTTCATCTTAGCCCTGCCACCAGACCAGCTTTAGACATACCACTTCCCTTTGGTCTTCTTAGACATAGGCCAAATCCTGGTCTCTTTGTCATCTCAGACTTCAGAACAAATATCAAGCATCCTAACTGGTTCTTTCAAAGCCCTTCTTTTAGTTTCTCTAAACAGTCTCCTTAATTTATTTATTTTAATTTTTAATTGAAGTATAATTGACATATAACCTGATATTAGTTTCAGGTGTACGACACGGTGATTCAATATTTGTAGATATTGCAAAATGATCACCACAATAAGTCTAGTTGAAATCTATCGCCACATGTAGTTACAAAAAAGTTTTTCTTGTGATGAGAACTTTTAAGATCTACTGTCTTAGCAAGTTTTAAATGTGTAATACAGTATTGTCAACTATAGTCACCATACTGTATATTTCACTTCCATGACTTATTTTCTTTTATAAATTTATTTATTTATTTTTGGCTGTGTTTGGTCTTCGTTGCTGCCCACGGGCTTTCCCTAGTTGTGGCGAGCAGGGGCTACTCTTCATTGTGGTGCACGGGCTTCTCATTGCGGTGGCTTCTCTTGTTGCAGAGCACGGGCTCTAGGCGCACGGGCTTCAGTAGTTGTGGCCTGTGGGCTCAGTAGTTGTGGCTCATGGGCTCTAGAGCTCAGGCTCAGTAGTTGTGGCACATGGGCTTAGTTGCTCCATTGCATGTGGGATCTTCCTGGATCAGGGATCAAACCCATGTCCCCTGCATTGGCAGGTGGATTCTTAACCACTGTGCCACCAGGGAAGTCCCCCCATGACTTATTAATTTTGTAACTGGAAGATTGTACCTCTTGATTACTTCAACTTCAGTCATTTACATCCTTAACCTGGTTTCCAGATTCCTTTTCTGCAAGTAACTTTTTTTAAAATATGGGAATTTTTGCCACCTAGCATCTTATTCCCACCTTATCATTCTGTTACACAAGGAAATAACCACTTATCATATAGTGTAATTAGTAAAATGTGTTCTGGGAGAACATAAGTAGTTCTTCACCTAGATCTGGGAGTTCAGAAAACACTTTTTGGAGGAAGCCATATTTAAAATGAGACTTTTGGGATGAGTAATTGTTATCCCAAACTATTGGGAAAACACACATGTAGAGGCCTAGAAGCAAAGTAAGATGTATTCAAAGAACTTAAGAAGTTCAGTATAGCTTGATCAGAGTGTGAGAAAGAGTTAGGCAAAGGTGATACAACGACTGAGCCCGCGTGCCGCAGCTACTGAGCCCACGCACCACAACTACTGAGCCCGTGTGCCACAACTACTAAAGCCTGCATGCCTAGAGCCCCTGCTCCGCAACAAGAGAAGCCACCACAATGAGAAACCCACGCCCCTCAATGAAGAGTAGCCCCCGCTCACCACAACTAGAGAATGCCCGTGCGCAGCAATGAAGACCCAACACAGACAAAAATAAATTTAAAATATTTTTAAAAAGGTAATGTTAAAGAAAAACGTAAGTTGCATATGTATATGATATAATACCATAAAACAAAGAGACTAGAAAAATAAGCAACATTGAATCATCAAGCCTTTGTCAGTCATGATAAAAATTTGAATTTCATTCCAAGAGCAATGGAGAATAATTGAAAGAGTTTTATTTTCCCCTCAAGGAAATATTTAGAATAATATTTAGAATATGCTTTGACTACAGTGTGGAGAATGAGTTTGAGGGAGGGTAGTAGAAAAAGATGGGTAGAGCAAGCCTGGTGGCTGGGAGCTGGTTACCAGACCATTGCCAACTACAGGCAAGAAATGACCACGGTGGTGGCAAAAGTGGTAGAGAGAAGTGATGGGTTCCAGAGCCGTTTGGGAAGTGGAATGTCTTGAGTTTGGTGACTGGCTGTGGATGGAGAGGAAGAAGATCAAATCAAAGATACCCACAGGTTTCTGTCTTCTGCAAGTGAGTCTTGCCATCCACTGCAGGAACCCTGGCAGAAGGCCGGATTGGATGCACTCCACCTTACACTTAAAGGTCTGAGGTGCACCTGTGACGTTTCCTGCCCATTCTGTTTATTTGGTTGACTCTTCAACCTTTAAGTCTCAGAGCAGGTGATAACTCCTCCTAGGCTTTTCCCCCTAATTTAAACACTAGATTTTTCTAAGAGCCCTTCCTCTCTTGTCCCTTACTCACCCTTATCCTATCACTTTCTTCATTACAGTGACTTTCTCCATATGAGTGACTTCCCCCATAGATTATAGGAACCTTGAGGACACGGAGTCTGTATTATTCATTATTTAGCCTCATCACCCAGCAAAATGCATGGCACACAGCAGGCACTTAATTAAGGTTGTTGAATAAAGTGAGTCCTCCTGAATCTTAAAATACTGAAACAGCAATGCATATGCAAAACTATGTATGATAAGATGTTTCTGAGCAAATACACTTCAGAAATATCCAGTATGGCAGATATCATAACCACCACAACAAACATGTATTACACACTCATATGCAAAGAAGGCACTGTTAGTATTCTAGGAAAGGTAGACGAAAAAGACTAAAAACTGAAGAGACTTTGTTCAAACTACTGTGTACTGAATGCCTGAACAAATGTCCTCTCATTTCTATTGGACCATACATCTTATGTTCTTTCTGTTATACCAAGCTGCCTCTCGTAAAACAGTACACGGGTTTTACTAAACGTCCTCATGCAAAATAGAGGATGAACTAGTTACGACAAAGGAGGCAAGGATATACAATGGAGAAAAGACAGTCTCTTCAATAAGTGGTGCTGGGAAAACTGGACAGCTACATGTAAAAGAATGATTTTAGAACACTCCCTAACACCATACACAAAAATAAACTCAAAATGGATTAGAGACCTAAATGTAAGACCGGACCCTATAAAACTCTTAGAGGAAAACATAGGAAGATCACTCTTTGACATAAATCACAGCAAGACCTTTTTTGATCCACCTCCTAGAGTAATGGAAATAAAAACAAAAATAAACAAATGGGACCTAATGAAATTTAAAACCTTTTTCAAAGCAAAGGAAACTACAAACAAGACGAAAAGACAACCCTCAGAATGGGAGAAAATATTTGCAAACGAATCAACGGGCAAAGGATTAATCTCCAAAATATATAAACAGTTCACGCAGCTTGATACTAAAAAACAAACAGCACAATCCAAAAATGGGCAGAAGACCTAAATAGACATTTCTCCAAAGAAGACATACAGATGGCCAAGAAGCACATGAAAAGCTGCTCCACATCACTAATTATTAGAGAAATGCAAATCAAAACTACGATGAGGTATCACCTCACACCAGTTAGAATGGGCATCATCAGAAAATCTACAAACAACAAATGCTGGAGAGGGTGTGGAGAAAAGGGAACCCTCTTGCACTGTTGGTGGGAAAGTAAATTGATACAGCCACTCTGGAGAACAGTATGGAGGTTCCTTAAAAAACTAAAAATAGAATTACCATATGACCCAGCAATCCCACGACTGGGCATATACCCTGAGAAAACCATAATTCAAAAAGAGACATGTACCACAATGTTCACTGTAGCACTCTTTACAATAGCCAGGTCATAAAAGCAACCTAAATGCCCATTGACAGACGAATGGATAAAGAAAATGGAATATTACTCAGCCATAAAAAGGAATGAAATTGGGTCATTTGTAGAGACATGGCTGGATCTAGAGACTGTCATACAGGGTGAAGTAACTCAGAAAGAGAAAAACATATATCGTATATTAACGCGTATATATGAAACCTAGAAAAATGGTACAGATGAACCGATTTGCAGAGCAGAAACAGAGACACAGATGTAGAGAACAAACGTATGGACGCCAAGGGGGGAAAGTGGTGGGGTAGTGGTGTGATGAATTGGGAGATTGGGATTGACATATATACACTAATGTATAAAATAGATAACTAATAAGAACCTGCTGTATAAAAATAAAATAAAATAAAATTCAAAAATTCAAAAAAAAATAGAGGATGAAAGTAACTGATTGCTTAATATACATACATTCATACTTTATTACAGAGTGAAAACTTTAAAAATCGATCTTAAAACTAAATGGTTGAAAACAGGAACACCGGGGCCATATGTCCAGTGATGAAATCCAGGCTCTGACTCTTACTGGAGGGTAGCCTATGTTTCTATGCCTTGGTCAACTTATTTGAAAAATATAGTAAGTGAAATTTACATTATGGAGTTGTTATGAATACAATATGAGTCAACTTATGCAAAGTCCTTAGAAGAGAGCTTAATACATGCAGGTTACTGTTTTTCTTTTTTTTTAATTTTTTAATTGGAGTATAGTTGCTTTACAATGTTGTGTTAGTTTCTGCTGTACAGTGAAGTGAGTCAGCTATATGTACACGTTCTTCTTCTTCTCCTCCTCTTTCCCCTCCGCCCTCTTCCCCCTCCCCCCCTTCTTCTTTTTGTTATTATTACTATGACTACTATACAGCATCATTTATCAGCCAGTGAGATTTTCTGTCATCATCAGTCAGAACTGGAAGTGAGAGGAAGGGCACTGAGAAAAAGAGCTGTCCCAAATACTATGCACTTTATTTAGTGGCAGTAATTAGCGATCTTAGAAGAATAGTTGTTTCAGGTTCTTATCTTTAAACGTAAATCCAGTGTGCATGAAAAGAAATAAGAATTGAAGCAATAAGACCTCCCCTATAGTAAAGGATAGCCAACCACAGTTAGAAATGATTGGTGAGAGCAGTGGAAGATTTGGAAGAATTACTCACAAGTAAGGAACGCACAGCAGAGTGACTGCAGAGTTCCATAGCCAGCGAGCCTTGGTTGCGGTGACAATCCTCCGTGCTCCAGGGCTGAGTACAAGACCTTCAGAAAAATTTGGGTGTGTCAATATGCCCTGTTAACTCAAGCAGAGACATTCTATGGAAATATTTCCATCATGCTTGATTTTTTTCATTCTCATGATGTGGGTGTTGTAAAAGGTAAACTTTTTTTTTTTTTTGCAGTACGCGGGCCTCTCACTGTTGTGGCCTCTCCCGTTGCGGGGCACAGGCTCCAGACGCACAGGATCCAGACGCACAGGCTCAGCGGCCATGGCTCACGGGCCCAGCCGCTCCACGGCATGTGGGATCTTCCTGGACTGGGGAACGAACCCTGTCCCCTGAATCAGCAGGTGGACTCTCAACCACTGCGCCACCAGGGAAGCCCAAACTTAATTTTTTATCTGGAAAATTCACTCATTTTTCAATGGTGAAATGTATTTGAGAAAGAAGATCATTAGAAATGTGTAAGATCACTATTAGTAGTAAGTCATCTGTTTGGCTGTGTTAATACATCCAAACCTAATTTTTAAATTATTATCAGCATACCGCAAGACACAGGGCAGACAACCGCATAACCTCATTTTATTTTTGACATTTGTATATTTGACATTTATTCTTCCTATACACATTTGTAATGAATTTGTGTGACTCATCTGTAAAGGGATTAATAACAATATGGACTTCCATAAGGTTTTCAAAGAAAAAATTAGCATTCTAAGAGCCTTGTACTGAATTACGCCAACCATTTTGAACTAGGGGGAATTCACTGGCAAAATCCACTGCCTTAAAAAGTGAATGTCTATTTCTCAGAGTTTTCAAGCCCAAAATAGACAGGGAATTGGTAGAGATGTTACAGAGTGGATTAATCATCAGATGAGTAGTTAATCTAGGTAATCTTTAAGGTTATTTCCAATCCTGAGATATAAATTCAAAATCTTAACTGGCCCTTCCAGATGTCATAGGCTGCAGTTTGTAGAATGTTTTGAAATGAAAAATATTCCATATGAACCCATATTTCATTGTTCATTATCTACATCAGTGCTGCCCAATAGAGTCTTCTGCCACAATGAGAATGTTCTAGGTTTGTGCTGTCCAGTACCGTAGCCATTAGGCGTGTGTAGCTATGGAGCATTTGAAACGCAGCTAGTGCAACTGAGGAAATGAGTTTCTTCAGCCCCTCACCAGCCACTGAGACAGGTGGCTACCATATTGGAAAGCACAGATCTATATTCACTTTTCTTTATCTCTGAGTTACAAATGCTTATTAGTATTTAGCATTTAAAACATCATTTCACAGAAACTCAGGTTCACTAGGACCCATTGCTTCTAGAGGCAGCCCAAGTGAGGAGACTTCTTGATGGGACTGAGAAGAAAATTCAACTTGACTCCAATTCCACATCCCAGCACAGTGCCTGGCACAGAGTATCTGTCAAAAATATTATGCACATTTTCTTTGAATTCCTTGAATCTCTTAATTCAAACATTAAACTCACCCCATCCCATAGGCTTCAAAAAGAAAGCACCAGTTTCTTATTTCATTTTTACTGTGCCAAAAGTCCAAAGATAGTAAAAGTTCAAGAACTTCATGAGCCAGCTCAGCACATGAACTCAGAGATTAGTCAACAGCTTAAACAAACAAGGCTGGCCAGCTGGTCCTTGCTCTCTTTTACCACAGTCTGGGACAGGGACAAAAGGCATTTAGGAAAGGATTTGTATTTCTTTCACCTCATCACCCAACCCCCTTGCTCACAACCCATCACTTCAACTTGCAAAGCCTTTGGCCGGTGATAAACAAGATGGCAGCTGGTCCTGGAGGCCATGCCAGGTATCCCACAGCTGTGCTCAGGAACATCTCTCTCCATGGGACCCAGGTGAACTCACGTCATGCAGGGCCCCAGCCCAGTGAGATGCAGTGTGCCTTCCTGCACCTCCCCACCACAGACCTGCAGCCACAGGGCGGATGATTATGGCTCGCTACATGGGCTCTCAATTTCTTGCTGTTTAATGTCCAAGCGGGCAGTTCTGCAGCACCAAGAAGAGTTTAGACAAATAAACAGGATCAGGACACACTATAATTAATGGCTCCACCACACAGCCAAACTGCCCAGCTTCAGAGTTTCAGACTATTTTGAATTCACCATACAACTTTGCTTTTTCTGCATCTGCTCCATTTAGAAGGAGAGCAGGTCCAATCTAGGCCAGGATTGAGTGGGAGGTTCACGCAGTACCTGCTGTAAGACTGAAGCCTTGCATGCAGTGTGTTTCCTCGTTGGTTTTCTCCACCCCTCTCCCACTGGTATAAAGAGTGGAAGACCCCAGACCTATAGACACTAAAGATTGAGAAATACTCCTATACCAGAGTCTACCATAGCCAGAAACGAACAGGCTTTGTTATGGTTGAATTGTATACCCCACAAAATTCATATTTTTTTGAAGTCCTAACCCCCAGTATCTCAAAATATGATCATATTTGGAGATAAGGTCTTTAAAGAGGTAATTAATTTAAAATGAAATCGTTAGGGTGGGCCCTAATCTGATATGACTGGAGTCCTTATAGGAAGAGGAAGTTTGGATACAAATACAAAGGGAAGATGGTGTGAAGACACAGGGAGAAGATGGCCATCTATAAGCCAAGGAGAGAGGCCTGGAACAGATCCTTCCCTCACAGCCCTCAGAAGGAAGCAACCCTACTGACACCTTGCTCTCAGACTTCTAGCCTCCGGAACTGTGAGAAAATGGATTTCTGTTGTTTAAGCCACCTAGTCTATGGTACCTTGTTATGGCAGCCCCAGAAAACAAATACGGAACTCTTCCAGCTCTAAATAGGGCCATAAACTTCTTAGTAGGGATATGATCTCGTTACCTTCTGTCTTCCTTTACTATCTTGAACACACAGCCAGAAGAAACACCAAGGCACTCTTCTCCCCAGATGGGAGCTATTTTTCCTCCCCTGGATACCTTTATCCAAAATGTAGCGAATAAGTTATGGCAATTCAGGGTGAGAAAATTTCAGCTTAGGGTGCTCTGGCTTTGTCATCTAAAGCTGTCATCTAATCCATCACCTAATCCAGCACCTAATACTGCACAATGTATAGGAGGCCTTGGGAGAAGTAGAAGAACTCCAGCCCTCAAGGGTTCCACCATCTATAATAGGGGCTTATACTGAAAGGGGACTTGAATGTGAACAATAAGGAACTTATTAACAGCACTGGGCCCTTGGAACAAATATTCGGGCCATCTCACTGGTAAAGCACTTGCCAGAAGACCATGGTCAAGAGAAAAGACATGCTCATTTCACGCTACAGCACTAAACTATCCTTGCTTTGCCTCCATAATTTAACAGATATTTAAAACGCAAGAGGTATCAGTGGTCTAGATTGCCCACCCCTCAGATTCACTAACCCTTCCGGAAGAAGAGTGGTCAGCCTTTTTCCATAACTCTCAGGGAGAGAGTAGCCACACATTTTCCTTGAGGATCTCATTTCAAGTATTTAAAAACATTTTCCATCAATATGTTCTCCTTCGTAGTTAACCCAATCCAATACACCGTCACTTTAATATTTTTATTACAAAATTTTAATTGAAAAAGCAATATGCACCTATATGAAAAAATACATTAAAATATCGAGAAGAAAGTAATCACTCATCATCTCTCACTGGTGAAATCCATGTAAATAATTTAGCATGTGACTATCCTATATATTCATATAAATATGTTTATATTATTTAAATTGCATTGTACATGCACATGTGTGTCCTGATTTTTTTCTTGATATTGTTATAAGTATTCCTCTTCATGAATAAATACCCTTTATAAATATCACCCTCATAAGTAAAGGTATGACCCTTTTTTTTTTGGTTGTCATGTTTAACATATACAGTTATCTGGTGACACTAAAAACAAATCGTTAAGCTTTCTTTCTTTTTTTTTTTTTTGCGGTACGCGGGCCTCTCACTGTTGTGGCCTCTCCCGTTGCGGAGCACAGGCTCCGGACGCGCAGGCTCAGCGGCCACGGCTCTCGGGCCCAGCCGCTCCGCGGCATGTGGGGTCTTCGCGGACCGGGGTTACGAACCCGCGTCCCCTGAATCGGCAGGCAGACTCTCAACCACTGCACCACCAGGGAAGCCCTCGTTAAGCTTTTGATTTTAAATTATTTGTATATCAGATAGACTCATCCTATCTCTAAAGTCCAGCCAATCACTAAAGTCCTGGGGTTAGGGTCAAAGAAGGAAGAAATAGGGTTCCGGAGTTGGAGCACATGTTAAATACATCACCTTTTTTTCAACTTACGAATTGAGTAGTTTGTTCTTTGGGGACAGAAAATATCCATGGTATCAAAACAGCCATAACTAAGTGTCCTATTTTCCACTTTAATGACTACACCCCATAATTTACTTAGCCATTGCCCATTGCTGGACTTGAAAATTGTTTCCACCTTTTGACTGTCATAAATGATGATGTGATGAACTTCCGGGTATGGATCTTTTGCGAATTTCCACATCGTACCTTTAGGCTATATTCCTAGAAGAATTATTAGAAAAAAAGGTAAAATTTTAAGGCCTTTTAAGCTATAAATTATACTCTTGCAGCCAACATCATCTTTAAAGAGCATAATCTTTCATAATCTTAAAATGTGCCATTCAGCTTCCCCCTCACTGGATCCAGTGACTTCAGTTTCTCTAAACATTAAGCTCCTCTCAAAGGAGTGATAAGATTCTGGACTCCCAAGGAGTATATAATCTATCTTAGATGGAGAAGCTTGCAAACTTCAAGACTCTTCAGCTATGATGGAAGAGCCTTTGGAGTCCATTCTCCCAGGAAATCACAGGCTGCTCTCAAATGTATTCTCTCCCCAGTCCTTGGAAGGTTGCCATCCCTATTTCAACAATAAAAAAGAGAAAACAGACACAGTGAACCAAAAACTAGCATGACTGTACATAAACCTACATACAAAGACAGTGGGACTGAATATATTAAATCCAGACCATATCGATGGCTATGTATTTGTCTATTAATAGACATTTATTTATTATTCAGCAAATATGCACTAAGAGTCTGATGTGACCCAGGCACACATGTGGTAGATGTTGGGCTTACAGATGGCAAACGGCATAGACACAGCCTCCATCTACATGGATTTCGTTTATGTGGGTGAGTGAGTATATGTGTAAGAGGTGACAAGAAGTCAGATGGGGAAGCCTTCCTGCCCAGCTGGGAAAACCTGCGGACAACACAGTGCAGTCTGACCTTTCAGTTGCCAGCCCCACTCCCAAGCCTTCCCACACACTCAGAAGAGGAGTCTCTGTGAGTTTATCTTCTCTATGTCCACATGCTGTCGAGGAGAGGTGATACAGAGAGCAAAGAGGCAACACCCCGGATTTAATTTCCAATCTGCACAGAGGAGAAGAGTTGGCCCTCCCAGACCCCTTGCGGGCCCTGCATTCAGTGCTTCCATGAAGGTAGATGGTAAACAGGAAAACTCACCACCACACTGACTATGATCTTTTATCTGCAGAGCCAGACTGGCAGGTTTCCTATGCAAATAAAGCATCTTCGCTGTGTGTCTAGGGTGGGTTTTGTTTGTAGAGCAACTGACCAAATCCTGGGGCTCTGGTGAGAGCCCAGACCTTCGTGGACCCCAGGCCGGCTCAGAGTGCTAGTCTGTCAAGGGTGTTTTCTGTCCCTTGCTTTGCTTGTCTGTTTGTCTTCTCTCCAAATCTTTAGCAATTCAATAATAAACACCAGAAACCTAACTCCACTCAAAACATTCACAAATGCACTGCAACCATGCTTAATGGCATCGAAGCGAAGGAAGTGGGGCTGGGGGAAACAGGGTGTTGGTGGGTGTTCTCAGTTCCTATGGTCACAGTTGTAGCCACAGCCTTGAAACACACGGTGTCAGGTTCTCAGCTAGCCCCCTCGGCGGTGGGAAGAGCTGGGAGTTTCTGACCTCCTTTGGGGTTAAGGATGCTGGTCTCAGTCTGCGTAAGCGAGTGGTCACAGTCCTTAATTGCAAAGGGGAAGTGGTCAGAAAACACACTCTGTCTTGGTGAGATTGATAACTTGTAAGATATCTTGGAAGGATGCCAGGAATGAGGTTGTATGTGAAACTAAATATACATGCATCACTTGCATGTTTGCTTATAATTTCCAACATATTCTGAAAAGACAAAAAAGAAAGCCACGGGAAAGAAGTTTGAGATGGCGTCCATAACAGAAGCCAATAATATCCTCTGCTATTTCCTTTCCTTGGTGAAGGGAACGTTTTGAAATCATAACAGTTAACATTAAATCCAACACTGACTATGTCCTGGTTACTAGTCAACGCACTTTCTCTTTATTGACTCAGTTTGTCATAACACTCCTTTAAAACAGTCCTCTGCACCCATTTTACAGATAATGAAACTGAGGGCCAGAAAGTTAAGTCCTATCAAATATCCCAAAGGTCTAGTTAGTGGTACAGCCAGGATTTGTTGGAGGGCAGATGGTTCCAGGTTCCATGCAATTAACAGTTACACCCAGCTGCCATTGAGAACTGAACAATTGCCGTCAGGTTTAAAATCAACATATCCCAGGGAAAAGGAACTGAAGTTTTAGATCATGCTGCTAACGAAGTTGTTGCAATTGTAATTGGAGTGGTTTTAAACTGGACAGTCACGAGCCTCAATGAGACCTATGAGCTGGGAAGCAGATTTATCTTGTGCTCCCTTCACATGTGTTAAGTAGAAAGCAACCTAGAGAGAGAAAATAGACGTTGACCATATGCAGCTTCCAATGTGACACCGAATGTCATTTCTGTTTGGGGCCACCATGTTATCTGAGCTGTCATTTTGTCACCTGACCTAAATCGAAAGAATTGTTGGGAATTATCGACTCCTGGAGTTCAAAGTGGTTAAGTCTAGGAACAAAATAAATTTTCTAAGTTGATAGACAATGAACTTGAGACCACAAAGCATACTTGGTGATCATAGGCCCGTACTTAGTCTTCCAGGGAAAACATGAGAAAGTTTCTGTGCCCTTATGAGCTGGCTCAGTTTAAAATGAAAGCCAAGGGCAAGGCTCCAGGGCTTTGCTTTTGTTCCTGAAGGTTGGTGAAGTTTCTGGAGCTTGTTTAGAAGTCTTCATTGAGATGATCCAGAAGACTACATGAAATCCAGCAAAAACTTCTTGAGTACCTACCATATAAAGAAGACCATTCTAGATATCGTGGAGGACACACAAAAATTGAAGAGACAAGGGCTCTCTCTCCTAAGAGTTCATGGGGATAACAGAGTCATAACGATCCCCATTTGAAGGAAGACTGGGAAATAGGCCTGGGACTTTGAATTAGAGGGGAAATAATTCTATTTGAGGTGATGAAAGAAATGTCTTTGGGGAATGTGAGGTACGAACTGGATTCTGCAAGTGACTAGGATGTCAAAAGATGAATAAAGGAAAAGAAGGGAATTTCAGCTCCAGGAAATACCTGGAGTAAAAGCCCAGTGTGAGAGATTGCACGGGGAGTCCTGGACGAAGAGGGTGGGCCGGCATGACTGTGGGCCGTGATGTGCCTGCGTGTGGGTACAAAAGGGGTGGGTACTCTAATGAGATCTGGAAACACAGGCCAGGGCAATGCCCTACGAGCTGGAGGATTAGTGACTTTATTCTGCACGTGTGGCAGTAGGTGGTCATCCAAGTTTCCGAGCAGTTCAATGACATGATCAGGACTTTAAGAAGATTTGAAGTGTCCTCAGGAAGTACACCTGAGGTGCAGATCATGGTGACCCTAATCATCAGACCCAGAGGATGACTTGGAAACTGTGTCCCTGAGGTCTGTTTCTGGCTCCAGTGTTGGCCTACACACTGTAGGACAGATGGAAGGTGTCGATTTGGCCCTCACTTTTCCCAGGGGGAATAATAACGTAACCAGTATTTCACCAGTAGTATGACATGGCAGGTAAACAATTGCTGTGTGATTATTAAAATTTTTATAGGAACCACCAGCCTTACACTGATGGGCTCATCCTTTTTGGTGGAGCATGAAGCCCAGGGAAGAGAGTCCATTCTGACTCAGCAGAGGTTGTAGTGAGTGATGTTAAGGGGATCCCAGACTCCAGATACAGAAGTTCAAGTGTGAGCTACAGACCCTATTCTCTGGGTGACCTTTGGCAAATTGCATCACCTCCATTAGCTTGGTTTGATTAGTTTGCTAGGGCTGCCATAACAAAGTATCACAAACTTGGCTTAAACAATAGACATTTATTGTTTTACAGTTGGGGAGGCTAGAAGTCCAGGATCCAGGTGTCTGCAGGGTTGGTTCCTTCTGAAGGTTGTGAGGGAAGCATCTGTCCCAGGCCTCTCTCCTTGGGTTGTAGATGGCTCTCTTCATGTTCACACAGCGCTCTCCCTTTATGACTGTGTCTCGGCCCAAATTATCCTTTCTCATGAGGACACCAGTTTATTGGACTAGGCGCCAACCTAGTGGTCTCATTTTAACTTGATTACCTCTTTAAAGACTCTATCTCCAAATATGGTCACACTGAGGGTTAGGACTTCAACATATGAATTCTGATGGGATGCAACTCAATACATATCATTGTTTCCTTCTTTGTGAGATGTCCCTGGTAGTGTTACCTACCTCTTATATGTGTTATGAGAAATAAGTTACTAGAGCTTATTAATTTCCCTTTAGCAGTGCTTGACACATCGTAAGTACTTAGAAAATAATAGCTAGTGTTACACAAATTAACAAAGGAATATAGACTGTCCTCTAACCCTGACCATCTGTCTTGATCTTACACAAATTAACAAAGGAATATAGACTGTTCTCTAACCCTGACCATCTGTCTTGATCTTACACAAATTAACAAAGGAATATAGAATGTTCTCTAACCCTGACGATCTGTCTTGATCTTACACAAATTAACAAAGGAATATAGACTGTTCTCTAACCCTGACCATCTGTCTTGATTTCTCATGCCTTGCTTTCAAAGGAAAGTTGGACTGATTGATGTGCAAGCAAACCATCAAAATTCCATGACAGTTCATTACGAAGGTGGTCACAGTGGTTCCTAAGTCACCTTTCACAGCTTTGAATGTATATATTGTTTACTGAGCAAAGTTTCCTATTATAAAATGAAAAATGAAAGCAGGCCATACGTTTAGATTTTTCTCTCAGAAAGTATAAACCTCACTGTACTTTTAAATGCAGAGTGACAACAGTCTGATTGATGAGCTTGTACAACCAAGGCCAACTGGAGTTACAGTGTTGTGGCCCACGCTGCCTTAGCATCCCCCCTGCTGGATGGGAGAGCCAGGACAGCCCTGGGAAACAGACTGTGTTTAACTGCCAATGCCGAGTCAGCAGCAAGTGTGCAAGGATGGTTATTTGTGGGAGGCACGAAAGAGTGGCTATTATTTTAAAAGAAATTCTCATAGAAAGAATGTTGGATTTAAAATAAATAAATGGGCTGATGGAAGCTGAATAAGACTGTAATGTAAGTCAAATGCCGAGCATTAGACCGCGTCCATCCACTACTCATGAAAACAGCTCTCACCGGTTCTGTGCTTTCAGTGCTTTCGGGATTCACATGACAATAATCCTAGTAAAACAAACAAACAAACAAAAACGCTTCTAAAATAATAACACACAAAATTGATAATGCCTACTTTATCATTTTGAAATGTAGCTTGGGTTGAGCATGGCACACCACTAGCTCTAATGATATAAGTTGAACATACATGTTTCGTTGATTTTTTTTTTCACACTTTAACATCTCCAAAGTTGATACGTATCTTAAAATTGATGTTTTGAGAAATCATGTGTCATAGTTCAATTGACAGCATTTTTTGTTCTTTCTTAGTGGTAAGTTCAACTGACAGCATTTTTTGTTCTTTCTTAGTGGTACATAAATACTGCTAGGCTAAAAATCAACGGTGACAGATTCAAAGAAATATGGTAGCGATTGAAAACTTATTTGAGTTTCCTTTGGGAATAGAAACATGACTTCCTTCCTCCTCCTTGTATCTCCAGCATTTCTTCTTCTAGACCTATGCTGTGGTATAAATAAGAACATTCTCACGGTGCAAATGTAAAAAAATGGACACAGAGATATTAGTGATCTAAACAATCGATAACACACCACAAATTCGCAATGAGTGATTCAGACTCAAAAATAGTGGAATAGCTCTGTTAGGTCATGCAATAAAAAATATGAGATCTTAAAAGAGTAGCCATGGAATTGCTCGTGTGTATATTGTGTGAGTGGGAGTTTGTATCTTTAGCGCCATGAAGTAGCCTGGGAATTGGAAAAGAGAAGGAAGGTGAAGCAACATAAGCAGGACGTGGTGGGTATAAGAAGCTTGAGCAGCAGAGACCTTTGGTGAGACTGAGTAGAGTGAAAGTAAAGTCAGCTCTCAACTTTTTATTGTGCAAATATCCTGTCCCCGACTAGATACTTAGCTTCGTATCCACATTTCAGCTCCCAATGGAACCATGCACTGACAATTCCTTATATCCAAATGTTTATCCCCAAGCTTCAGGAAAATTCTTCCAGCAGAACGAGGGCCTCCAGTGTCATGGAAGTTCAAAAGAAAATTTTAGCTTGTTCACACAAATTGAGAACCGATCACTCCTGTAAATACAGCTGTCTCCTTTAGGCAAGTAATGCTTGACTCTTCTTAAATCTCTCTAAGGAACCCTGTGGTACATCAGACTAGAGTAAAGTTTTCAGTAGCACAGTTTTTGTCCCTGTCTCACAGCATGAACAATGTTAGACAGCAACAAACCTATTTAAGATCGAAAAGGAAACAAGCATATTTTAAAACAGAAAAAGGATTAAATAGATTTACCACATTACCCAAGGGAATCTACACTTTGTGTTTTCCCTTCTCCAGCTATGAAAAATGGAAATAATGGCCATCATTTAAGAAGACATCTTAAAGACATTCTCAGGACAATATAACTGTAGAAGAAATATTTTTAAAGAAAATAACATAAGCTTATTTATTGCCATTTTTCCTTCCCTACTTCCCGTATACACTGGAAGCTTCCCACCCATCTCCATGCTGTGTTACTTGCTTCACACACAGAAGATCAACAGGTATTTACTGGGAACATTAACTACCAGGCACGCTGCTAGGCTCTAGGGATGTGATGTTGAAGAAACCAGACACAGTCTCTGCAATCATGGAGCTTAACCAATTACCAGGGCAGCAGCCCAATTCCCCCATCTAGCTCTTCTGTGAATTTTCTCAGTGGGCATTTCTCCTTGAGCTCATAAAGCAAATGAGAATGCAGCCCCAGGTGTTTACAGTAGAAATCCTAGTAAGATGGAATTTCCAACTGAGAAGACATCTCTCCCATCTCTGCCTGGGGCCTTGAGTTTTCTCTTAGGATCATGCAAGTGTCATTGCAATGCAGTAATGGATGTGAAAAGTGCCTCATCCCTGGAGAGATCTGTGACAATCCCCCCTGTTACGATTATTAGCTCTAGATCTCCAGCACTGTCTTGTCAAGACTGGAAGAGTTCATGGCTACATTACTCTAAAAAGTAATGCAGCTTTCTTCCGGAGCTAGTGAATTTCAACAGCCTAAAGAGACTGAGATAGAAGAAAGACAAAAGGGAAACAAGGAAAGCTTGTTTAAAGTGGAACCACATGGAGGAAATAGGTTTAAGTTAAACATGAGGTGTGAGGTCCCGATTCAGTAGCAAGATATTGAGTGATAAGTCAGTGTCATTCTTACTGACAAGTTTACATCCTGTAAATTCCATGTACTGTGTTAAGAAATGTGATTTGCCATGAGGAAGAAGGACAAGGATAAGCGGTCTATTTTTTTATATGTCATTACAGACTTGGGATAGAACCACAAACCAGAAACAGAGGAGCCAGACAAGTTCATGACCCATCAGCACGACCGCCATCAGCCATTGTCATTGACTATACTTTCTCTCGCCTGCTGTCAAAAGCCCTGCTAAAGCAGAGTTTGCCTGACAAACGTGATGAGTCCTTTTTCGCCTTTGTCTGATTTTTAAAAAATATTTTTATTATCAGCTGCACAGGCTAGAGCCATGGGCAGTGCTATGGCTGAGATGTGATTTGAAGGCTCAGGACTCCTTTCTCTTTGAACAAAAGACTGGGCTTTTTCCTCACCTTGGAGGGGTCCCACAAAGAGAGATTTGGGTGACATCTTTCCAGCAACTCAGTATTCCTTCAAAAGACTTCTTAGCCCACAGAAAGGGTGGAAGGTTAATGGTAGGCTGCTAGAAAGGGAAATTGGTTGAAACATAAATAACTGAACAAAGAGATGCAGTATTCTAGAGACCCCAGCGTGGGTGCTACAGACGAGGCTCAGCAAACTTATATGGACTTGTGTCCACAAAAAGTGAAGGAAAAGGGAAAGAAGGAAAGAAGATGAAGAGAAGGAGGGAGGAAGGAAGTCAGTTAGTACTAGGCTTCTACATCTTACAGCTCAGAGGAGGAGATAGAATTAATTGGGCAACAGCCCTCTAGTGTAAAATCACCACTGTGATTAAGTGCTGCAGAGGAGCTCTCCATACCAATATGAGTGCAGGCAGAAGAACAGGATGTGCAAAGGCCCTGTGATTAGATGAATCACAGTCCACCTAAAAAATGAAAGAAGAGCAGGGCTGTTGGAACCCAGAGAGCAAGGGAATGACTGGAAGAGAGGAGTCTGCAGAGCACCTTGATCACACGGAGCTGGGTCAAGTAGCAAAGGTTTTGGTCTTCATCCTAAGGAAACTAAGGAAAGGGGAAAGCCCAAAGGATTTAAAGCACAGGACAGATTTTTAAAAATATCACTGTGACTTCATTGTGGAGTCTGAGTTTTGGAGGGTAAAGGGGGATAGAGGAGACCAGTTAGGATAGGATAGCTGTCCAGGCTGGACAAGACTGTAACTTAGACTAAGGTAGTGGAGCTGGAGAGGAGAGAGCAGACTTGGGGGGTGGGGGAGCAAGAGGAGAGAGAGAGAGAGAGAATGAAGAGAAAGGATATACCCTGGCGGCTCAGAGGGAGGTTTCAGTGGAAACCAGTGGTGCTCAGCTAGCAGCCAGTGGTGCCCCCCAACAAACACTGAGCGATATCTAGCAATATTTTGGGTTATTTCACCTGGAATGATGGTGCTACTGGCATCTAGTGGGTAGAGTTCAGGGATATTGCTAAACATCCTGCAATGCATAGAACAGCGGTATAGCAAAAATTTATCCAACCCCAAATAACTATAATACCAAAGTTTAGAAACCCTAGTCTAGATCCACCTTGTTCCCATCTCAGTCCCACTGAAGATAGACACATCCCCGACCTCACATCACCCTAGGGATAACTGAGTCATGGAAAGAGCATCGTCCATAGGGAAGCAGCAAGAAAGACAAGTTGATGGCCATTCAGCATCCATCAAACTCCCAGCTCAGGCCAAGGAAGCTCCTTGCTGCAGGTGAGGGCATCCTGCACCATTCTCCCTTCCCTCTGCCCCTTCCGGACACCATCCATCTATCCTAAAGTCTATGAGAGCTGGGAAGACTTGTCCTGCCCCTGGCTTCCAAATGCTCATCTCTCCTTAGCTTCTCTCCACTGTGTGTAGACTAGTTTCTGCTGCCCCAATGGGTGGCCCCTGAATGACTGTATCTTCAGCCTTGGGGAACATTCAGGAGATAAGCGAAGGGATTTGTGAAGTGCAGAGGTAAGGGAGAAACTTACAATTCAACACTTTGCATAATTTCCCAATATATTACTTCTAATCAAACAACAGTTCACCATTCATATGATTTCTAATCAAACAGCAGTTCATCTTTCTTCACTGGTCCCGTGGCACTTGGCAATATATTACATGACCCCTTAGAATCGGGCTGAAGACCAGATCTCCAGTCCTTTTACACTTTTCCCTTTTGCTCCTACTTCACCTCTCCATTAACCAACACTCACCTTCTCCCGATGGCTCCCAGAAACATTAACTCTCAGCCAGCTCTAGGGTTAGTTAAGCCTTCTCAGAAAAGAGTTAACTTCTGCAAAACGTTAACTCTTAACCAACTCTAGAATTAGGGTTAGTTGAGTCATGGCCCCAAGGCAATAAACCTTCGTTAATATTTCTCTACCTACTGTTCCTCTTTTGCAGGCCTTCTTCCTCATTCTCGTAGAGAGGGTTGCCTTGCTCACCTGTTTTGAGAAACAGAATCACCACCTCTGCTTCTTAGAGAATGTGATATCCGTGATCTCACAAGCAGACCAAGAATTGGAGGAGAGAGCAGGTGAGCAGGCAAGAATGGATAAGGATAAGTGATTGTCAACACACCAACAGTAAAAAAGAAATATGGTAACTATGTTCCATCAGTGAATACAAATTTTCTACATTTTCATGTAGAGGAAACATCATCCCCCAAATAATGGTCTGCATCGTAGAAACCAAAACCATTTGATATTTTGTCACGTTGCAGGGAGGAGTTCATTTCTTTTCCAAAGTCCACCTTGCCCTTACATCATCGTTGTTCTACCATTTCTGACACTGTGTGATATTACCTTTGTAAGAACAATGATGTCTCTGGAAGATTTGCTGCTGAGTCTTCCACACGAAAAGCTAAAAAAGAAAAAGACTTGGATTTTGGACTGATTGATTTTTCTGCCCTATTGCAATGGGTAGAGGATTGACTTTCTCCTAAGAAATTTCAGAGAAACATTTGACTTGCTTCCTTTTGAACTCTTAAGGAGTCAATGGTTCGTGTTTACCTTGCTGTTGTGATTATGATGAATAGGCGAATGACACCAACATTCACGACAGATGTACAGAGCAATAGGAAGACTTTTTATTTACAGATGATTTTCAGATATTAACCCAGACTAAAATAAATGCGTGTGGTATTTGTCTATAACTAAAGTCATTTCTACATATCCCATACATAGCTTCAGGGGAGGAGGAAATAAATCCAAATATGGACTAGCCCAGGCCCCTCTCATGAACAGGCTGCTACCTGTCTGAAGTGATTGCGAAGTTGCTGGGAAGTACCTCCCTACCCTCAGCTCGCTCTCCGACGGCATTTAGCAATGTTCACCTTCCTCACTTCTTAAAATTGAGCCCTTGTTAAAATGTAAGTGTTAATGAGGAAGCAAAGACATTTAGCCATTATACATATTAATAACTGTATTAGCTGGGGTTCTTTAGAGAGACAGAACCAATAGGATGTGTGTGTATATATATACAGAGAGATTTATTTTAAGGAATTGACTCATGTAATTGTGAAGGTCGGCAAGTCTGAAATTTGCAGGGCAGGCCAGCAGCCTGGAAATTCTGACAGGAGTTGATGTTGTAGTCTTGAGTCCAAAGGTAATCTGGAGGCAGAATTCCTTCCTCCTTGAAAAGATCTGTCTTTTCTCTTAAGGCCTTTGACCGATTGGATGAGACCCACCCCCATTACAGAGTAAGCCACTTGTACTCAAAGTCTACTCATTTAAATCACATCTAAAAAATACCTTCGCAGCAACATCTAGACTAGCGTTTGATGGAACAACTGGGCACTGTGTCTTAGCCAAGTTGACATAAAATTAACCATTACAAGCACCTTGGCTTGAATTAGCCTGCCATATTTTTTTGTCAGTTTCATGAGGTGTCACTACTTGGGAAAGGCTAGTTTTGACAAGGCATAAAAGAGACAGGAGAAAAGAACAGGACAGGAATGCCTGACAAAAGGAGTATAAGTCAAACATTGCAGAGGGGAATCCAAAGCCAGGATGAGGACCGTGGGGACACAGCGTCCTGGGAATTTGGCTGTGGGAAAGGGGAAGCCAGGCTTTGGAAAGGAGGTTTCCGTAGAAGTTGGAGGATGAGAAGGAGTGTGGAAGTAATCTTGGAGAGAATTAGCATAGAGCCTTAGAAAGATCATCTGTAGAGGCCCTTGGACCACTCCTGAACTAGTGCTTTGTTGGACCTTAGTCTCTATTTAGGATTAGTTTAAGAAAATAGAAAGAAGAGGAAGACTTATTGATTGGCACTCACCATGTGCCAGACACTATTCTAACTTCTTTATATGTTAATTCATTTAATCTCCCTGACAATGAAATGAAAGTGGTTCTATTGTTGTCCTCATTTTACAAATAAGAAAACTGAGACCTAGAGATGCTAAGCCACTTGCCCAGAGTCACACAAGTGGAAGTCAGCAGAACTGGGATTTGAACCTATGTGACCCATCATCAGAGCTTCTACTCATTCTGTTGTCTCCAAAACTGCTCTTGAAGATGTTGTCCAGTAAGTGGTTTTGTGTTCCTTGTGTTAGGACATATGCATATACAACATGTTCCTTTTAGTACCAGGAAATGATTGTATCTCCCAAGGAACTGGTTTGCTTGGATGTATCAGAAAATCTAACCCACTTGGTTTTCTCCTTCTGTGTAGTTTGTAGTTTTCTTTTTCCATTTTGGTAGCCTCAGTTTATGAATGCTTATTTTTCAAATTACCCCAAACCCTACTTGTCAGTAAGAAGGATATAAACCCTAAACAGTTGTAGCATTTTATACATTTTTTTGTTGCCTAAAATAATCCAATAACTATGGACATTGAGAAATTTCATATTTCTGAAGAAGTCCCATTATCCCAGAAAACAAAACTTTCTAAGTGATTTCTCTGACAGGAACAGCTGAGGCTCAAACAAACACCAGTATTTCAAGAACTCATATTCCAAGATTAAGTGGGAATAGATAGGAATAATCCACTGGAAATTTCAGGCTTCGGAAGAACCAGCCCCTGCTCCCCTCTGGCAACCAGAGGAGCCAGGCTTCCCACATCTGACCTCTAGGGGTCCACCTAGACAGTACTGAACAGCACACAATGTTCTTGAAGAAAAGTGATTCGGAAAAGGTAAAACCTTAGACTTCTAAGACCTAGAACAATTCCAGAAGGGAGATAAGGGGAGATAAAATTCTGCAGTTGTCTACAGGGTCTCAGTAAAGCAGCAAGTCTACTCATTGCAGTTGGTCCCTGGTTTTGCTTCAGATCATTCTCCTGATTCTGCTGCTTCTCCAGCCCAGATTTCTCTTGTTGACCAAACCTGGTCTATGCCATCCACTCCCTGGCCCTGATTTGTATAGATCCCAGTCTTCATGTGTATAGAGTTCAGCCTCCACGTCCTGTCAGGGACCTCCATCTAACATCAAGCCCTCATTCCACTTCCACTGCTAACTCCTGCTTCCCTGTGGTTGTCAACATCTTGCCTTATCTCAGTTCCAGCCCACGGTGACTCAGCTCACTGACAGCACAGCTAAAACACCGCCTTTACCCCAGTCCTTCATGGTGGAATGGTAGTGCCCGCACTGTGGAACAGGGCAGAAGACCAAGGACACAAACCACGTATATCACCTGCTACTCCATGGTCAGAGCTTTCAGGACCATCACACTGAGGTTGTATAGTCCCAGCCTTGGTTCCTTTCTACAACAGTAAAACACAATAGGACACAGCAATGCTCAGTTTATTTCCTAGCCCAGGCAGAAGTATTCATGGAGCTATAGACAAGGCATCTTTTTCTTCCATACAGAATGAGTCTTCATACGAGCCAGCTAACTGGGCGTGGTTGCCAATGGGTTACATCCTTCATGTGCTCTGAACCAGCAACCGCAGGAGAAAACCAGGTCAGAAACACTAAGGCCAAGGTTATGAGACAATCTGGAAAGTCCAGAGGACTTCATTGAGATGTACCTCACAAATCACACACACGTCCTAGGCAATAAAAATCCGGTCACGTGGTGATAATTGCAGTAGCCTGAAGGATACTTGGGACACAGGAGGCTCAGAAGCTTCCAGTGACCACTGGTAACCAATGGTCTCATCAGTTGGTTGACATTCCCTTCCAGGCTTCGATCAACCCCCTTTTCCTTCATAGTCCTTGGGATCCAGTGTCCAGGAGTCACACTACTGCTTTGATACCCATGGTCTCAACTCCAAGTTTGAATGCTGAGCCATCCTTCAGGACTGCTGGGCCCACCCACACCAGAACCATCCATTTGGAAGCATCTTTCAGACCATCTCTAAGAAGTGTAGTGATTAATAGAAGATGTCTGGCTTTGGAGGATTTTCTCCACCATCCTCATTATCATGCTATCAACGTAGTCCTAGGTTAACCCATGCCTTCTCCCTCTGTTCTCATCCAGAGAGCATGACCTTCATGTACTTGAGAAAAAAATGTACAGTAATGGCATTTATATGAAGCCTGAGCCACCTTGGCTAAAAGCTGTACATGGATAGAAAATTTGGCAATAAGACAGACCGTGCAATCCTGTATCAACAAATGACCCATCTCATTGCAAATGATAGAAGACCCAACACAAACTAGCTTAAACAGAAATGAGATTCACTGAGCCACATGAAAGAAATGTCCAATGGTAGAGCTTGATAGCTTCAGGTTCAGCAGGATTCAGGGCCCAAGAAATGTCATTAGGATTTAGTTTTTCTTTTTCCCTCAATTTCACAATTTTGTCTTCCTCTATGTTGACTTTAGACACACGGTACACATGGTATTAAAATATTGGCAGCAGATTCAGCCCTTACATCTTTTGGGGGTTTAGGTCCAACCAGAAATATTGAGTTACTTTCTCAACTACTTAGTCATTTCAATATTCATTGCCTTGGCTCTGACTGGCCTAATTTAGGTCAAGTCCTATCCCTGGACGTGACTGTCATGTAGAGAAAGAGTGTATATGTGTATATCAGGTAAGATTCTAGTGTGTATCAGTTAAAACTCTAGCTGAAAAAAAGAAAACCAGTTCATACTAACTTAAACAAAATAAGCAATATCTGTCTAGCTTTGAGTATGTGGAGTTCCAGATGCTCCAGTGAGGTCCTTAGGGATATCTTCTCTCTAACTCTAAGCTCTGCTTTCATCTGTGTTGGCATCATTGTCAGACACGCTCTTCTCCAGGAGGGGAAAGAAGCTCCAGACCCACATCAGATCAGCTTAGTACTCCAGCAAAAAAGAATGTATCTCTTTCCTGATATCTCCAGCCTAAGTCCCAGGGAAGGCTCTCACTGGCCAAATTGGGTCACATGCCCACATGTCAACCAATTGCCATTGGTCAAGACCAGGAAATACTGTAAATGGCCTGGCCTAAGGCGTTTTAACATATGATTAAAAGCATGGAACTCCAAAAGCAAATGGCCTGGATTCAAATCTCACTTCCTCTGTATATCAGTTATATGCTCTTTAAATCATTTTCTTCATTTGTATAATGGAGATAATAGTCCACCCTTATGTGAGTATTGCAAAATCAGAAAAGCTAATAGCTGTAAAGTGCTTAGAACAAATCTGGTGCATCCTACATACCAAATAAATTAGATTATTTATTTCTATAACAATGATGAGGACAAAACAGCATTGTCTGGGAGTGAGAGAGAGATGATTCCTGAAGGATAGGCTTCTATTATCAGAAGATGGGTAAAGAATATTGATCCAGCCAAAATAACAGGTAGATGCCATAGCATATGTGTAAACAACTGACATTCACGTGTGATGTGGGGTTTGGGTATGGGTGTGTGTGAGTGATGTGTATTGGAGTATGGAAAGAGGGTTTGGAGAAAATGTGCTCCCTGTAATTCTTTTTTTCTAGCTAAACGTGCTAGTGTAATCTCCTGACCCCTTTAATGAGGAGATGGAGGGAAGCTCTGCGTTTGTTGTGCTGGGACCTCATTTGGCTTAAATGTATCCATCATAGTCTTTGATGGGTACTGCAGCCCTACTGCTGTGGTGTTGAAGGGATACAGTGATACTCTGGTGGGCTTGAATAAAGCTAACGGTTTACAGTGGAGGTCTGGCTAATGCTGGGAGAAAATCTGAGTAATGATGAAGCAGCTTTTGCCTATATTCAACAAGGAGGTTTTTATTCCCCCCAGAACTCATGAATTCACCCCATAAAATTTACTGAGTACATATTGTGTATCCAGCACCCTCTTAAGGCCCAGAGCTGAAGTACAGGGGAAAAAATGAATTAGGAATGAGGATAATAAAGTCTAGGGCTAGAGGCACGCTAAGGAGGAACCAGAAGACTGTGTTTGTTTTCAGCAAAAGTGTTATCCTTTTGAAATGATTGCCTATATTTATCTTCTAAGAGCAGAGTCCACATTAGATAGACCATAAATCTAACTGAGTTCTGAGAAATAATACATTCTCAGACTTGCCTGAGGTGGGGTTTGCATGGCTGTATGTTTTTCTTGGTTTCATTTGCATGAGAAAAAAAAAAAGAATAGAAAAAAGCTTAGCAAGCACAGCTGGAAGACTTTAGTTTAAACAGGCTATTAAAATTACTTCTCAGCTCAAAAGGTAGGTTTTGATTTTTCATGAGCATATCTGGCACAAAAAGATAGCCCCATAATTTTCTTCTAAATTTAGATTATTTTGTAGATTTTCAGTCTGTCTTTCATTTAGTCAATCGTCTACAATGCTTCCATACAATCATGAGTAAAGGAGAAGGAAGCCGAGGGTTTTTTTTTCCTAGCCTTAAAGAAATTTGAATTGATCGCTTCAGACGTGATTCTTTAGCTAGATTAGCTGCAATAATGAAGGCTTGCAAATAAATGCTAACCACTTTTCTGTCTAATGTTTTTTGTTTGTAGTCCTTATCCAGTAAATGATTTAAATCATCTTCCACTTCCTCATTCACAATTCTTTGCTCTAAGAAAGTTGTTTGTCACAGGATGTAATAAAACATTTTAATCAGCTCGATGAAACAGGAGAATTATACATTGTTGGGTGGAACGCTGCGCTTGGAAAGTATTGGCCTGACCTCTCGCTTGTCTGACTTGGTGGGCAGTGAATGTCTTCTGAAGTGGAAGAGTGATCACCCATGGGGAAGTGAAAGCCAGTGTTTCATTGGAAGATGCTCTTGCTGGTACCTTGCTTGCCAAGCACACAGAATTGGCTAGAAATCAAAATTAGTTGCGACACACAAGGTTTGGAGAGATTTTTGAAGTGGAACAAATTTCCCCCATTCTAAAAGCATAATAATTTGCTGAACGAAAACTGTGGTCTCGGAGATATCTATCTGGGAAAAAGTTGGGTATTAAAAATAACTCCTAATCACTCCCTGTCAAGTCTCATGGAACCAAATTTAGACCCAGTAAAAGATGGACGACATTCTAATGATATCCAGCTGCTCCAATCCAATGAGTGAGACCACAGAGATCAAAGGAAACCCTTTGTTCCGCTGGATTCTTGTACCGAAATCAATGATACCACGACCTTTCAGCTGTTTGAATCTTCTGGGGGGGGCGGGGAGAAAAGTGACAGGTCATGTATTCTAGACAATAACAGCTACCACTTCTGACGGGCCTATTGGCTAAGTGCCTGCCAAGTTTTAGCCTGTAAGCCTGGATTAGATGTGAACCAAATCATTCAAGTCTCTCAGTGTTCATGTAGTGGATTCGTCAAGTGGACCACCAACAATAGGAAATTTTGCATCTGACTACTTTGCTGACAAAATGCAGGTTGACCTCAATTTAAGGACTTTTGTTTTCAATTATTCTTACAAAATAAAGCTCTTTGACTTACATTTCTAGTAATTTCACAAATTAATTTAATGCATTTCTCTCCCTCCAGACATCATGGTACAATAGGAAGTGTATTGATTTCGGAGGAAGATGGAGGTGGACTGCAGTCACTTAACGGCTGTGAGAACTAGACAAGTTATTAACCACCTACCTTTTCAGTACAAGATGCTTCTCTTCTGCACGAAGACAAAAAAATCACTTGACTTAGGTTGTTGAAGGATAAAATGAGATAAAACATGTAAAGTATCTGGTAATTCTCAGCACATAATAGCTGCTTGATAAACATGATTTCTCTTCCCAATTAATTTTGGTCCCAATCAGTCATATGCCCACAAATTAGACAGCTTCACACTTGGGTTTTGTTTGCAAGTACCCACCTGTCCCCAAAGGTCAGACTGTCCTGCTCCTAAGACCGGATAACAACACATGTTAAGACACCTGCCATATCACTCCTCTAATTACCAGTGTTATCCATTTGTTCAATGAACCCCTGCTGAGCATCTATTCTTTGCAGCCATGTGATGGGGATACTAAGATGAAGAAGACCCAAGGCCAGCACTCAAAAGGCTCAATACGTTGTGAAGAAGGTGGGCAAGAAAACCAACAATTACACCACAGTGTCATAAGTTTTATCCAGGGGATCTGCACACAATGTTTGAGAGAAGAGAATCTGGGCTCCCTTAATGGCAACAGAGGGAAAAAGGAAGTCCAAGAATGCTTCAGCTGAGTCTAAACCTAGCAGACGTGTTAGCCAGGCAAAGGGAGGACAGAAGGGGATGCAGGAAAGAGGGTTCAAGGTAAAAGAAGAAATTGCCTCTTTTCTGATAGCACAAAATCCATCACACTTAGTGTCTATAATCTCGTACTTCAATTCATCATAGATAAAGAGGCAACAACTATGTGAGCATCTCTTGTAGCCAAGGTGGACTGCTAAAAAGACGTTAACGATGGAGTGAATGCCTTCAGGAAGCTTGGAATCTAACTAAAAGGGTGAGATGCACATATGGCAAATAACCACGTAAGTCTGGAAATTGATACTTGCTGCTGGAACTGTCCAAGCTACTGATACTTGCTGCTGGAACTGTCCAACTGGTGAGTACTTCATAGCGATTGATTGAACTTATTTTACAAAATTAACAGTTTCCCAGGACTAGAGGAGTTGAGTACCAAAGTATTAGAGCCTAAGATCTCCAGCCTCGGAGACAAAGTTGGAACAGATGCGAAAGCACTATTCCTGCTCAAAAGGGATGTTTTCAAGTTGAGAGCATGAATGTGAGTGTCATCTTATATTTTGAAATAATAGACAAGTTGCAAAAATGGTTAAGCACTTAAGCAGTGGGGAAGAAAGCAGCTGACCTAAGTATCTTTGGAAGACAGTGTTTTGACTGGTTCTTGTAAGGCTAAATATAAAAAGAACTGCACACAAATACTATAGTCTAGCTGGTAAATTTGTTCCTCACAGGAATATGGGTTCACAGTTCTGAAACTATTTGAAATGGAGAATAAGGTTGAACTAATAAGTAAGCATATTTTATAATACAACTCAAAAAATATTGCTGTTAACAGCTAAGCCTTTATTGATAAACCAAATGTATTTTCAAATTATTTATATAGAGAATAAAATATAAAGAGTTCACTTATAAGATATAATATGTAAGTGATATTAACCAAACATTGTCTTGAGAAATGTAGTTTGATGAGGATTAAATACGAGTAAAAGATTAGTCTCTTAAGTACAACATTTTTGTTCACCACTAATGAGAGATAATCCAAACTTTACGTCAAGCAGAAGTCCCACATTTCTTGGTTTGCTCCTGGAAGTCCAAGATTCTTTAGATGTGGAGGAATGGACCATGAAGGAGTTTACTGCTGGGTCCAGCACGTGAAGGTGGAGGAACTACATCTGATAGGGGGGCTCCCCTGGATCCCCTGGCCTTGATGACCCTCAGATGGAGGTCAAGGGACATGAACACAGTGTGACAGTTCAGGAGCCCTAAGTGGAGGGGAGGGAACAGTGCTGCTTTAAATCCTAGGCCCCCTCCTGCAGAAGGGACCATCAGGGCTTGGCTCTTGGCCTCTTGGCAGGTTTGGAGAAACTCCTTATGATATCATGAGTCTCGTGACCTCTTTTAGGGACTCAAGCACTTTTAGCATCTCCTCTCTCTCCTCTTTTTGTTTTGTGCGTTTGGATTTCTCTTTCAGCTCTTTAACCAAGGAAGTTAACTTTTCCATCAACATCGAGTTGGTCCTCCTCAACTTTCTGTAAGTATTTGTAAGGCCGCTTATACGTAAAGACTCTTTTGCTAGCCTGACATTCTCTAAAACTGATTCAGTCTCCGCACGCTCCTTTTCAGTCACCCTAAGCTTGTCAGTGAGTTGGCATTTCTCCTTAATCCATGCAGCCAGTGTTTCTGAGAGCTGCCTTTCATGTCGTAGATAAAGTTGGCTTCTAACAGACTGAACAAGTCTGAATATAAATAGGAGACCCACCGGTAAGGCCATAACAAGAGGACACATCCCTGTCTTCCACTGGATGCTATGGAAAGTCAGTCGTGGATTCAGGTCACTGGGCAGCAGCTTCACTACCAGCTCGCCCAGCTTCCAAAGGATCAGCCCAAAGCCGAGCTCCACAGAGGATCACAGCCCCTCATCACACTGACCCACCACAGGATACTGCCCGGTAACCGTGGATCCACCGGCCACAACAGAACTAGGAGAATCCCCTAACATTCCACCTAGAACCCAACCAGCAACCGGCAGCCTGGACTGGTCAGTGGTATGGTCGATGGAGCTGGGAGAGTTGCAAATAATATATATTTGTCTTCAAAAAGTAAAAAATAAAATAGGTAAGTACACTGTAGATAAGGAGATCCAGATTTCTCACAGTTGCAGAAACGTGTTCTAAATAAGAAAACATGGGAGGTAAGAAAGAACCCTGTGGTGTTAGATTGGAGTTAGAGAAATCAGTATGAACTGATTTTTTTTTTTTTTTTGAAAAAGGAATGCTGAATTTTATTTTATTATTTTATTTAACCTCTTTATTGGAGTATAACTTCTTTACAATGGTGTGTTAGTTTCTGCTTTATAACAAAGTGAATCAGCTATACATATACATATAACCCCATATCTCCTCCCTCTTGCATCTCCCTCCCACCCTCCCTATCCCACCCCTCTAGGTGGTCTGATTTTTAAAATACATATAAACGACAACAAGGTGGTACTGTATAGCACAGGGAACTATATTCAATATCCTGTGATAAACCAGAATGGAAAAGAATATGAAGAAGAATATATATATATATGTACAACTGAGTCATTTTGCTGTATATCAGAAAGTAACATAACATTGTAAATCAACTATACTTTAATAAAATTTTTTAAAAATGATAAAATACATATAGATACAGAAATATATAAATAAATGTGTGTATGCATGAATTAGTGTACATACACGTATCCCTAGCTTTGCCTGCTATGAGAGACCAGAAACAGTGACATCTCAATAGCAATGAACCTTCTTAGAGTCCAGATCTTGGCTTCTAAATATTATTCTTTAGTAAAATAAACCAGGGCATTCCTTGGAGAAGTGGTTGATTCCAGGCCTGGGGCAGGGAAAATACAAGATGAACAGTACTACAAAAAAAAAAAAAAGAAGAAAGAAAGAAAGGAAAAAAGGTTCAAGGCATATTGAAAGGGTACAGAAGCCTACTTGAAAGAGCCCCCAATGGCCAAATGTGAAACAATTTGATCAACAGAATAAATAACAATAGCGTTGGGTCATGACCCAAAGGATAAATTAAATACCCTGAGTCCATACTGATGTAAGTAACTGAATAAATAAATAAAAGTCCGAGAAGAAACAACTCGCCCTTACAGATCTTCCACTAATAAATGTAGAAGGAATGAAGGAACTAGAAAGTCCCCATGACTACACCCCAATGGTAATTGTTGCAGGTGAGATTCATTGATTGAGGATGGCATTAGTGGGCAAATATTTAAGGAGAAACAGGATATTTGTATAGTCTCAAAGTATCATTCCCCAAAACTATATGTATTAGTTTTAAAGCAGAATATGGAACTTTATCGTGGAAAAACCTGTAGCTAATTGATCAAGGTTAACATCACCAGTAATAAGACAAATCAACATCATGAATCCCTGATATGATGCCCTGAGAAAAGCACATCTCTGTGGTGTTCTTCCCAATAATACAGCCTCAACCTACTCCTGAGAAAACATCAGACAAACCCAAATTGAAGACGTTGAAGATTGTGAAAGACAAGGAAAGTCTGAGAAACTTTCACTGATTGGAGGAGACCAAGAAGACATGATGACTAAATGCAAACGGGGACCTTAGAATAGAAATAAAAAGGACTTTAGTGGAAAAACTGGTAAAATCTGTAGTTTATAGTATTATACCAGGATTAATTTCTTAATACTGATCATGTCACTATTATTATGTGTGATGTTAACATTAAGGAAAGCTGTATAAAGAGTATTTGGAAATTCTTCCATAAGTCTAAAATTATCTCAAAATAAAAAGTTTAAAAAATGAAATCCAAAAACATTAAGCCTCGTGTCTCTTCTTTCTAAAAGTGGATTTGGGATCCTTCTGGGACTGTATCAGTTTCCTATTGCTGCTGTAACAAATTACCAGAAATTTAACGGTTTACATAGCAACACAAATTTATTACCTTATAGTTCCGTAGGTCAGAATTCAACATGGATCTCATCACACTAAAATAAGTGTCAGTAGGACTGCTTTCCTTCCCAAAAACTCTAGTGAAGAATCCTTTTTCTTTTTTTTGCCTTTGTCAGCTTCTAGGGACTGCCTCATGGCTGCTTCCTCCATTTCAGAGCCTACACTGGCAAGTCACACCGCCATCCCTCTGAGCCTCTCACAGCTCTCTCTCTGACTACAGCTGGGAAAAATTTTCCTCTTTTAAGGACAAATGTGATTAAGTTGGACCTACCTGCATAATCTTCATTTCAGTGTCCTTAACTTATTCCCAGCAGCAAAGTTCCTTTTGCCATGGAATGCAACACAGTCACAGGTCTGGGGATTAGGACATCTTTGGGGCGGGGGCATTATTCAATCTATGACAAGGACTTTTCAGGGAAAAGGAGACTTAACTCTCTCCATGGGAACCCCCAAAAAGCAGATAAGATCAATTCCCAGGGCTTCCTGTATAAAATCAGTTGAAGTATCCTACACAGTGCTGTGTATAAGATGTTCTTAATTAATTCATGATGGATGATTTGTATTGAAAATAAAATTACCATAAAATACTTTAGTCGATGTTGGACTGCCTTTTGGGTGGTTCATCTTTGTCCAAATGGCGTTCTCCTTTCCACTATGAAGGCCTCTGCCTTTTTAGAGCTACACTCCCGGGCCCTCCCATTCTCAAGCAGCGCTGGGTCTGGGTGTCCTAGAAGTACTACTCCTTGTTCTACTCGGTGGCACCTCTGTTCCTGTGCCCTGCATGGCACCAGTTACAGGGTAAGTATTTAATACATAATTGTTGAAATGAACTCTCAGTAGGGTATTTGGTTTTGTTCTTCACGCAGTAGACGCATTCACCCTTGCTCCCTCTCTGCTTTGACCTACTAAGAAATGGAAGCCCATTTTCACCCTGCTCCCAGAAGAATATGAGAAGGGAGAAGGAAGTGATTTTTTTCCCATAATTTTGGCGTGGCAGAGCAGATGATGTGTGTATGATGGTCTTTGATGCAAACAGAAAGAGTCAGGCTGAAAATGCAATTTTCATGGGTTATTTAAATATTAAATCTTAGCACTTTGAAGCACCTTATACAATGCTCATACCCTCAAACTGTTCTCAGATATTTATGTAAATAAATGTATATTTTATTCATGGGCCCTTCACATGCTCTGCTGATAGTTTTTGGAACCATTTTTTGAAGCAGCTAAACCTAGACACTCATTATCACCACCTGAGGTGCTTTATAAAAATACTGATGTCCATACTTGCCCTTAAAGATTCTGATTTAATTATTCAGGTAGGGTCCCAGGCATCAGTACGTTTAAGCTCCCCAAGTGATTACCACATGAAACCAGGAAAGAAAACCATGACGCTAAAGAACCAAAGTGTGTTTGTTAATATTAAAGCCTCAAATGTGTTTTGCTGAAGGAATGGGTGTGAGGTAGCCACCCCAGGTTGAAATATGCCTCCATTCCTTACGTGCAAATGACATCCAGACTTTCATCTGAGGCTTTCTGTCAAGGTCGAACCAGCACAGTCCTTCTCACTCCCTGTCCAAATGTTTTATTCTAGAAGCATCACCCTTCTCTCACTTGTCATTCCTGCCTCCACCCCACATCTCTCTCTTTGTTCTGTTGCTAAACCAGGACTAATGCTCCATGTAATGCCCTCCCTGCGCCCTGCAGCCACTTTCAGGCACCCCCATTTGTCATTTTCTTGGCTCTGCTGTTTTCTTTTTTTTTTTTTAGATGTTGGGGATAGGAGTTTATTAATTAATTTATTTTTGCTGTGTTGGGTCTTCGTTTCTGTGTGAGGGCTTTCTCTAGTTGCGGCGAGCGGGGGCCACTCTTCATCATGGTGCGCGGGCCTCTCACTGTCGTGGCCTCTCTTGCTGCGGAGCACAGGCTCCAGACACGCAGGCTCAGTAGTTGTGGCTCACGGGCCTAGTTGCTCCGCGGCATGTGGGATCCTCCCAGACCAGGGCTCGAACCCGCGTGCCCTGCATTAGCAGGCAGATTCTCAACCACTGCGCCACCAGGGAAGCCCTCTGCTGTTTTCTTTCATCCTCCTGTCATACATCCTCATCCCTAATAAGCCTTTGTTATTTCTAAACACAAGTAATAGGAAGAGTCAGAGTGGGAAAGCAATTCAGGTGATGTACCGCAGCTACCATAGAAATGTGCCTCTCAGTTCTCCAACTTCAGGGAGCGTGATTGACATACGGGCCCAGTGCAGTGCTCTGAAATCCAACATCCCATTAGCAGGAGACTACCCTTCCTCTGGGTGCTCCCAGCCAATGGCTGAGCATGGGTGCTAAATCTGGCCTGCCACTGGGGACCTTGAGCTCCTCTTACTGGTGACTTGGGCTCTAGCTCTCCTTATCGGCCTTGCCAAACTTACCCAGAGCTGCATCACCCACCCATTATTCCTCCTCTTTCTCCTTCCCTGATGTCAGACCCACGTCTAGCACTGATGGTTCCCCAAGCCCTTCCCAGCTCCTTCTGCATTCCTAGCACCGGCAGTTGTTTCCCCAGATAAGTTTTTTTGCACATATAATCCCATCTCGGCATCTGCTTCTTGGAGGACCCAAAGAATCATATGTACTACTGTACTATATGTACTAGCATATGTACTGTTGGAGAAAGTGGTGAGAATAACTGAATTTAATCTAAATAAGTGACTATTCCTCAGAATTCCCTGGTGGTCCAGTGGTTAGGACTCTGCACTCCCACTGCAAGGGGCACAGCTTTTATCCCTGGTTGGGAAACTAAGATCCTGCAGGCCCCATGGCACGGCCAAAAAAAAAAAAAAAGTGACTATTCCTAACTCATACTGTTAATCGTCATAAAGTAATGTGTGTATATATGTATGTATGCACATCCACTCACTTTCAAAGAAAGATTTGTGAGGCTAATAAAGACACATAAGGAATGAACAAATCGGGCAACTGGGTAGAAAAAAAAAGGGCCCATAATACATGCTATAAGGCCCCATAGCAATGGTTCTTAGCCCTGGCTGCATGTTAGAATCACCCAGAAAACCTTAAAAAATACTGATGTCCCTCTTGAGATTCTGGTGCAGTTGGTCTGGGGTCAGTGGGGCGTTCGCATTTAAAAAGCCCCCCAGACGCTCCTACCGCTCAGTAAGGTTTGAGAACCCTATGCTATAGGTATGCGCAGGGATGGGCCTCAATATACAGGGCCTACAATACGTAAACTACCCAGTTACTCAGGAGAAATGTGGTTAATCGTGGTCCTGAGGGAAGAGAAAAATTTCTTCAGCAGATCTTCCTAAAGGAAACACTGTGGGATGTGCTTGACCACATCCTTAACAACATCCCTACAGTAAACACAAAAATGAGTTTTATAGAGTTGCTTCCTATGACATCCCTCAATGTTGCCAGGTTCTTTCCGTGGGCTACCACTTAGCACAAGCAGGTTCTGCTCACATACAAACTTGGAGAGGAATTTTCCACTTTGGTTAGCATAGTTCACCCTGAGAAGACTTCATGCCGTGTCTTGGAGTAAAGTTCCATGGTTGAACTCCAGGGGTACCAGAGAAGATATACTTTTGGTTTTTTTTAACATCTTTATTGGAGTATAATTGCTGTACAGTCGTGTGTTAGTTTCTGCTGTTTTTTTTTTTTTTTTTTTAGATTCCATATATATGTGTTAGCATACAGTATTTGTTTTTCTCTTTCTGACTTACTTCACTCTATATGACAGACTCTGTGTCCATCCACCTCACTACAAATAACTCAATTTTGTTTCTTTTTATGGCTGACTAATATTCCATTTTATCTATGTGCCACATCTCCTTTATCCGTTCATCTGTCAGTGGACACTTAGGTTGCTTCCATGTCCTGGCTATTGTAAATAAAGCTGCAATGAACATTGTGGTACATGACTCTTTTTGAATTATGGTTTTCTCAGGGTATATGCCAGGTAGTGGGATTGCTGGGTCATACAGTGGTTCTATTTTTAGTTTTTTAGGGAACCTCCAACTGTTCTCTATAGTAGCTGCATCAATTTATGCTCCCATCAGCAGTGCAAGAGGGTTCCCTTTTCTCTACACCCTCTCCAGCATTTATTGTTTGTAGATTTTTTGATGATGGCCATTCTGACCAGTGTGAGGTGATACCTCATTGTAGTTTTGATTTGCATTTCTCTAATGAGTAGTGATGTTGAGCATCCTTTCATGTGTTTGTTGGCAATCTGTATACCTTCTTTGGAGAAATGTCTCTTTACGTCTTCTGCCCATTTGTGGATTGGATTGTTTGTTTTTTTGATATTGAGCTGCATGAGATGCTTATAAATTTTGGAGATTAATCCTTTGTCAGTTGCTTCATTTGCAAATATTTTCTCCCATTGTGAGGGTTATATTTTCATCTTGTTTGTTTTCCTTTGCTGTGAAAAAGCTTTTAAGGTTCATTAGGTCCCATTGTTTATTTTTGCTTTTAGTTTCCATTTCTCTAGGAGGTGGGTCAAAAAGGATCTTGCTGTGATTTATGTCAAAGAGGGTTCTTCCTGTTTTCCTCTAAGAGTTTTATAGTGTCTGGCCTTACATTTAGGTTTTTAATCCATTTTGAGTTTATTTTTGTGTATGGTGTTAGGGAGTGTACTAATTTCATTCTTTTATATGTAGCTGTTCAGTTTTCCCAGCACCACTTATTGAAGAGGCTGTCTTTTCTCCATTGTATTTTCTTGCCTCCTTTTTCAATCATAAGGTGACCATATGTGCATGGGTTTATCTCTGGGCTTTCTATTCTGTTCCATTGATCTATATTTCTGTTTTTATGCCAGTACCATGCTGTCTTGATTACTGTAGCTTTGTAGTATAGTCTGAAGTCTGGGAGCCTGATTCCTCCAGCTCTGTTTTTCTTTCTCAAGGTTGCTTTGGCTATTCTGGGTCTTTTGTGTTTCCATACAAATTGTGAAATTTTTTGTTCTAGTTCTTTGAAAAATGCTAGTGGTAGTTTGATAGGGATTGCATTGAATCTGTAGATTGCTTTGGGTAGTATAGTCATTTTCACAATGTTGATTCTTCCAATCGAAGAACATGGTATATCTCTCCATCTGTTTCTATCATTTTTAATTTCTTTCATCAGTTTTTTTTAAAGTTTTCTGCATACAGGTCTTTTGTCTCCTTAGATAGGTTTATTCCTAGGCATTTTATTCTTTTTGTTGCAGTGGTAAATGAGGGTGTTTCCTTAATTTCTATTTCAAATTTTTCATCATTAGTGTATAGGAATGTAAGAGATTTCTGTGCATTAATTTTTTATCCTGCTACTTTACCAAATTCATTGATTAGCTCTAGTAGTTTTCGGGTAGCATCTTTAGGATTCTCTGTGTATAGTATCATGTCATCTGCAAACAGTGAGAGCTTTACTTCTTCTTTTCTGGTTTGGATTCCTTTTATTTCTTTTTCTTCTCTGATTTCTGTAGCTAAAACTTCCAAAGCTATGTTGAATAATAGTGGTGAGAGTGGGCATCCTTGTCTTGTTCCTGATCTTAGAGGAAATGGTTTCAGTTTTTCACCATTGAGAACAATGCTGGATGTGGGATTGCCATTTACAGCCTTTACTGTGTTGAGGTAAGTTCCTTCTATGCCTGCTTTCTGGAGGGTTTTTTATCATAAATGGCTGTTGAATTTTGTCGAAAGATTTTTCTGCATCTATTGAGATTATCATATGATTTTTTTTCTTTTTTTGAGGTGTGCGGGCCTCTCACTGTCATGGCCTCTCCCATTGCGGAGCACAGGTTCCAGATGCACAGGCTCAGCGGCCATGGCTCACGGGCCCAGCTGGTCCACAGCATGTGGGATCTTCCCAGACTGGGGCACAAACCCGTGTCCCCTGCATCGGCAGGTGGACTCTCAACCACTGCACCACCAGGGAAGCCCATGTCATATGATTTTTATCCTTCAGTTTGTTAATATGTGTATCACATTGATTGATTTGCATATATTGGAGAATCCTTTCATTCCTGGGATAAACCCCACTTGATCATGGTGTATGATCCTTTTAATGTGCTATTGGATTCTGTTTGCTAGTATTTTGTTGAGGAGTTTTGCATCTATGTTCATCAGTAATATTGGTCTGTAGTTTTCTTTTTTGTGACAGCTTTGTCTGGTTTTGATGTCACGGTGATGGTGGCCTCATAGAATGAGTTTAGGAGTGTTCCTCCCTCTGCTGTATTTTGGAAGAGTTTGAGAAGGATAGGTGTTAGGTCTTCTCTAAATGTTTGATAGAATTCACCTATGAAGCCATCTGCTCCTGGACTTTTGTTTGTTGGAAGATTTTAAATCACAGTTTCAATTTCATTACTTGTGATTTGTCTGTTCATATTTTCTATTTCTTCCTGGTTCAGTCTGGGAAAGTTGTGCTTTTCTCAGAATTTGTCCATTTCTTCCAGGTTGTCCATTTTATTGGCATATTGTTGCTTGTAGTAATCCCGCATGATTCGTTGTATTTCTGCAGTGTCAGTTGTCACTTCTCCTTTTTCATTTCTAATTCTGTTGATTTGAGTCTTCTCCCTTTTTTTCTTGATGAGTCTGGCTAATGGTTTATCAATTTTGTTTATCTTCTCAAAGAACCAGCTTTTGGTTTTATTGTTCTTTGCTATTGTATCCTTCATTTCTTTTTCATTTATTTCTGATCTGATCTTTATGATTTCTTTCCTTCTGCTAACTTTGTAGTTTTTTTGTTCTTCTTTCTCTAATTGTTCTAGGTGTAAGGTTAGATTGTTTATTTGAGATTTTTCTTGTTTCTTGAGATAGGATTCTATTGCTATAAACTTCCCTCTTAGAACAGCTTTTGCTGCATCCCATAGGTTTTGGGCCATCCTGTTTTCCTTGTCATTTGTTTCTGGATATTTTTTGATTTCCTCTTTGATTTCTTCAATGATCTCTTGGTTATTTAGTAGCATACTGTTTAGCCTCCATGTGTTTGTATTTTTTACAGTTTCTTTTTTTTCCTGTAATTGATATCTAGTCTCATAGTGTTGTGGTCGGAAAAGATACTGGATACGATTTCAATTTTCTTAAATTTACCAAGGCTTGATTTGTGACCCAAGATATTATCTATGCTGGTGTATATTCCATGAGCACTTGAGAAGAAAGTGTATTCTGTTGTTTTTGGATGGAATGTCCTATTCTATCAATTAAGTCCATCTTGTTTAGTGTATCATTTAAAGCTTGTGTTTCCTTATTTATTTTCATTTTGGATGATCTGTCCATTGGTGAAAGTGGGGTGTTAAAGTCCCCTACTATGATTGTGTTACTCTTGATTTCCCCTTTTATGGCTGTTAGCATTTGCCTTATATATTGAGGTGCTCCTATGTTGGGTGCGAAGATACACTTTTATTTATTTTTCATACCAGGGTTTATATAAACTTTTGTTTTGCCAAATGATTCTACTGGTGACTAATATTTGAAAATCACTCTCCAGTCTATAGAAAAAGTAATCCTCCCATTCTTCAATAAGTCTAGGTGGGTCTCAGTTGAATCCGCAAGAAATCCTGACTTCAGAATTTCAGAAATAATTAATTTCACTATGGGATGACCAATAAAGATGAACTTCAGACTCTGACTTGATATCCAAACAGGCAAGGCATACCTGGCCAGTGGTATCAACACTGAATAGACCCTATCCGGTTAACATCAGGTCAAAACAGACCAGAGAAAAAAATTCCTCCCACATGGCCAGATAGTTTAATGGCAGTAACCCAAAGACTGACAGAGTCCCTATCTCATAGTTAATTCTTTTCATTTCTTCGTAGTCATGGATAGAAAGTCTTTGAAACACTGAATATGAGGAATTATGTTTGTGAAAGTCCAACCTTCTTGGGACATGATACTAAAACCCATCAGAAAGACCAGCTTTTGGATTCTTACCTCTAGGTTCCAATCGGGTCATCCTGTTTTCATGACACACATCCCACTGAGCCACTGCACATGGGCACAGAACATGCCTGCACAGACACACAGGGGCATACCAGCTTCCCATACCTGATTCACATCAATGCTGCATGCTGATCTTCTGGCTTCCTCTCTTCCTGAGTTTTTCTTCCCAGAATTCTTGCAACCAGCCTGGAATATCAGGGTTTAAGATGTTGAGTAAATGAGTTCTCTCCATCAGTTATGATTTACTAACCTCCTTGCTTATTGAGCTACAGTTCACTGTAACTCCAGGGAAACTGATTAGAAAAGAAATTTAATATACAGTTCTATTCCCTATGAATTAATGTATGCTTCAAGGACACTGCTTTTTAGCTGATGGAGGGTGCAAGCTATTAGCATTGTAGAACGACTGTAGTGGTGACTTTGAATAACTCAAGTAAGAGCTGGATTGAAAATCAAAGAAACAAACAGCAACAGTTGAATGTAAGTTCCAAGGTGGGTGTTTGCACCATTCCAAATGGGTGAGCAACACTGTCCAAAGAATCAGAGTTCAAGGACACCAGAAGAAGAGAGCAAAAACAGAATAATTGTGTCTGTTGACCAGTTGGGATCCTTGTTATTACATCAACAGTATTCTTGGCTTCAAACATATATACACAGAAAATGCTTATGTGGAGCAAGAGTCTTATATTTTATGTATCATGATTTATAACTTGAAATGAATATTCACCTACTCTACTCCCTTTCCATTTTTACTAATGAACATTCTCCATGGGTGGTATAAGTAGAAAGAGCCATCATTACCCTCCTTACAGAAGAAAGGGAGCCCTCTACAACTGGTAGAATACGGGGGACAACCAGGTACCCTCACCTTCCCCACCAGCTTACCAACACTTGCCTTCTGCTAAAGTTGCATGTGGGGGTAACAAACCTGTTAGATTGTTTCTGGAGAGAGAATCTTGATAATGCTGAGGTATAAAAAACTGGTGAGCATGTAAGTAAAATAAAGCTACCCAAGTAGGATCAACGTAGAAGACAGCTGAAGATTCAACATTTTACCAAAATCACCAGCATCTTGGTTTTACCCTATACTGGCCTTAGGTACAGACCTGATATTAGTAGAGCACAGTGGGCCAAGGAACTCACTAATCCAGCCGAGCACTGAGATTCACCAAAAGTGTTAATGCTTTTCAGTTTCTGTTCGTTCAGTCTTTACTTCTTCCCACTATTCTAGGCCCGTATGCTGCTGACCCAGCTAGGCCACATCAAGGTGGATTGGGAAGCCGTCACATGACACAGTCTCTCTGCACGAAGTTTGGTCAAGGCTTGTGGTGGATTTACAGGTTACAGAAATAAAATCTGCTTCCTTACTTCTAGTTTTAAAGGCTATTTAAATGATGCATGTGAGTAATGACACGAGTGATATTTAATACCTGGTGATTTGCTAAACATTTCACTTCTCTTCAAACCTGCAAAATCTTTTTAGAGACGATGCAAGGACAGGTTTTGAGGTTCGTTTTTCAATCCTGAGTGAAAGACAGGGAACAGGAATTTAAAATGAAGGGCTTCCATAAAAGGGGAAATTGACAGTAACACAATCATAGTAGGGGACTGTAACACCCCACTTTCACCAATGGACAGATATCCAAAATGAAAATTAATAAAGAAACACAAGCTTTAAATGATACACTAAACAAGATGGACTTAATTGATAGAATAGGACATTCCATCCAAAAACAACAGAATACACTTTCTTCTCAACTGCTCATGGAACATTCTCCAAGATAGATCATATGTTGTCTCACAAGTCAAACCTTAGTAAATTTAAGAAAATTGAAATCATATCAAGTATCTTTTCTGACCACAATGCTATGAGACTAGATATCAATTACAGGAAAAATATCTGTAAAAAATACAAACACATGGAGGCTAAACAATACACTACTTAATAACAAAGAGATCACTGAAGAAATCAAAGAGGAAATCAAAAAATACCTAGAAACAAATGACAATGAAAACACGATGACCCAAAAGCTATGGATGGGATGCAGCAAAAGCTGTTCTAAGAGGGAAGATTATAGCTATACGAGCCTACCTCAAGAAGCAAGAAACATCTCAAATAAATGACCTAACTTTACACCTAAAGCAATTAGAGAAAGAAGAACAAAAACCCCACAAAGTTAGCAGAAGGAAAGAAATCATAAAGACACATCAGAAATAAATGAAAAAGAAATGAAGGACAAAATAGCAAAGAACAATAAAACCAAAAGCTGGTTCTTTGAGAGGATAAACAAAATTGATAAACCATTAGCCAGACTCATCAAGAAAAAAAGGGAGAAAACTGAAATCAATAGAATTATAAATGAAAAAGGGGAAGTAACCACTGACACTGCAGAAATACAAAGGATCATGAGAGATTACTACAAGCAACAATATGCCAATAAAATGGACAACCTGGAAGAAATGAACAAATTCTTAGAACAGCACAACCTTCCCAGACCGAACCAGGCAGAAATAGAAAATATGAACAGACAAATCACAAGTAATGAAATTGAAACTGTGATTTAAAGTCTTCCAACAAACAAAAGTCCAGGAGCAGATGGCTTCACAGGCGAATTCTATCAAACATTTAGAGAAGACCTAACACCTATCCTTCTCAAACTCTTCCAAAATACAACAGAGGGAGGAATACTCCTGAGCTCATTCTATGAGGCCACCATCACCCTGATACCAAAACCAGACAAAGATGTGACAAAAAAAGAAAACTACAGACCAATATCACTTATGAACTTAGATGCAAAACTCAACAAAATACTAGCAAACAGAATCCAATAGCACATTAAAAGGATCATACACCATGATCAAGTGGGGTTTATCCCAGGAATGCAAGGATTCTTCAATATATGCAAATCAATCAACGTGATACACCGTATTAAACATTGAAGGAGAAAAAACATATGATCATCTCAATAGGTGCAGAGAAAAGTTTCGACAAAATTCAACACCTATTTATGATAAAAAAAAAAACCCTCCAGAAAGTAGGCATAGAGGGAAATTACCTCAACATAATAAAGGTCATATATGAAAACCCAAATGTAACATCATCCTAAATGGTAAAAAACTGAAACCATTTACACTAAGATCAGGAAGAAGACAAGGTTGCCCGTTCTCACCACTATTATTCAACATACTTTTGGAAGTTTTAGCTCCAGCAATCAGAGAAGAAAAAGAAATAAAAGGAATCCAAATCTGAAAAGAAGAGGTAAAGCTCTCACTGTTTGCAGATGACATGATACTATACATAGACAATCCTATAGTTGCTACCCAAAAACTACTAGAGCTAATCAATGAATTTGGTAAAGTAGCAGGATAAAAAATTAATGCACAGAAGTCTCTTGCATTCCTATACACTAATGATGAAAAATCTGAAATTAAGAAAACACTCCCATTTACCATTGCAACAAAAAGAATAAAATACCTCAGAATAAACCTACCTAAGGAGACAAAAGACCTGTATGCAGAAAATTATAAGACACTGATGAAAGAAATTAATGATACAAATAGATGGAGAGATATACCATGTTCTTGGATTGGAAGAATCAACATTGTGAAAATGACTACACTATCCAAAGCAATCTACAGATTCAGTGTAATCCCTATTTAACTACCAATGACATTTTTCACAGAACTAGAAAAAAAGTTTTCACAATCTGTATGGAAACACAAAAGACCCCAAAAAGCTAAAGCAAACTTGAGAAAGAAAAACGGAGCTGGAGGAATCAAGCTATACTAGAGACTATACTACAAAGCTACAGTAATCAAGACAGTATGGTACTGGCACTAAAACAGAAATATAAGTCAATGGATCAGGATAGAAAGCCCAGAGATAAACCCATGCACATATGGTCACCTTATGATTGAAAAAGGAGGCAAGAATATACAATGGAGAAAAGACAGCCTCTTCAATAAGTGGTGCTGGGAAAACTGAACAGCTACATGTAAAAGAATGAAATTAGTACACTCCCTAACACCATACACAAAAATAAACTCAAAATGGATTAAAAACCTAAATGTAAGGCCAGATACTATCAAACTTTTAGAGGGAAACATAGGCAGAACACTCTATGACATAAATCACAGCAAGATCCTTTTTGACCCACCTCCTAGAGAAATGGAAATGGGACCTAATGAAACTTAAACGCTTTTTCACAGAAAAGGAAACCATAAACAAGACAAAAAGACAACCCTCACAATGAGAGAAAATATTTGCAAATGAATCAACGGACAAAGATCAACGGATTGATCTCCATAATTTACAAGCAGCTCATGCAGCTCAATATCAAAAAAACAAACAACCCAATCCAGAAATGGGCAGAAGAGCTAAATAGACATTTCTCCAAAGAAGATATACAGTTTGCCAACAAACACATGACAGAATGCTCACCATCATTAATCATTAGAGAAATGCAAACCAAAACTACAATGAGATATCATCTCACACCAGTCAGAATGGCCATCATCAAAAAATCTACAAATAATAAATGCTGGAGAGGGTGTGGAGAAAAGGGAACCCTCTTGCCCTCTTGGTGGGAATGTAAATTGATGCAGCCACTATGGAGAACAGTATGGAGGTTCCTTAAAAAACTAAAAATAGAACTGCCATATGACCCAGCAATCCCACTTGTAGGCATATACCCTGAGAAACCATAATTCAAAAAGAGTCATGTACCACAATGTTCATTACAGCTCTATTTACAATAGCTAGGACATGGATACAACCTAAGTGTCCATCAACAGATGAATGGATAAAGCAGATGTGGTGCATATATACAATGGAATATTACTCAGCCATAAAATGGAACGAAATTGAACTATTTGTAGTGAGGTGGATGGACCTAGAGTCTGTCATGCAGAGTGAAGTAAGTCAGAAAGAGAAAAACAAATATCATATGCTAACACATATATATGGAATAAAAAAATGGTCATGAAGAACATAAGGGCAAGATGGGAATAAAGACACAGACCTACTAGAGAATGGACTTGAGGACACGGGGAGGGGGAAGGGTAAGCTGGGACAAAGTGAGAGAGTGGTAGTGTATATATGGACATATATACACTACCAAATGTAAAATAGATAGGTAGTGGGAAGCAGTCACACGGCACAGGGAGATCAGCTCGGAGCTTTGTGACCAGCTAGAAGGGTGGAATAGGGAGGGTGGGAGGAAGGGAGAAGCAAGAGGGAAGAGATATGGGGATATATGTATATGTATAACTGCTTCACTTTGTTATAAAGCAGAAACTAACACTCATTTGTAAAGCAATTATACTCCAATAAAAACGTTTTTAAAAAAATGAAGGGCTCCAATAGTGCCAGGCCGAAGGGCAATGAGCATAATTCTTGCCTGTCGAAAATCTCAGTAATTCAGTTCTGGAAATTGTCTTTCTCCTTCATCCCCTAAGGCCAAAAAAAGTGAAGTAAGGGATGAGAGGTTTTATCAAATTGGACTTCACTTCATTATTCCTACTATATCATGAATCCATCACTCTCCAAGTTAACCTCACCCCAGATGATGGTTTCTAAATGAGGTGTTCTTTCTCAGACTTATCTAGTCAAAATTTATTGGTGACTATGTGGAAAGGTTAAGAGTGGGTGATTCTGCCACTAATGCTTTTGAGATAGGCCTGAGGTATTCTTAAATTTATTGAGCCTTTTCTACCCTGTGTCTATGTATGTGTATGTGGTCAATGGCATTTTTAATATATCTTTTGAAGATTTTAAAAAAGATGTTACCAGTTCAATACGGCAGAGTAGAAGGACGTGCACTCATTTCCTCTTGCGAGAGTACGAGAATCACAACTAACTGCTGAATAATCATCGACAGGAAGACACTGGAACTCACCAAAAAAGATAGCCCATGTCCAAAGACAAAGGAGAGGATGCAGGGAGACAGTAAGAGGGGCACAATCACAGTAAAATCAAATCCCATAACTGCTGGGTGGTGACTCACAAACTGGAGAACACTTAGACCACAGAAGTCCACCCACTGGAGTGAAGGTTCTGAGCCCCATATCAGGCTTCCCAACCTGGGGGTCTGGCAAAGGGAAGAGGAATTCCTAGAGAATCAGACTTTGAATGCTAGCAGGATTTGATTGCAGGACTTTGACATGACTGGGAGAAACAGAGACTCCACTCTTGGAAGGCACACACAAAGTAGTATGTGCATCAGGACTCAGGGGATGGAGCAGTGACCCCATAGGAGACTGAACCAGACCTACCTGCTAGTGTTGGAGGGCCTCCTGCAGAGGCGGGGGGGGGCTGTGGCTCACCATGGGGACAAGGACACTGGCAGCAGAAATTCTGGGAAGAACTCCTTTGCATGAGCCCTCCCAGAGTCCTCCAATAGCCACACCAACGAGCCTGTAGGCTCCAGTGTTGTGTCGCCTCAGACCAAGCAACCAACAAGGAGGGAACTCAGCCCCACCCATCAGCAGACAAGCAGATTAAAGTTTTACTGAGCTCTGCCCACCAGAGCAACACCCAGCTCTACCCACCACCAGTTCCTCCCATCAGGAAGCTTGCACAAGCCTCTTAGATAACCTCATCCACCAGAGGGCAGGTAGCAGAAGCAAGAAGAACTACAGTTCTGCAGCCTGTGGAAGAAAAATGACATTCACAGAAAGACAGACAAAATGAAAAGGCAGAGGATTATGTACCAGACGAAGGAACAAGATAAAACCTCAGAAAAACAACTAAATGAAGTGGAGATAGGCAAACTTCCAGAAAAAAAATTCTGAATAATGATAGTGAAGATGATCCAGGACCTCGGAAAAAGAATGGAGGCAAAGATTGAGAAGATGCAAGAAGTGTTTAACAAAGACCTAGAAGAATTAAACAACAAACACCTAGAATAATTAAAAAACAAACAAAGAGAGATGAACAATACAATAACTGAAATGAAAACATTCCCCAGAAGGCATCAATACCAGAGTAACTGAAGCAGAAGAACAGATAATTGACCTGGAAGATAGGATGGTGGAATTCACTGCCATGGAACAGAATAAAGGAAAAAGAATGAAAAGAAATGAAGACAGCCTAAGAGACTTCTGGGACAACATTAAACACAACTTTCACATTATAGGAGTCCCAGAAGGAGAAGAGAGAGAGGAAGGACTCAAGAAAATATTTGAAGAGATTACAGTCAAAAACTTCCCTAACATGGGAAAGGAAATAGCCACCCAAGTCCAGGAAGTGCAGAGAGTGCCATACAGGATAAACCCAAGGAGAAACATGCCGAGACACATAGTAATCAAACTCACAAAAATTAAAGACAAAAAAATTATTGAAAGCAACAAGGGAAAAATGACAAATAACATAGAAGGGAACTCCCATAAGGTTAACGGCTGATTTCTCAGCAGAAACTATACAAGCCAGAAATCAGTGGCAGGATATATTTAAAGTGATGAAAGGGAAGAACCTACATCCAAGATTACTCTACCTGGCAAGGATGTCATTCAGATTCGACAGAGAAATCAAAAGCTTTACAGACAAGCAAAATCAAAGAGAATTCAGCACCACCAAACCAGCTCTACAGCAAGTGCTAAAAGACCTTCTCTAAGTGGGAAACACAAGAGAAGAAAAGGACCTACCAAAATAAACCCATAACAATTATGAAAATGGTAATAGAAACATAACTATCGATAATTACCTTAAACGTGGATGGATTAAATGCTCCATCCAAGAGACACAGTCTTGCTGAAAGGATACAAAAACAATACCCATATATATGCTGTCTACAAGAGACCCACTTCAGACCTAGGGACACATATAGACTGAAAGTGAGGGGATGGAAAAAGATATTCCATGCAAATGGAAATCAAAAGAAAGCTGGAGTAGCAATTCTCATATCAGATAAAATAGACTTTAAAATAAATACTGTTACAAGAGACAAGGAAGGACACAACATAATGATCAAGGGATCAATCCAAGAAGAAGATATAACAATTATAAATATATATGCACCCAACATAGGCGCACATCAATACATCAGGCAACTGCTAACAGCTATAAAAGAGGATATCAACAGTAGCACAGTAATAGTGGGGGACTATTACAGCTCACTTACACCAATGGACAGATCATCCAGACAGAAAATTAATAAGGGAACACAAGCTTTAAATGATACAATAGACCAGATAGATTTAATTGATATTTATAGGACATTCAATCCAAAAACAGCAGATTACACTTTCTTCTCAAGTGTACACGGAACATTCTCCAGGATAGATCACATCTTGGGTCACAAATCAAGCCTCGGTAAGTTTAAGAAAATTGAAATCATATCAAGCATCTTTTCTGACCACAACACTATGACATTAGAAATCAATTACAGGGGAAAAAATGTAAAAAACACAAACACATGGAGGCTAAACAATATGTTACTAAATAACCAACAGATCACTGAAGAAATCAAAGAGGAAATCAAAAAATACCTAGAGACAAATTACAACTAAAACATGATGATCCAAAGCCTGTGGGATGCAACAAAAGCAGTTCTAATCGTGAAGTTTATAACAGTACAAGCCTATCTCAGGAAACAAGAAAAATCTCAAATGCATAATCTAATATTGCACCTAAAAGAACTAGAGAAAGAAGAACAAACAAAACCCAAAATTAGTAGAATGAAAGAAATAATAAAGATCAGAGCAGAAATAAATGAAATAGAAACAAAGAAAACAATAGTAAAGATCAATAAAACTAAAAGCTGGTTCTTTGAGAAGATAAACAAAATTGATAAACCTTTAGCCATACACATCAAGAAAAAGAGGGAGAGGACTCAAATCAATAAAACTAGAAATGAAAAAGGAGAAGTTACAATGGACACCGCAGAAATACAAAACATCCTAAGAGACTACTAAAAGCAACTCTATGCAAATAAAATGGACAACCTGAAAGAAATGGACAAATTCTTAGAAAGGTATAGCCTTCCAAGACTGAACCAGGAAGAAATAGAAAATATGAACAGACCAATCACAAGTAATGAAATTGAAACTGTGATTCAAAATCTTCCAAAAAACAGAAGTCCAGGACCAGATGGCTTCACAGTTGAATTCTATCAAACATTTAGAGAAGAGCTAATACCCATCCTTCTCAAACTCGTCCAAAATACAGCAGAGGGATGAACACTCCCAAACTCATTCTATGAGGCCACCATCACCCTGATACCAAAAGCAGAGAAAGATATTACAAAAAAAAGAAAATTATGGACCAATATCACTGATGCATATACATGCAAAAATCCTCAACAAAATACTAGCAAACAGAATCCAACAACACATTAAAAGGATCATACACCATGATCAAGTGGGATTTATCCCAGGGTTTTAAGGATTCTTCAATATACAGAAATAAATCAATGTGATACACCTTATTAACAAACTGAAGAATAAAAATCATATAATCATCTCAATAGATGCAGAATAAGCTTTTAACAAAATTCAACACCCATTTATGACAAAAACTCTCCAGAAAGTGGGCATAGAGGGAACCTACCTCAACATAATAAAGGCCATATATGACAAACCCACAGCCAATATCATTCTCAATGGTGAAAAACTGAAAGCATTTCCTCTAAGATCAGGAACAAGACAAGGATGTCCACTCTCACCACTCTTATTCAACATAGTTTTGGAAGTTTTAGCCATAGCAATCAGAGAAGAAAAAGAAATAAAAGGAATCCAAATCGGAAAAGAAGAAGTAAAGCTGTCACTGTTTGCAGATGACACCATACTATATATACAGAATCCTAAAGATGCCGCCAGAAAACTACTAGAGCTAATCAATGAATTTGGTAAAGTTGCAGGATATAAAATTAATGCACAGAAATCTCTTGCATTCCTATACACTAACAGTGAAAGATCAGAAAGAGAAATTAAGGAAACAATCCCATTCACCATTGCAACAAAACAAATAAAACACCTAGGAATAAACCTACCTGTAAAAGACCTGTATTCAGAAAACTATAACAAAGATTTATTTGTTTTTTTTTGTTTTCTCTTACCCAGAGAAAACCATAATTCAAAAAGACACATGGACCCCAATGTTCATTGAAGCACTGTTTACAATAGCCAGGTCATGGAAGCAACCTAAATGCCCATCGACAGACAAATGGATAAAGATGATGGAATATTACTCAGCCATAAAAATGAATGAAATTAGGTCATTTGTAGAGACATGGATGGATCTAGAGACTGTCATACAGAGTGAAGTAAGTCAGAAAGAGCAAAGCAAATATTGTATAACAACGCATATATGTGGAGTCTAGAAAAACGGTACAGATGAACCAGTTTGCAGGGCAGAAATAGAGACACAGATGTAGAGAATAAACGTATGGACACCAAGGCGGGAAAGTGAGGTTGGGTGGGGTGGTGGTGGTGGGATGAATTGGGAGATTGGGATTGACATATATATACTAATATGTATAAAATAGATAACTAATAAGAACCTATTGTATAAAAAATAAATTAAATTAAATTTAAAAAAAGATTTTTAAAAATTGTTTTTGTCTGATTATAAATTAAGAAAAAGCATGATTACTGTAGAGAAATTACCATAAGGAAATCTTCAGAAAGTTATGCAAAGACCTATTGACAAGGGGATTCATCGCTGCATTACTTTTCCTTCTAAAACTGTAAACAACCTAAATGGTCAAAAGTAGAGTTTAGATAAATATAACTATGCTGTGTAGTCATTAAAAATCATTTAAGGCTGTAACAACATTGTAAATCAACTAAACTTCCATAAAAAATTTTTTAAAAATCATTTAAGGATATGGGATAGTGATCACAGTATATTAAGGGGAAAAATAAGGTTATAAACAATATATACATTATGATTCCATTTGCTTTTAAGTTTTATTCATTTATTTTTATGGATAAAAAGGACAAATTCCGAAAGGTTAAGTGTTCTACTTTCAAGTTGGTGATTGCAAGTTATTTTTATCTTCTTTATATTTTTCTGTATTCTGCAAAATGTTTGCAATCACTGTACATTACATTTAGAATCAGGGAAAATGGAATCATTGTTACTTTCAAGTTCGAACATGTCAACTACCCCAATAACCTAAAGAACTAGTTGTGTTCATAATGGCTAAGTGTGTGCTTTACGGGGCTGGGTCTTCCAGTTATAGATGAAAGAAGTAGGTACCTCTGCCTCTTTTGTAGCTAGAGTCAATGAACTTCTAACTAGGCTCCTTGTCTTTCAAGGTGTTTGGCTTCTGAAACATCTTTGGATGTGGTACAATGTGCCCCTCCCAAAGGCTTTGGTTTCCATCTTGTTGGGCTAGGCAGGCAGGAAGAAGACACACAGCCTGTATCTGCCCACTCCGTCAAAGCAGTGACCATCCACCTCGGAGATTTTCTTAAAGGATGAGGGCACCACCACCACCACCATCATTGAAAGGTGACATGAACCAGCATGTTCCAGACAAGGAACCTCAGGACCAGATAGATGAGGTGGTCAGAGTTCTAGAAAAGCACCTAGTTCTCTTGCTTCTCCAACACTGCACATTTCCACCTTCATTTAAGGAAACCAGAGCACATTTGAGTGAGAAAATAGCACAGTAACTATTTGCTGTGATGGTAAATCCAGGTCTCCCTACCTATGTTTCTTCCCAGGTGGTTAGTCACTAGGTCAGTGTTCCAGAACTTTAATCTCAACACATGTAGATCTATCATCCTCATCAATAAATTCTCACTGGGTACCCTCTCTGCACCTGGTAAAATTGTAGGTATACAGAAATAACTGCAATTTTCCTTTCCTGAGGAATTAGAATCAAGGGAAAATTACATAACAGTATGGGAGTGTGAGCTTACTGTAGGTGGAATAATATATGGGGGACTTTCAGCTTTTATTTTAAGCCACTCTGTGCTGTAAATAAGTAGAATGACCAGAATAATTTTATTGTGCAAAATTAAAATTCAAAAACATTTTTTATTGTATTCTCTCCAAATCTCAAGGCAGTGTTATTTAATGAATGTAGCTATTTAAAGATACAAATCAGCCATCACTTTTCATTTTCTGAAAAAGGTGGTGAGTTTAACGATATCATTATCTTCACAAGCTTCTAAAGCAGGGAACCTAAGGTTGATCCATTTCCCCCAAATTTTTTGTGTAGTAAGTTTATATGGAAGTGGAAAACTTAGTGCTAACAGAAACAAATTTGACCACACTTTTTAAATTATAGGATAATTGCTAATTCTGTGGTCATTCATTCCCATGCCATCAACTCCAACACAGGAAACTATGAGAAACAGAACCACTGGTAAAATTAAACCTGCAATTTAGCACCAATTTCTAGGATATGTTGATTTTTCTCTGTTTTGCAACGTGTACACAGATATATAAAATTTTCACATTTGTTTCTCACATGTTTACCCTGTAAATCCAGAGTTTGTCATGCCATGACAGTTTTACTAAATTTAAGACAGTTTTTGATCCTGCTTATAGCTTTCCTTTTTAGTTGATTTTTAATGTGAGGGTGATAACATACTCAGTGTATTAGTACAAACTACCCTTGAAAACACAAAAGAAAGAAAGAAAGAGAGAGAGAAAAAGAAAGAAAGAAAGAAAGAAGAGAAAGGAAGGAAGAAAGAAGAAAAAGAAGGAAAGAAAGAAAGGCAAATCCATGCTTTATCTTAATTCACCAACATTTTAGCTAATAATTATCTTTGCCACCTAGTATTTGAATCACTCTCTGTTGTTTGCAGTGAATTCCCATCACATTTCATATCTTTGCTAATATCCTCCATCTACCTCCAGAATTTTTTCTAGGTACCCTTCATTTCCTCATCCACTACACTCAGCCCTTCAGTTCTTAGAACAATGTACTCAAGGTTTCACTATACCTTGACTTAAAACCATTCAAACAGCCCCCCAATTTTCCTCATTGGTTGAATCCCCCTCTAGCTAGAATCCTCCTTCCATCCCCATTATCTGCATAACTAGTCTTTGGTCTTTTTCCTTTTCTATAGCCATAGCAAAGTATTAATTAAAGTTCATCCAATTTTCTGGATCAATATTGTCAGTCCTTTTTTTTGGCCCTGCCGTGCAGCATGTGGGAGCTCAGTTCCCCAACTGGGGATTGAACCCACCACTCCCGGCAGTGGAAGCACGGCGTCTTAACAACTGGACCTCCAGGGAAGTCCCGATATTGTCAGTCTTAAATGATTGGTTTCATTGGCAAGTGCCCTGGCTAATTCAAATGACATGACCAGACATCTGATGTGACACAGCCCCACCCATAGATCACTTCTGATCTAATCAAAGTAATAATAAATACTGAGCACTTAGTGCTTTGCATGTACTATCTGGATTTAAACTCAGATAGTCTAAATGTGAAACTGCCCTTTTTACCACTACACTGTGCTCTTGTGATGAGGAGGAAAAGGAGAAAAAAGGCAGAGGAGGAAGGGGTGAAGGTATAATAACAGTGGGTACGTCTCTAATGTTGAAAAGTACTAGAATGGAATCCTGACTTCCATGCTCTATGGCTGCATACATGGCCCAATGCAGCATGTATTGAATGATTACAAAGTTTCATGCCCTAGGTAGTGTGCTGTATGCTACACGCTGCATAGCGAGCGAAAAGTGATGTGGTCCCCGTCTTCCTAGAGCTGCAGTTTAATAATGGAGAAAGGCAAAGGAGCACAAAAGGACACAGAATTGGGGGGGTGGTCTTCTCCAGGTAAGTATTGTCTGAAATGTTGCCTGAAGGATGGGTCAGTGTTAATCAGAAAGGAGCAGGGAAGAGCACTACCAGCAATGGAACCAGCACGTGCAAATGCCCCACCCCATATGAAAGAGGAGGTTTATTAAAATAATTCAAAGAAAGTATCTAATACAGTTCCTGGTACATGAGAAAGATTAATATGTTAACAATGTTGATGATAGCAGGAGTAATGTTCCTACTGCTGCTGACGGTGATGGGGGTGGTGGTGGTAATGGTGAGGGTGGTAGTAGAGGTGGAGGTGGTGGTGGCAGTGGTTTTGGTGGTGATGGTGGTGGTGGTGGTGGTGATGATGGTGGTGATGGTGGTGGTGGCAGTGGTTTTGGTGGTAATGGTGGTGGTGGTGACGGTGGCAGTGGTGGTGGTGATGGTGGTGATGATGGTCGTGATGGCGGTAGTGGTGATGGTGGTGGTGGTGGCAATGATGGTGGTGGTGATGGTGGTGGTGGCGGTGGTGTTGGTGGTGATGGTGGCAGTGGTGGTGCTGGTGGTGGTAGTGGTGGTGGTGATGATGGTGGTGGTGGCAGTGGTGGTAGTGGCCTCAACAAGAAATATCTACTTCCAAATTATTGCCCTTGGATTTTCTTAATCAACAGTAGAGCTGATTAACTGAGATTTATTCTTTTTCCCAGGTTCCAGGTCACTCTTTAGTGAAGGTTTTTAGTCAAAGTGCATTTCCTTGAGGGCAGGCAAGAAAAGGGAAAAGGAAGGAGAGCTAAAAGTCTAAATCATGGACATCTGACTAGTATTTCTTTTATTTGTAAGTCTTTTTAGTGTAGTATTACCAGGCTTATTGATTTAATCTTTACAGATAGAAGAAAAAATACACAGATGATCTATTGTGTTCATTATGATACGGGTGCCAGTTTCTCCAGAGAAAAATCTAACGAGAGCAATTAGATGAGACATTTACCTGTTACTAGAAGTTTCTCAGTACTGCAGAACATAGAAAACAATATTTCTTTCAGAGTAAACAATACCTCTTCCAAACCACACCCCTTCAGACCACTTCTTAGCAATCACTGTTAATGGCAATGACTTTTAACAGTCAGGCAGATGGTATGGAAATTGTGGTCCGTGCAGTTTCCTTGTTCACTTTCATGTTTACCAGCCATCTCAAATAGGTAGGCACTTACTTTAAACACTTTGAAATGCTACGGTAAAATATGCAGTGAACTAGCGTTTGCATGGCTGATTAAGCCCCTATCCGTGACCTTCACCTCTTTCTACAGCTGCTGTACATATAGCAAGGTTCAAAGGATGAGAGAATCTCACAAACACCGAATTTCCACACCCAAAACATTTCCATAAAAGCCAAATAAAAACACACAGAAAGGTGTGGTTGCTTACCTTCATTTTCTTTTAAGTAGATTGGCTATTTTCTATTATAGCTCACCTGGTTAGTTTATTTAATGTTTACTTCCAGTAGGCTATTGCCTGAAAAAGGAGAAAACAATCATTGCAAGCATGAACTAGAGAAATGGTAATCTTCCTACCAGTGCATGGGAAGTAAATTAATTCTTTAAAGCAGAGGTTCTAGGAGGAGCGTCACTCCACCTAAATCCTGAAATTATGTGTCCATATGCATAGGCGTACCCCTCCCCGGGGTGGGTGTGGGGAGAGGAGCCATCGCTTTCTTTAGATCTTCAATGAGGTCCATAACCACAGAAGGATCGTTAAAACCCATTGCTCAGCAGTGTCCTCCTTTTGCTATTCTTTCCCTGGGCAACTTTTAAACACATAGAAAGACATTTAAAAAGGGCAGCACCACGGTTTAATTGCTCGTAAATTAAGTCTGAGCAATGTAATGTACAATAAATATAAAAATGATATGGATGTTAAACAGTGTTTATAGAATAAAGTGGTCACTTGTCCAACCATCAGAAAATATCATAGAGAAGGGAAATGGACAAACTGGAATACATGACTATTTAAATTTTTTTCAATTATTATTTTTAAAAATTTCAAAACCTCAGGATGTGTGGGGAATATTGTGTGATATCCCTGGGACAAAATTCTCTTCAGTTGACATACAAGACAGGAATTTGAGTGCTGTAGAAAAATCACCACACTTGCTGATATCATCTTTTTCCCAATTGTCATGGTCTGTGAATTTTTGGAGTCATAATTTCTTTTCCCGCACTTAGTCCTTCTATGCCTTGCTCATTTTTTCCAATGATTCTCATCCTTTGGTGGTTATGATTCCAAATGTCCTCCAAGGTGGGATGCTATGGATGATGATTGAGTTCATGTGCACCTATAACGGGTAACCTATACTGGAGAGCTAAACTAGCAATTCTGCCACAAAATGAAATGCTGGAGGAAAGGGGTGGTTGACTGTTTGTTTACTTAAGGTGCTACTATTTACTCACCTGCAGGGATGTAAATGAATACCTTGGATTCTTTCCCTACAAAAGTAAATAATTTCACTGAGCTTACGTTAATTATGTGATGTGCCTTTTTAAGACGTCTGTTAAGGTAGATCATAATGAATAATGTGCCATTGTAAAATGATAGAAAAAGGTTGTCTTTAAGGAAGGAGAAGAAAGAGGAGAAGGAGGAGGTGGAGAGAAAGAATTGGAAGAAGAAAACGGGGAGGAGGAAGAAGGGAAGAAGAGAAGAGGATAGTCAATGAAAAAACTTTTTGCAGAACAGCCTTCAAAGAACATCCTGGGCCAATATACACTAACGTCTTGGAACTAAATTTCTGCCTCTGTCTGTGGAGGGGAGAAGCAGAAAATGAGAGAAAGAAGCCCAGTGAGAGGGCTTAGTCCTTTCAATTGAGCTCTGAATGGAGTCATCTTGGGGAAGGGACATGGGGAAACATAGATAGGGCCCCCATAGTGCCAGGCTGAGCACTGAGACTATGTACAGGGAAATTATTTCTCTAAAGCAAGAGTTCTAAGAGGAACATACTCAAAATTGTGTGTTTATAAACATGGATCATGTTTTTCCCCTCGGAAGAGGAGACATAGCTTTCTTTAGATATTCAATGTAGTCCGCAATCTCAAAAAACTTGTTAAAACAAATTGCTTAGGGTCAGGGCTTCCCAGAACTTCTCTTTCCAGAAGCATCCAAGTTGCTCTGCAACTCCCAAGTCCCAATTTTGACAGAAGGAGGATAAGCAACAGAAGAGGGTATTGCAACAGCTTTTTCCTGAGTGTGAAACATAAGTAGCTTAAATCCATAGCCTCACTCTTTTTAAGCTCATGTTCTAAGCTGGTTAACGAGACCAGAATTCAGATGAACTGCATAGTTATACGTGAGCAGGATTTGGCATTTTTCCAACATCCTCTCCCATTTGTAATGTCATTTGTTCTTCACACACTTCTGGAGATAAGTAGGTCACCTTACCATTAGTTCCCATTCACAGAACAGGAAATTGAAGGCCTTAGAGCTAAAGTAACTGGTTCAAGTTCACGAGTGGTGGTGGCCTGACAGGCTGAGAATCTAGGCGTCTGACTCCTAGGTCAATGTCTGTTCTGCCGCAGCATGGTTCCCCAGTTTTATTACGTGCAGGAATTCAAAAAAGGGTAAGACATGTCTTCCCAGAAAGAAGTTAAAATCTAAACACAGTTTTATTTTTTCTCCTAGTGGCAAAAAGATGTTTTTAATCCCCTCAACCCAGCCCTACACATGTCCCTGTAATGTGCCCTGCCCTTTTTCAGAGGTAGACTGAATCAAGACCATTTAAAGAGAAGCAGTGCTCTTCCCAGACAACAACGAAAGTAGCCAGAGCTTATCGTGCTGCCACAAAACTCTGGGCAGATCAGAAAAACAAACAAATAAACAATGTTCCTCATCACATTTTTGAAGATATGTTTTGTTTGAAAGAACAGGGTCAGAATCTTGCTAAGAGGGGAAGCCATCTTCCTTCAGTAAATATGTATTGTACAAATTAATATTTTTTAGAAATATGTTTATTTACTAGAATTTGTGATAGGAAGTCTTATTAGCTCTATTTTTTTTAACCTCTCCCTGTATCTACACTCCTTTCCACATAACTGTGGAATGTACATCCAATTTGGGTAGCGTGTAGTTCTGTGATTCTTGGTTTTGACATATGACTCGCTTTTGCCAATAGAATAAGGTCAAAGTCATACTTGTGCCAATTCTGAGCCAAGGCTTCAAGAGGGCTTGTGTTTTCTCTAGCCTCATGTATCAATATTTCTGCCAATCACCTTGAGAGGACCGCGCCAGACTAGCCCGCTGGAACCAGGAAGAGGAGGCTGGATATTTGGGATGGAGGTGCACCAACCAAGTCACCCAGCTGAGCCGAGTCTACATTAGCCAATCCCCCAAAAGACACCTCTCTGAAGATGCCTCCAAGGCCACACCATCAGCGGTTCATGTTATTGTACAAAGTAAAGTTCTTTTTCATAACCAATTATGTATTTTTGGTCCAAATGCAATCACGTATATTTGGTCCCAATTTTAGTTGAACTTTCCTGTTGAATTTTAATAAAGAAGTTTCAACACTCCTAGTTCCTTTTTCATGAGATGCCTTTATAGCAGGAATAGCCAGATACACCTGGGGGAAGGGGATTCTGGCCCAATTATGAACTGGACTGTTAACCAGTACCTCATCTTCCATACCTACCCATTGTTCTAGTCCACTTGAAATTTGTTTTTAAAGATATGGAATCATAAAGAGAATAAATTACAGACCTACCTCAGAGATATTGTAGGTTCAGTTCCAGACCACTACAGTAGAGCAAATACTGCAATAAAGCAAGTCACATGAATTTTTTGGTTTCCCAGAGCTTACCAGGCCCTCCTACATAAGGATTTGGTGAAAACACTTATACAAGTATGACAAAGAGCCTTGCTCCAGCCAGGCTTCCATGACAGAAGTAAGCTCTACAGTGTGTTATCTGAGAGACTAGTTTTTTCAATTGTCTTGAGGGAACACAGCTAGTACCCTAGTACTATTGTTGATGCATAGAACTTTCAGGATTAAATCTCTTACAAAACCCCAGTTGAGAAGGACTAGTAACAATATAGCTTCTGATCTGATTTAAATCCATATTTTTCTTCTTTTAATGCCCAGTTCTGTTCTTCTCCTTCTCTGCTGTCATATTTCGTCTTTGGTTGGCCATGTCAGTATGACCCATACCAGTGTGTATATCCAGTGTGTGTATATATACACTTGCAGTTGCTCAAAATGCCCTAAATACAACTTTCTAATCAATTGTATTATTAGGATGGTGAGATCGTTATCAGGGAAGTTCCCCAAATTGTTCCAGCTCTCCTAGTCGGCTGGTAGGATTATACTTCCCTGACTTCTTGAAGTTAGATGTGCCCATGTCACTTCCTTTGGTAAAAGTTCTGAACGTCATGTTCAAGCAGAGTCTTTAAGAGCTCGTGCATACTTCACCATGTTCTCTTTTCCTGCCTCAACAAACATAAACTCACATGTTGAGGTATAGCCCAGGTCCCATAGTAACTACAGAGAGCAGAAGGGTCTTACCATCCCACATTGACCATGTACCATGGATGTAGAATGCACTTTTGTTTGTGTTCAGCCACTGAAGTTTTTGTGTTGTTTGTTACTGCAGCATATCTTTACTTATCCTCCCTGAAACAGATACTTCTTCCAAAATACTCTGCAAAATTCCTACCTCTACTTATATACTAGGAGCGATTTATCTCTATAGGCTTTAGTGATCCTGCTTTGTGACTCCCTCTATTTGGAACACTTCATGTTTTCTGGATCAGCTGACTCTGTCTTCTACCATCAGTGGCATGAAGAGGTCTATTTCTTTTCTAGAACTCTACCAAAAGCGGGGCACTGGGAATGGGAATGGTCCATCCCAGGTGCAGCAATAAGGATGAATTGTATGTAACAAATTTTAAAACAGTAATAAAACCAACTAAAAATCAGTGTGTTTTTATTATCACCATGTGGCTGCAGTGTAAAAGTGCCCATTGCATAGTACGCGCAAGAACTTTACCAGCAATAAATATCCAAACCAGTTGGGATATACGAATTCCATTCATTCGTTTTCTCAGCACCTCTTAGGTGCAACACCCAGTGCTATGCATTGCAGATGGAGTAGTGAACAGCACTGACACAGTCCCTGCCACTCGGGGTGCAGGGGGTGGGATCCAGCGAGTGTGCACGTTGGCATGAAAGGCATTTCTCTTCCTTCTTGAGAGGATAACATTTGAGTTAGACTGAATGATAAGGAAGACGCAGCAGTGGAAGATCTAGGAGAGCATTCCAGGTGGAGTGAAGGTCAATGCAAAAGCCTTGAACCAAGAACAAGTCTGTATCTGAAGCATTGTGGTTGAGGTGGTGAATGGATAAGGTGAAGAAAAGGGTGGGAGCAGGAACTATGCAGGTTCTTACAGGCCATGGTAAGGAGTCTGGATTTTAATCTGGTTGCAAAGGGGAAGCACTGGAGAGCTTTAAACAGGATGAGGGTCTTAACAGCAGATATGAAGAAAATGGTCAAATTCAAAAACTGTTTTGGAGGTAGAGAGAATACGACTTATAGGATTGGATACTGGCTGTGATGAAAGACAGGACACATAAATGACTCCTGGTTAAAATTATTGATTAAACAATTGAGTGGGTGATGAGCATCAGTTACTGAGAAATTTTCTTCTTAGCTTATGCTCGGCTAAACTAGAAAAAGAAAAATTTAATCCCCCTTCCCCAACTAGCTTTTGCATTGACAAAAAAAGAAATACTAAAGAAACATGATGAAAAAAATATTTTTCAGTTAACTAACATTCTCATATTATTCAGGCCCCTGGACAATATCATGGGTCAATCTTCTGGGAATCGCCCTCCTGGAGCATCCAGGACTGAACTCAGACAAGAGACTTGATTGGCCCACGGTGATATCATGATTCTATTTCAGAATAGAACTTGGGATCTGGGTGTCGGTGCCCAGAGCTTGAGGTCGGGCTGCCCACTGGTCCCTAAGTCCTGGAGGGAGGCATGCTGTGTAGAAACCATGCTATGAGCTGATAAAATGCTCACATGGCTGGACCTTGGGTCAGAGGGTTGTGTAATGCAGTCCATAATGGCAGTGGAGGTAAGATTAGAAACCAGAAAATATATGTCAGTGTGGTCTGACCCCTTGCTGGGTTCACATGAAAATCCCATCCGCTTTCCAGAAAGTAGTGGTACAAACCATTGTTCCTGTTCACGAGCTCTCTGGGGCAGTTCTTCAAGGACACAGTCCTCTCTTGCACTAGAGATTATTTTAAAAGTAAACAACACAAGATACCACTATTTAAAGAAAGTCTGTGGCTCTAACATCCTTCTCAGAAACATTTTATTGTTGCACAAAAAGGGACTTCATTACAAAGAGTTTTATTCGTAGATCTACAAAGAAGTGGAGACCATGGGGTGTCTGGCCATACCCAGGAGGCAGAATTAAACAGCTCCATTCCCAAAAGGCAGCAATGAATTCCAAAACAGATTTCTGCTATGAAAATGGATTTTTGCCTGCTACCAGCTCACAAGAGAATCCTCACATGTCTAACCCTGTGTAATGACTTGAGGCTTTCAAAAGACACAGTATTCAATGTAACCATGCCGTCAGTATAATCTGTAATTCAACAAATTGCAATGTCAGTTTCCTTTTCAGTGCATATTTCAAGCACTGTGCCTGGAGCTGAAAGGTAGTGGGGTCCTAAGTTGATCCCCTAAGCTTTAGCTCACTCCGTCCGGGGGGTGTTGAAGGCATCTCTGACACCTAGCTTATAACATGTCTCTGATTAAGTCATTGCTATAGGATGAAGAAAAATCTCAGATTGTGGAATCGCACTAAAGCAATGTCAGATGGAGCCACAAGATCATATCGATGCAGTTCACAGCAGTCATAACACATGGAGTGCACACACATGTACATACACACATGTACATACACACATGTACATACACACAGTACCTACACTATAGCAGGTCCATGATCTAACAGACAGTATATCATAGTGGTTAAGGGCTTGGATTCTGGAGACAGACTGCCCAAGTTCAAGCCCCACTTCTCTCACTTATTAGTTGTATACGTTAAGCCTTGGCAAGTCTGTTGAATGGGGTGACAATAGAGTATATTTCATAGGATTGTTGAAATGGTTAAATGAGTTAAAACACAAATGACACAGAACAGCACACCAGCAAAGAGGAGGTACTATGTAAACATTTGCTACTGTTATAATTATACTGCATTCTTTTGTCTCAGGTCACATGTAGTGAGTATTTCTTTCATGACTTTGTGTGCCGTCAGAAATCATCTTAAGAGAGGTTAGGAGAAACCACATGCATTGAGTCTCTATTACATACCAGGCACTGTTCTAGAGAATAGATGCACCACCTCAAGTCTGAAACATCCCTCCCCCTGCAGTAGCCCACGACCCAAGAAGGGAAAAACTGTGGTTTGAGCCAGGCACTTAGCACTGCCTTGCAATAACCCATCCTCCATTCAGAACCTGATTCTACCACTTAATAGCTGTGTGACCTTGGGCAAGTTCCCTCAGCCCTCTGAGCCCTCATTTCCATACCTGTAAAAGAGACATAAGAACTAATTTTCACAGTGAGGATCTAGTGAGTTTATACATGTAAATTAAAGTGGCTGGCACACACACCAAAATAAAGCAAATGAACAAATGGAACAAAACAGAAACAGACTCACAGATACAGAGAACAAACTAGTGGTTACTAGAGGAGAGAGAAGTGGGGTGAGGGGCAAAATAGGTGAAGGGGATTAAGAGGTACAAACTACTACCTATAAAATAAATAAGTTACAAGGATGTAATGTATAGCACAGGGGATATAGTCAATATTTTATAATAACTTTGTATGGAGTTGAATCTATAAAAATATTTAATTACTATATTGTACACCCGAAAATAATATAATATTGTAAGCCAACTATATTTCAGTAAAAATTGAATGAAAAAAATAACGTGGCTGTGGGCTTCCCTGGTGGCGCAGTGGTTGAGAGTCCGCCTGCCGATGCAGGGGACACGGGTTCGTGCCGCGGTCCGGGAAGATCCCACATGCCGCGGAGCGGCTGGGCCCGTGACCCATGGCCGCTGAGCCTGCGCGTCCGGAGCCTGTGGGAGAGGCCACAACAGTGAGAGGCCCGCGTACCGCAAAAAAAATAAATAAATAAAAAATAAGGTGGCTGGCACTGTGCAGACTCTTAAAAGTAACCTTGCTCCTATAATTAGTTGTTAACTTTTCCTTCCCAGGGAACTGGTAGCCTCCCTTGGAAAACCTCAAGGCCAAATTTGACTATTTAAACATGATTTATTACCATCCTTTCATAGAAAAAAAATAACATTTTAAATCATTATATGTATAGTAAAAGATAAAAAATTAATGCTTGTTAAATTTCCAACAGGCATAAGCTTAAATACTTAGCTTATATTCACTGCTCAGTCTGATATATTTGACAATTTCCTTTCATTTCCCCAGTAGCTTTTTTTTTTTAATCAAAGAAGAAAAATTGAGACAGAGAGGAAGATGGGATGATGATAAACACTTCTGAGATGACAAGGAGTGATGGATTTTCTGGTAATCAGAAAAAAAGGGGGGTTTATCCTGTTCATTCTGAAATCAATCTATGGCTTTGTCAAGCAAGTCTTAAGGCTTTGAGGGTTATGTAGTTTATGGTTCTAAAGCTGGGAGGGCTGCAAGATGGCAGCCCCTCCAAGGATCTGGGCTATACATTTTGGTATCTCTGGCCCTTCCTTTCGGTTCCAAGGCATCAGTGGGGATGTGCAATTACACAATATGTTAAATTAAGGCCTTTAAACCTACAAACACGCCTCTATTTACTATAGCCTGGCACTGGACCAGGGACTGGCCACAGCATACAAGGCCACTTGGTGTCACTGATGATTATGTGCGTTTGTGTTGGACTGTGTGGCAGAAAGTACCAGAGACCAAGCTGACTAATACTATGTTGAGATGCGATAGGACCAGCATCAGAATAGCAGGCACTTGGCGGGACAAATGACCGTAGCGGGGCCAGGAGGGAGAGGCCAGCAGGGACAAGGCATGGGCCTGGACAGAGACAGCACCCAGTACTCCTTACTGGAAGAGATCGCTCTTTCTGTCTTTTAAATATGACACACCCTTCTGATGACCTAGATTACTAGGACTCCCTGCCCCAGCAGGACTGCTGAATACTAAAGTCACAGCGAAGCCAATCAGGAATTCACTCCTTTAACGAATATTTATTGGTAGGGACCTAATGGCGCTTACATTCTAGCAAGGGGAGACAGATAATAAATAAGTAAATTATTTAGTAAATTATAATAAGTAATTATAATAAGTAAATTAGTATTTATAAGTAAATTATTTATTATATTTAGTATATTGGAAGATTAAAAGCACTAAGGGAAACAGAAAAGAATGCAGGGTAAGGGGGATTGTGAATGTAAGGGGTGGGCTACAGTTTTAAATACAGTGGTCAGGGTAAGTCTCATTGAGAAGATGATTTTTATTTTTTGGCCGGGACACGCAGCTTGCGGGATCTTAGTTCTCCGACCAGGGATCGAACCCGTGCCCTCTGCAGTGGAAGCGCTGAGTCCTAACCACCGGACTGCCAGGAAATTCCCAAGAAGATGATTTTTGAGCAAAGACTTTAAGGAGTGAGGAAGACAGCCATGTGGTTCCCTGAGTCAAGAGTGTGCCAGGTGGTCAGAGCTGCCAGTGCAAAGACCCTGAGGTAGAGGAAGCTCAAAGAGGGCAGTATGGCTGGAGGGCAGAAAGGGAGGGAGAGAGCAGTAGAAGGTGACATCGGAGAGGTAGCAAGGGAGTTGACCAGACCACAGAAGGCTGTAAGAACTTTAATGTTCTTTGGGTAAAATGTGGAGCCATGCAGGGTTTTGAGCAGAGGAGTGATATGATCTGACTAATGCTTTTAAAAGATTAGGAGGCTGTTTCACTAATCCTGGTAAGATACCATGGTAGCTCAGACCAGAGTGGTAGCAGCAGTGGTGGTGAGAAGTGGTCACATTGTGCATAATTTCTATATCAGGATTTTTCTTGTGGATTAACTGTTGGATGTGGCAGAGAAGACTTGGGAATGGCTCCATGGTATTTGTCCTGGACAGTTGGAAGGTTGAAGTTGCTATCAATGAGATTTGGAAGGAGCAGGTTTGGGGGAAGATCAGAAGTTCAGTTTTGGACATGATAGTTTGGAGATGGTTGTGAGATGTGCTGGAGGATGTGTAGACACTTGCCTACGATGAGCCTGGAGTTCAGGAGAGAGGTCTATACTGGCAATAAAAGACAAAGGCTTTGTGGCAGGATGAGATCTCTAAGGGAGGGGTGCTGACACAGAAGAGAGTCAAGATGGGGCCCTTCAACTTTAAAAGATAGCCGAGAGGAGAAGGAAACAAAAAAAGAGCTGAAGCATTGACCAGGAAGGTAATTTCTTGCAAAGCAGGAGAGAGTAACTTCTCCACTGGCAGGAGGGAGACCATTAGCCAGGCTATCTTTACAGTTTGAAATGTGTGATTTGGGGTGATGTGATGTGATCCTTGTGTTTGGCTTGTGGTGGTTTCATGGAGGCTCTGGGGGTAGGGAGAGCAGCCTAGATTTTGTGTGTGTGTGTGTGTGTGTGTGTGTGTGTGTTTTAGCATGTTTGGATTATGTGGCTAGGTGGGCCCACATGACCCAAGAGATAGAACCTCATGACCAGGGAAGCCCCCTGGGTAAGGCTGCAGGGGCATCTCCTTCCATTTAACAGAGGGGAAAACATTTTGTTTTTCATTTTGTCAGTTGAGACCATTTTAAAAAATAACTTCCCGGGCTTCCCTGGTGGCGCAGTGGTTGGGAGTCTGCCTGCTGATGCCGGGGACACGGGTTCGTGCCCCGGTCCGGGAAGATCCCACAAGCCGCAGAGCGGCTGGGCCCGTGAGCCATGGCCGCTGAGCCTGCGCATCCGGAGGCTGTGCTCCGCAACGGGAGAGGCCACAACAGTGAGAGGCCCATGTACCGCAAAGTAATAATAATAATAATTTCCCAATCACTTGTGGATATGAAGCTTATGAGACAGAAATGGTCTGCAAAAGCCTCTTCTGAATTCACTGTATCCAACTCTTCTTCAGAGAAGGGGTTTTTCTAAGGTGCTTATTGACTATTATGTGCTATTTTATCTTCTTTTGAAAATATTCCTTCCTCTTCATTAACGTATGCCCCCTTTATCATTTTGTTCTAAAAGGGAGAGAGCAGTAGAAGGTGCTCAAATTGAGAATTATGTCCCATCCCATTTAGAGAAATTTGTTCCCCAAACTGACTCAGCCCCGGTATCAGGACCCAAAGATTTCCTCTCCATGAAAAGTCCCCTTAATAGGAGCAATTTAAAATTACTTGGTCCCACAAACATAGAGGATATTTTTCTATAAATTAAGATATTATCCTTCAGGTTTTTCCTGGGTTTGAACTGTACAAAAGAATATAAATTCTTATGTTTCCTCTCCTGTGTATTTAACAATCATCGTAAAGCAGCTATGCTGTGATTGGCCAGAACTAAGAGCTGGACAAATACTGACTCATTTTATCCTCTCAACAGTCTGTGAGGTACGGACTGTTATCATCATCATCATCCCCATTTTATAGATGAGGGAATGAATTACAGAGAGTCAGTTTACTTGCAAAGGACACACAGCGAGTTAGTGGCAGAGGTAGGATTCGAACCCAGCAGTTGGGCTCCAGAACCCCTGTTTTTAATCACTTTTCTTTGCTATGCTCTGTGCCTCTTCGAGGAGTTTTCCACCAAGTGAGCTGCTCTGTTTTCTTTGCTATCTGGCACTTCTGAATCACCCTTCAAGTTCACAAAACAGCATCTGAAAAAATGGGTGACCCACTCTGATAAACCATAATGGAAAAGAATATGAAAAAGAATATATATATATATATAACTGAGTCACTTTGCTGTACAGCAGAAATTAGCACAACATTGTAAATCAACTATATTTCAAAAAAATTTTTTTCAAAAGAGAGATAAAAATGTCTAATCTGTTTTTTCTCAATTTGATTTTTTAAGTGAGAGGCTCATTGCAAGCAACTGTGCTTGGATGTATTAGAAAACAGTGTCGATCAGAGGGTCGAGTCCCTAGTGAAGTCCTTCCTTTACACTCTGTCCAGCGTGACAGCAGCAGGTTCTGCAGATATTTGACTCTCATCCTGTAGCCAGCATTATAGCATCTCTCCTGGCTGAACCAGCTCCGCAGTGCCCGATTTCTCTGCAGATGTCCCTACGCACATCAAAGTCTGAGAAGTTTGCTTGTTAGACGCAGAGACTGGCTCAGCAGTCTGGGTGGTGCCTGAGAGTCTACATTTCTAACAGATCTTCAGGTGATGCTGGTCTGCCCAGCTCCATTTGTGCAGCAAAGCTGTGGTTCTCAACCTTGGCTGCTCTGCTGAAAATACTTGGGAAGCAGAAAAACACTACAGTGTAATACTTGGGTTTTGTCTTCAGAGACTGATTTAATTGCTCTAGGGTGTGGCCTGGAAGGCAGGATTTTTCAAAGCTCCTTGGGTGAACTACTGTTCCGCCATATTTCAGACCCACTACTACAGTTGAAAACAGTGGTCCTCAAGATGTGGTCCTGGTCCAGCAGCATCAGCATCTCCGAACAACAGGTTAGAAATGCAAATTCTTGGGCCCCACTCCAGACCTGAATCGGAAACTCGGGGTAGGCCCAGCATCTGTGTGGTAACAAGACTCCGTATGATCTGACAATCATGCAAGTTTGAGAAACACAGGCTCATACACTATATTTTCCATTTCTCTATCTTTCCCCTCATTTTCTCTCTCCACCCCCCTTCCTCTCTCCCCACTCCAACCCTCCAACTCCTATTTGCAAACTGTTTGAATTAGTAGTGCCATGCCAAGATACATTGATAAAAGGTCAAGAGTTTGAGGATGGGTGTGGAGGATGGGTGTGGAGTTTTGATGCCAAAAATTAAATATTTGGGTCACCTCAAACGGGCAACTTTCAGTCTATCTAGGCATTGTGTACCCTCTACCAGAGTAAACCTGATGCAAGAAAATTTTGTAAACCCTTTGGTCATACAGATTCACATTTCTAAGTAAAACCAATAATGTCACACTGTAAGAACTGGAGGAGAAATAGGAGTTGTCTTAGTACACGCTGCTGCCAATTCCATCCATTAAAATGCTCGTGCTTTTAATGGATGCCAGGTAGATCTATTCAATCAGAATGTGCCTGAGCCCAGGGCAAAGCAGCACCACTGTCATTAAACCACCAGTGGGCCTCCAGGGTGATGTTCTCAAAGTCCGTGCAACTAGGTCTTCACTTCTGTCTATTTTAACTCTTCATCCCTGAGACCGTCAGTCTCGGGACACTTGAATCTCACTGCCCTTCACGCTGAGGAAAAGGTGAACATTCATGAAGGACAGGCTGGCTGGCTGCCCTGGCAGCTCAAGGAGGCAAAGCAGTTCCTGTTGGGGAGTTTCCAGTCCAGGAGGAGGAGGGGCACAGCGCACAGAAAAGAAGGGAGACCTAACATGAACACATGGTCACCGGCAAGCTGTTTACTACTGGGGAGAGCCTCGTAGGCCTGGTCCCAGGGGGAAGAAGGATACATTTTACCTGGGTTCTGCCTAAGGGCATTAATATTAGGCTTCTTTCTTGTTAAACTGTGGATGTATGCCCCAAAGTAGGATTACTGGATCATATGATAATTCTATTTTTTAATTTTAATAACCGTACTGTTTTCCGTAGCTGCTATAACATTTTACAGTCGGCCCTCCATATCTGTGGGTTTTGCATCTTTGGATTCAACCAACCATGGATCAAAAATATTAGAAAAAACTTCCAGAAATTTCCAATAAGCAAAACTTGAATTGGCTGCATTTACATTGTATTTACAACTATTGACATTGTATTTACAACTATTGACATAGCATTTACATCGTATTAGGTATTGTAAGTAATCTGGAGATGATTTAAAGTATGTGGGAGGATGAGTGTAGGTTATATGTAAATAATATGCCTTTTTTTTTTTTTTTTTTTTTTTGGTGGTCCGCGGGCCTCTCACTGTGGTGGCCTCCCCCGTTGCGGAAAACGGGCTCCAGACGCGCAGGCTCAGCGGCCATGGCTCATGGGCCCAGCCACTCCGTGGCATGTGGGATCTTCCCGGACCGGGGCACGAACCTGTGTCCCCTGCATCGGCAGGCGGACTCTCAACCACTGTGCCACCACGGAAGCCCATAGCAGGCAAACTTTTAAACCAAAATTCAGATTACTCCTATCTTACAACCTTCACATGACTTCCCATGACGTGTAAAATCTAAACTCCTTACCAGGAGGAACCAAAACTTCATCTCTCAGTATCCTTTCTTCGTCCATAGTGCTCCAGCCACATTGACCTCCTTTTTGCTCTCCAGGCTGGTCCCTCTTCCCCAAAGGCTTTTTACTCACACATCCATCCAATTATTTATTCTGCACATACTTATTGAGATCCTACTATGTGCTGGGCTCTGTTATAGGCACTGGAGATACAGCAGTTAACAAACACTCATGCTGAATCCCTTCTGACTTTTAGCTGAGAGGCCTTTCTCTAAATTGGTTCTCCTTCTCCTCCCCGACCCCCAGTCTCCAACCCTTTACTCTGCTTTGCTGCATTCATAGATTTACCTTAATTCTTCATTTTGTTGACCTGTATATTATGTGTCTCCTGCGCCAGACTTTAAGCTACAAAAATCAGAGACCCAGACGACACTGGGTGGGGGAGCTGGGGGTGGCCCTCAATATATATTTCTTGAAAGAATAAACTGAGCTTAGTTGATAATTTTCTGAGAGGACAGTATTGCTGTGTAGCAAGGGCTCTCTTTTAGAGGACAAAGCGGTCAGTCACCTTTCTGAGCCCTGGACATTGCTGTAGATTGGGATGTCAACAAATCAGCATTTAGAAGGTTAAACTTGTGCTAAACACAGAATAAAGTATTGTATCTATAATTTCATGGTTAAAAGCAAACAGAATTTCTGAGGACGCTGAACTTGTTTTTTCTCCTCTTTTGATCTAATCCTTCCCAAAAGAAATAGGGAGATAAGAAACATAGCTTCCTGACATACAGATGGCCAACAGGTACATGAAAAGATGCTCAATGTTGCTAATTATTAGAGAAATTTAAATCAAAACTACAATTAGATATCAACTCACACCAGTCAGAATGGCCATCATTAAAAAGTCTATAAATAACAAATGTTGGAGAGGGTGTGGAGCAAAGGGAACTCTCCTCCTCTGTTGGTGGGAATGTAAGCTGGTACAACCACTATGGAAAACAGTATGGAAGTTCCTAAAAAAAAACTAAAAATAGAGTTGCCATATGATCCAGCAATCCCATACCTGGGACATATATCCAGACAAAACTTAATTCAAAAACGTATATGCACCCCTATGTTCATAGCAATACTATTCACAGTAGCCAAGACATGAAAACAACTGAAATGTCCATTGACAGATGAATAGATAAGGAAGATGTGGTACATATATACAATGGAATACTACTCACCCATAAAAAAGAATGAAATAATGCCATTTGCAGCAACATAGATGGACCTAGAGGTTATCATACTAAGTGAAGTAGCTCAAAAGGAGAAAGACAAATACCATATGATATCATTTATATGTGGAATCTAAAATATGACATAAATGAACTTATCTATGAAACAGAAACAAACTCACAGATATAGAAAACAGACTTGTGGTTGCCAAGGGGGAAGGGAGTGGGGGAGGCACGGAGTGGGAGTTTGGGATTAGCAGATGCAAACTAGTATATATAGAATGAATAAACAACAGGTCCTACTGTATAGCACAGGGAACTATATTCAATATTCCTGTGATAAACCACAATGGAAAAGATTATAAAAAAGACTATATGTATAAGTGAATCACTTTGCTGTACAAAAGAAATTAACACAACATTGTAAATCAACTATACTTCGATTTAAAAAAAAAAGGAAATGTACCTTCTTGTGTCACCTGAGAGCAAGAATCCTACTTGCTCTGGTATGTTAGAAAGTGAAAGAAATTATTTCCTCTCAATAACTAGCTTGTACTTTTTCTACTTATGGGTATGACTGACTGATTCAAAGTCATTGACTTAATGTAGAGAGTTGTTAGATTCCGTTATTCTTCTGGATAAAAATGCTTTTAAAATGTGAGTCAATCTAGGTTTAACCAAAAGGAAGAGGGACTGCTTCCCAAATCATCCCAGTTTTCAATGGTCATTTGATTAAATGTAGCCACTTATGTTACCGCTCGCTGCCCAAATTACAAATGTGCCTCTACCACATTTATGTCACCCAAGTGTACTGATACCTGTGAGGCCTTTTCACCATTTTCCTCCTTTGGGTTCACAATCCAAAAGTATTTTCTCCCAGTCGATGAGTTTAATATGAACACATATTTGCAAGGTTACCTCATAGTCAACCACAAGGTAAATGGATGTGTCCTTATTAAAAAACCTCCAATGCCATACTATCACTTTACACCATTAAACTTGCCCAAATTACGTTTCATATCTTTCCTGAATGTATGATCCTAAATTACTACTTCTTAAGCAAAGTAAGAATGTCAGAATCGTTTGTCCTGTGTGAGAAAAATCGTGTGAATTCTATTATTTTATCAGACTTTGTTTTCATTCAGTTTCAGTCTCCTGCGACACATTCAAGCTAAACTGTTTTTTAGTACGTTCTCCTGGCCTCTTACCCATGAAAGGATCAGATACTACAGTGATTATCTTGCAGAGGCTCATTCATTGTTTTTGGAAACAGGCCACAGATGAAGTAACAATAACCGCACTGACAAAATAAAAAAGCTAAACCAGCAATACGGTATTATGACAACAGATCACGTCTTGATTTGAAAAAGCAGAGGTGGTATTCTGGCTTTTCTGACTTTGTATATACAATGTCATTTCCCTGGACATTCTGCTCCTATCTACCACCAATAAATCTTCAACCAAGAAAGATGGTTCAAAGTTTTCCCCAAGGATCTTCAGGAATGACTGAGTGTAGTTGACAATACATGAGAAATTTTATTTCAAAAGTAAATATTTCCATTATACTTCCTTAGGGGATACATGAGGTCAGGATATGTTATACAATTTTGCTTCATGGCATATAATCTGCTAATTTTCACCATGATTATTTCTCTTCAAAATATATTAGAGCCCTTGCCAGAATGTTCCCTACAAGATGGCTTAGAGTAACTAAAAATGAAAAGCAACCCGAGTGTCCAACACCAGGGGATTGGTTGAATACAACACAATGTACACATATTGGTGGATATGATGCAGCCATTAAAATGATGCTATAAAATATATTTATTAATGTGGAAAGATATTCACTTCATATTGTCTACTGAAGAGAACATATTAATTAATAATTTATATTATGAAAAATAGGAGAAATAACATTATGGTTATAATATATAAAATTATGTATGTATTATAATGTAGGAGACATTATATTTTATAATGTGTTAATATACATTACATGCACATATTATTTCTTTGGTAATGCTTTTCCGGACCTCAGATTATATCATGCTCTCCTATCAAATACTCTCCTAACATCCTGTATTTTCCTTTAATAGCACTTATCAGAATTGTAAATGAACGTTTCATTGCCTAGTTGTTGATTTTGTCTTTCCACCTGAATATAATCTGCTGGAGAGCGGGGGCATGCCTGTCTTATACACTGCTATATCTAACTTAATCTAGGTTTTGATAAGTAGCTCAAAATCTATTTGTTGAATGAAAGTATTAGTGAGTGACTAATTAATATGCACAGAAAAAATCTGGACACACATATATATATATATATATATAAATGTTAACAATGGTTTCTCTGTGGACAGTGGGATTACAGGTGATTTTTCCTTTCTTAATTTTCTAATTTTCCTACAATGGTTGTGTACTTTTTTAATAAAATGACTTGATAGAATTTTAAAACTGGAAATTGTTTTAGTTGGCTTTTGCTGTGATAATGCTTCAATCGGTTCCAAATTATCAAGTGTTACAACAATATGTCTTCATTTCTTGCTCAGTGTCTGCAGGTCAGCTGTAGTAGCTCTCTTCCAGACTCCAGGTCAAGTTCAGGTCTTGTCCATTAGTCTTCTCCTACAGGGAAACAGGCAGAAGAATTAGTTCCTACTTGGACATACTGTTCTCATGGCAGAAGGACGAAGCACAAGAGGATGAACAGAAACACGTGACACCTTTTAAAACCTCTGCTCAGGATCCACACTATCCTCTATGCCCACCTTCTACTGGCCAAAACAAGTCACATAGCAAAGCCCAAAGACAATGGGGCCAGGATGTATATCTGCCTCTGTGAGGCATGGTCAGTCTTATGATAATGGGAAAAAATGTATTATTACAGAGAGCAAACAAAGCTTTGGGTCCCATAATCCAATCTATCACAATACTTAATACTTTCTAATAAATAAGGTCCATTTTATGCTAGCAAAGTCAAAGTCTAAAAGTCAGAATCACAAATACTACCAAGTTCTGAAAACAAGGGCCGAATCCCTGAGCCAAAGAACAGCTTTTCAAAAACACGTATGTCGGGCTTCCCTGGTGGCGCAGTGGTTGAGAGTCTGCCTGCCGATGCAGGGGACACGGGTTCGTGCCCCGGTCCGGGAAGATCCCACATGCCGCGGAGCGGCTAGGCCCGTGAGCCATGGCCACTGAGCCTGCGCGTCCGGAGCCTGTGCTCCGCAACGGGAGAGGCCACAACAGTGAGAGGCCCGTGTACTGCAAAAAAACAAAAAAAAAAAACCAAAACGAATAAAACATGTATGTCAGTAGAGATAATCAGCACAGCCTCAGAATGTAAGGTTACCAATGTAGCAAAGAATATAAGCTGAAGCACTACACGAGTTGTTGTATGTGGAAATTGTTGCATTAATAACACTCAGTGATTTACACGGGGTTCATATATCCCTGTAAACCAGTGGTCCTCAACCAAAGGCAATTTTGCCCCCACGAGGTCATTGGCAATGGCCATAGACACGTTTGGTGTCATGACTTGGGGGTATGGAGGCGGTTGTTACTGGCATCTGGTAGGTAGAAGCCAAGGATGCTGGTGAACATCCTACAATGCACAGGGCAGCCTCCACCACAAAGAATTATCCAGGACCAAATGCCATTAGCACTGCCAACAAGTTCTGCTGAAAACGTACTGTCTTGGTCAGTCCCCTTCCTCACTTAATTTGGGTTTGACCATGTGATTTGCTTTATCCAACATGGTACACAAGAGGTATGAAAAGTGAGTGCTCACTGGGGCTTGCTATCTCTTGCTGCATTTGGAATCCCAAGAAGCATGCAAAGAAGCCTAGTCTTCCGGCTAACTGCTAGAGTCCCGTGGCCCAGCTGCACCCATTGTCCCAGCCAACCGCCAGTCACGTGAGTAAGGCCATCCAGAGTCAATTATCCCCTAGAGAACCCACCAGCTACTTGTGGTCATGTGAGAGAACCCAGGCAAACTTGTTAAAGGACTTCCCAGCTGAGCACAGCCCAAATTGACAAAACCATAGTAATATAAGCGAATGAATGATTATTGTTTTAAGCCGTATGTTTGGGGAAAGCTTATTACATTGCTCTTGGGATACAGGCTAAGGTGCTGTGACTGCTAAAGTCATTTAAAACTATAAAACAATTAACTTGATCATATGCATGTATCAGATGAGGTAGTTAGTTGGCAGCCAGAGAAATCCAGAAAATTGCTTCAATGCTCCTTTTCCCTTTGCTGCTATGAGTCCATAACACAATTTGTATAACTTTTGTAGGGGGCGTGGCGGGGGGGAGTTTATTTCTATCAAAGTGGAAGATAACATACAGGTTTTCATAATGTAAATATTTCTTCCTGATTTCCCAATCAAAATAATTTCCCAAGGAGATACTCCCGATATCTGGAAGCCTTCAAAGGAAAATGTATTGCCTGACCATAGCTTCTTGAATGCTCTGGCATCGTTTTTATCATCTCTTTCATAAAATTTCCCCTGTATTTTCTTTTTTAATAAATGGATTTGTGATTTCTTTTTATTTATTTATTTTAAATTTCTTTTTATTTGTTTAATTTTGGCTGCATTTGGTCTTCGTTCCTGCGCGCAGGCTCTCTCTAGTTGCGGTGAGTGGGAGCTACTCTTCCTTGCGGTGAGCGGACTTCTCATGTGGTGGCTTCCCTTTGCTGCAGAGCACGGGTTCTAGGGCGCATGGGCTTCAGTAGTTGTGGCGCGCAGGCTCAGTAGTTGTGGCTTGCAGGCTCTAGAGCATAGGCTCAGTAGTTGTGGCTCACGGGCTTAGTTGCTCCGAGGCATGTGGGATCTTCCCGGACCAGGGTTCGAACCCGTGTCCCCTGCATTGGCAGGCGGATTCTCTTAACCACTGTGCCACCAGGAAAGTCCCTCCCCTGTATTTTCTAATCCACATTAAATTCTCCTGTGCCTGGGTACCAGATCATAGGACCTTATAGACCCAGGAAAGGGTTTAGCTTTAACTGATTAATATATTCAACATGGTATAAAACTAGACAAAGTATACGAATTAGAGTATACAAAAATGGAAATATGAATGACTTATAAACCTAGAAGCATCTGTTTCCTCCCTCCATGAAAAAAAGGAAATTAAATCTACACAGAGATACCAGTTTTCACTTACAGAATCCCATGTCTGATAATACAGCATTAATGAGAACAGAGAGGGGTAGTTTCCTCCTCCCTTTGCTGGAAGCAGTGTAAGTTGTTTTAACCCATGGGGAGAAAAATTTAGCAGATACTACAGAATTTTAAAAATGCACTACTTGGGCTTCCCTGGTGGCACAGTGGCTGAGAGTCCGCTTGCCGATGAAGGGGGGACACGGGTTCGTGCCCCGGTGCGGGAGGATTCGCAAAAAAAAAAAAAAAAAAATGCACTACTTTCCTCCAGAAACAGTGTCTCCTGTTTCCAGATGCTCTTTCATTGCCCTTTTGTGCCGCAAACCTTTTGTTTCCCCTTTTGTTCAGAATGCACTCCCGCTGCTCCTGCTTGAGCCTCATCATTGCCTGACACAATCCCAGCCCATCTTTCCAGACTCAGCTCAAAAACATCATCTCCAGGGCTTCCCTGGTGACGCAGTGGTTGAGAGTCTGCCTGCCGATGCAGGGGACACGGGTTCGTGCCCCGGTCCGGGAAGATCCCACGTGCCGCAGAGTGGCTGGGCCCGTGAGCCATGGCCGCTGAGCCTGCGCGTCCGGAGCCTGTGCTCCGCAACGGGAGAGGCCACAGCAGCGAAGGGCCCGCGTACCGCAAAAAAAACAAACAAAAAACCCATCATCTCCAAATGGAGCATGACTGTCCCAGCAGAATAAATTTCTCTGGCTTCCGTATTCCCACAGTTCTGGATTTTTACCTCTGTAAGCGCACTTAGCTCTTTGCTTTGGGATTTATCCCTGAGCAACGACTCTGTCCAATGGACCAGGAGTTCCCCTAGGACAGGACTCCTTCTTCTTCCCCAATGCACCCCCAGGATCCAGGCTCTTGTCCAGCAGAAGGAGAATGTACGATTCATGTTTGTTGAGTGAATAAATGAATTCTATTATACAGGTGAGGAAATCAAGGCTCAAAGAGATTAGCTAACTTAGTTAAGCTGCACACACATTGACTCATTTTCCTTTTAATTTGAGAAATACTTGCATACAAATTAAATCTGCTAAAATAAGAATAAGAGAGAATTAAAAATAAATTGAAAACATGTAAAGGACTCAACTTATAAGTGATGAGCCAGGACCTGCAGCCAGGCTTTCTGAATATAAGCTCAGTGTTTTTCCAGGGCCCCAGGCTCTTACCGAAAGTGGGAATATGTCATCTGTGTTGACTAGCAGAGATTTATTTCTTATTTCTTGTTTAGGTGACTTCAATCTTAAGGATTGAACTATAGTACGCTGGGAGCAGCATATTTTCCCACTAATATTTCACTACAGGCACAGCCATGAAATCTATGGCTTCTGTCCAATGAACCCCTCCAGTCACCGCAATTGCACAATGAAGCAAATGTAATGTGTCAACAAAATGGCTCAGAACACAGAACAGAGCTGTAGCACTGACAGCCACAGAAAGCAGTGAGATACCAAGCGAGTGTGTCCCCCTGACAGCACTCTGAGCAAGCAGACCAGCGCGTTTATCTGGCGGCCACTTGGCTCCCAGAAAGCAGCTGGCCGACATGAGTTGGCAGTACTCCCTCGGGCCATGCTTATTCCTGGTGGCATTGGGCAGGATGCCAGGCATCACCCTCTGTATGTGAGACAACAGGGCAAGGTGCCCAAGGGTTAGAGACAAAAACATCTGTCGGAGTCACCGAGTTGTTGGTTGCCTGAGTTCACCCACAGAGAAAGCCAGGGAGCCAACTGCCAAGACATTTCCAGGATGTGTCCTGTCCCTGTGAGGGACACTGCGAGCTCCAGAACCCGAGTCCAAAGGTCAGCCAACATGACAACAGATGCAAAAGCCTCTCTGTCAGCATCTGCCGGCAGACAAGGGTTGGGGGCAGAGGCACATCCCCTCCTGACTCAGGCTAAGATGGAAAACGCCAGGTTTGTATCATTTCTAAATGACAGCCAAGCAACTGGTGGAAAAGTAAACAAAAAGTCCATCATAATTTCTTTTAATGTTGTCTTTTCAACAAGACACCGAGTAAGAGCTTGATGGATTTTTTCCACAGAAAATACTGGTTCTGAGTGCAAAATTTCCTATTTTGTTTTCTTTTGTTGGTTTTTATGGACTTAGAACACTTCAGGGATGCAAGAGTCCATAAAGGTCATCTCCACCAGTCCCCTGATGCACGCACGGAATGGCCTCAGTCTTTCTGCTGAGTTAGAAACTCCTCTCGGTTATAACAAATTCAGATGGGGTGGGTGTCAGCTAAGACTAATTAGCTCACCTTCCTGGCAGAACCTAAGGATCAGAATCATTTCCCTCACTAGTGACCACCCAAGCTACTTTGCCATTTGGTGCACTGTTTTATTTTCCTTAGTCAGAATTTATTCCTATTTCTCATGATACCCATGCCTCAATTACGATCTGTGGGAATAACGGGATCATTTGGAGGATAAAAGCAATATGACCAACTTGTTTCCAAAATACATGAGGCATTGTCTTAGTCTGTTTGCACTGCTATAACAGAATACCACAGACTGGGTGGTTTATGAACTACAGAAATTCATTTCTCACAGTTCTGGAGGTTAAGTCCAAGATCAAGGCACCAGCAGATTCGGTGTCTGGTGGGAACCCACTTCCTGGTTCATAGACGGCCGTCTTCTGGCTGTGTCTCCTTCGGCTGTGTTCTCAAATAGCAGAAGGGGCAAGGAAGTGCTCTGTGGTCTCTTTTATAAGAGCACTAATCCCATCCAGGAGAGCTCCACCCTCACGACCTCAGCACCTCCCAAAAGCCCCACCTCTGAATACCATCTCATTGGGGATTAGATTTCAACATACGAATTTGGGGGAAACACAAACACCAGTGCATAGCAGGCACCATGCTGAATAAAAGCCAACACTTTCCCTCAGAAGACAGTCTAGCTGGAGATCTTCATGCATCAAATCGATGCGCTCTGAATGTAGGGAAGGTGTAGAAGCTCTAGCGTGGTGACATTTAGAGGTGGTAGGGCAAACCCCGTGACCACTCGGGCTTTCGAGAAAACCCAGCACTTGCCTTAGAGAACTCAGTGAAAACATGGTTTTAAATAACATATATCTTTAGCTGTTTATCTACTTTTAATCACTCACCTTAAGTCTGGCTAGAAATTCTTGAAGATTAAAAGGGTTAGCCATCACAATACAATAGCAGGGTTTACTCATTGGCTAATCAACCATTGTAAAGCTCCTCAAAGGAAGAGTACCATTTGCAAACAGCACCTCTGACGTAAGGAGCCATATCTGGATCGTAAGCCCGAGGCTGGTTGTAGCCTGTAAGGTTGGTTGCTGCAGGTGAAACCCTCACACTGGACTGTGTCATTGTGATGGAAACCTAAAATGGGATTTAACTTGGTCAGTGTAACTTTTATTTTAATCATTCCCAGTTCAGTATCATTGGCATGATCTCTATATTATGCCATTCAGCACATCTTCTCCCCTTGTTCTTTCATCTGTATAATTTAGAATTCATTTTCCTAATGAGCATTCAGCTGTATGAATCTCAGTAGCATCACTAAGATGGTAGACGCATCCTGAAAAATCTGCATGTAGTTGACGGAGACATTCCATTCAGAGCTAGTGAGTTTCACAGGAAGCTAGCTGTTGGGTTAAAAAAACATATAGGCCAAACATACAATGACATCAGGCCTCCTTCCCTGACGCCAGCTCAGTGTTTGATGTGGCGACATTCTGAAGCCATGTGATGCCAGTCTCAGTTGCAATGATTCACATTGTTAACCTTTGGAAATGCTGAGCATACATGAATGACCCTAAATGCTACCCAGCTGTACAAGAAACACTATTTGTAAATAGTCTCTTCCCTGGTATAGTATTTGAACTTGAAGAAAGTTACTCAGGAATTCAGGCAGTTCAACAGTCCGTAAAGTAACTACGGTCACAACTTGCATGCGGCTTTACCTTACCACTTTTGCTGCTAACAGCCGCAATCAGCATTTATCCTAAAATATCATTAGTCTCGCGTTCCTACTTAAAAAAGAAATGAATCAGAAACAGCAGCTTCAAGGTTTAAAGACCCAGTTCCCCTCACGTAACTACCCCCATCGCCCAGATGGAAGCAATCCTTAGAGGGTCCATACAACATAACATTTGAAGTCTCACACACTTTCCGATCATGAAACTACAGAGAACATTTGGAATAGGAGGTTGACACCATCCTGAAATCATGTGTTGTCTTTTCAAAATAAAATATGAGAACTGCTACTGTAGTTCTAATGATGTTAGACTTCTAGCCCCTACGTTCAGAAAAGCCACATGTGGTAGCATTTGTCTGGAAAATGATTTTCTGATATAGATTCAAAAGGAAAATGATTTTGCTAATATCTGTTTTACATTTTAACTCAAGTACAATAGAAAAATGAATGGCCACGCACCATGCAACACATAAGAGTGTTCAGTGAGTCATTTCAACAGAGATGGTGGTGGAGGGTCATTTATAGTTTAATTCTTTTATTAACATTTCTAGGCCTAATTCCATAACAAGTAAGACAGTAAATAATTTACCCAAATTAGTTCTTTATTGCATTTTCTCCACACATCTATTATTCTCGAAAGACCAATCAGCTTGATGCTACATTCTTCCCACTTTGAGATGCCTCTAATCCACAGACTTCCTATAAGGTATTTTAATTTTAAGCATATAGTGATCTCCAGATGTCTTCACCACTGTATATCTCAATAGCCACCTGGCGTTGGCTGAGTGCTTCCTCTGTGTCAGCCATTACGCTCAGTACTTTACAGACCAGATCTTTTAATCTCATTCCAGCCCAACTATTTTGTATATTATTGTATTGTATGTTATATTCAGTTGTGATTTGATTATCAGTCTCGTTTCCCAGATGATGGCGTCACAGAGATTTTAATAAGCATTCTGCAGCCCGACAGTAAGTATATGGCAGATTTGGGGATTGAGACCCCATTTTAAGTGGCTGTGAGATATCCAAACATTGCACCCCTACCCTATGTGACCTCCTGGTAGCAATTTAACCACCCTCACATGTCTTCTGGTACAAAAAATACTATGTAACTCTCTTTAATTTGTCTCATTTTGGCCCAGAGATTGGGATGTGGTAGAAAAGAGGACAGTTGCTCATTCGACAAATGACGCTTTTAAATTGGGAAAGTTGAGTTAGTGCTGCTGCCATGGCAACTGACCAGGAGCATTTGCTGGTAGTTAAGAAGCTGCTGGGATCCCCAAACGTTAGCAGCTTGCTTAAATGAAGCAAGATATTTTAAAGTCACAAAGTTGAAGCTGCATCCTAATCACAGAGACTATTTTCAACACGTTTGATGTTTTAATGTAATTTGAATTTGATTAAATCACTGGTGGAGATAAATATATAGGTTACATGAAACTAAATAATCAGTGTGACTAAATTTTTAACTGGTGGGCTTTACTTTTGGGGTCAGAAACAAGATAGAAGAATCCAAAGGTAAATTAAATAACATTGAGATACAGGAAAAGGGTGCTGAAGTTCATTTGGCTCCAAAGATAGCTAATTTATTTAGGGAAATGAGATCTTGAGACAGCATTTTAATCAAGTCTTCCAGTTGCAGTGACAGAAATACAAACTGAGCTGACTTAACTTAAAAAACGGCTTTACCAGCTCATGTAACTGAAAAGGTGAGGAGGTAAGTCTGGCTCGTCAGAATGAGAAGGTTCACACATTATCCTCAGGAATCTGTTTCCCTTCACTTCCCAGGTCTGCTTTCCTTCGTACTGACTTCCTTCTCAGCCAGGTGGTTTCTCTGTAGCAGGGCACGTGATCCCCAGCCACTCCATCCCATCAGCTTAATAACCGTAACAGAAATAAAGTTCTTCTGAAGACTTCTGCAAAGATCTCAGGACAGGCTCCCCTTGGCTCACTTAGAGTCACATGTCTACCCCAGATCCACCAACACTGTAGGAGAGGAGGGAATTGTCTGACTCTGAACCTCGTCAGATAGCCACTTCTGGAATACTGGGGGACACTGGGAGAAGGAAAGGAAAATGAGGCTACTATTATCTAAGGAAGGAAGAAACCATATTTGCAGAAATAACAGATTCTAGGGTCAGGAAAAAAACCATTCTGAGGTAATAATTCAGTTTCTGCCAGATAACTGACTTTATTTCTTTGACATGTTTTAAGTTACACGTCTCCAATAAGTCTTTGAGCATCTCATACAGAGAATAACCACTCTGCAGAATTAGGCACAGAAATAGGGAGCACGGTCCCTCCTCTACCCATGCCAAACATCCCCACCAGGTCCCTGCAATTCCACCATTAGAGTCTAATTCCTTGGCATCTTGAAAATGTTTCAGATTTGAAGACTCTTCTATTAAAATGCAAGTGCCCTTATAGAGAAGCTGTACCTTAAACCTTTACCAACTGTTTGAGGCTTTGAAATGGAGTGATAGGAGAGAGTGAGAGGGTGCTGAAAAGAGAGGTTGAAACACACTGAAGAAAAACTGCCAACCACAAGTTCACTGACTGATGACTAGGGCAGCCATCTTTGAATCTGATGGCTGGTAACAATGGATACATACACTCATATGTATATATAATATTTATTATAAATAACTGTTTTGGTACAAAAATAATACATGTTCATTTTAGAAAATTTGAAAGATGTAAATAAATTAAAAGAATATAAAAATCAACTGTTCCTCCCCAAAACCATAATTCCAGTCTAATTATGAGAAATTCCAACAATAGGGTATCCTACAAAATATCTGCCAGGACTCCTCAAAACTGACAAAGTCAATGAAAACCATAAATGTCTGAGAAACTGTTGCAGCCAAGAGGAACCTAGGAAGACATCACGACTAAATGTAATGCGGTCTCCTGAATAGGATCCTGGAACAGAAGAATAACATTAGATAAAAAATAAAGACATATGAACAAAATATGGACTATAGTTAATAATAATGCTTCAGCATTTGTTCATTAACTGTAACAAATGTAAGAGGTAATAATAGCTCATGTATACTCGTGTAAGATGGTAATAATAGAGGAAAGTGGATGTGAGGTATATGGCAACTCTACTATCTTCTCAATTTTCTGCAAATCTGAAACTGTTCTAAAACTAAAGTCTTTAATTTTTTTTTTTTTTTTTGCTGTACGCGGGCCTCTCACTGTTGTGGTCTCTCCCGTTGCGGAGCACAGGCTCCGGACGCGCAGGCTCAGCGGCCAGGGCTCACGGGCCCAGCCGCTCCGCGGCACGTGGGATCCTCCCGGACCGGGGCACGAGCCCGTGTCCCCTGCATCGGCAGGCGGACTCTCCACCACTGCGCCACCAGGGAAGCCCCCAGTCTTTAAATTTTGTACAAAAAAAACAATTGTAATTTCACCACCCAGAGTAAACATGTTAATATAGTAACATCTATATTTACAAATGTTTTGCCTATGCATAAATTTCCTTTTATAAAAAATGGGATGAAACTATTTTGGATTATGTTTTATTGTTCTTAACAATAAATTATGAACAGTGTCATGAAATATTTTTCTACAGCCATAATTTTAGTGGCTACACATGTAGGTCCTTATGCCCAAATTTATTTAAATAGTGTCTCACGGTTAGACATTTAACTGTTTCCCTTTTTTTCTTTTTTTTTTTTTTTGCGGTACGCGGGCCTCTCACTGTTGTGGCCTCTCCAGTTGCTGAGCACAGGCTCCGGACGCGCAGGCTCAGCGGCCATGACTCACGGGCCCAGCCACTCTGCTGCATGTGGGATCTTCCCGGACCGGGGCATGAACCCGTGTCCCTTGCATCGGCAGGCGGACTCTCAACCACTGCGCCACCAGGGAAGCCCCTGTTTCCCATTTTTCAATACTAACAAACAACGATTTAGGGTTTTGTCCTTGTGTTTTGTTTTACAAAATAGAGTCCTGTCACACATGGTATTTTACATACTGCTTAAGTCACTCACAGTACCTTGTAAATATTTCTCCAAGTCTGTGAACATGAGCTACAGCACTGAGCCCAAATCTGGACCCTCATCAATAGCTGCATCTGTTAGCTAGCAGTCCTCAAAGTTCTTTTAAGTTGGGACTTTGTAAAAACCATGAAAGAATGTAGAATTACATCATGAATTAAGTACAATTTACTATCAGATGAACTTAAGCATGAATTTATATTAAACAGCCCACAACCGGAATACTCATTTAATAAAGAAGTAACTGTCTTCTTAACTAGCAAGATCTCCCCAGTTAAGAGATGCATCCAAGAGCCGGTTCTCTGCCCTGGTTCTGATTTTTTTTTGACCTACTTCTGAGGTCATCTGCTGGTCCCTGTTGTAGTCCATCTGTGCCTACAAACCACAGTGAACATCATTAGATGGTATCAGGATTTACCTACAAATTTCAGAGAATTCCTAGCCTTTCTGCAATTACTCAAAGGTTGATTTTTTTTTTTTTTTTTAAGCACAGAATCTTTATTTCCTTGGTTCTAACCATGTCTATTTTTATTTGCTACTTCCTTGGTTTTAACCACCCTATTTCCTTGGCTCTAACTGTGTCTATTTTTATTTACCACTTTATAGATTCCAATTGTATAGTGAGATAAGCTATATAGAGCACTCAGCATGGCACACGGTAATTACGCTGTAAGTGTTATTGGTTGGTATTCTCTATACAAATGCTGCAAACACAGAATCCACAGAATGACAGGTCTAAAAGGTCTCACTGTGGTAGGAGAAAGAGTGTTAAAGCTTCTCCTAGCTTTTGGCAGGAAAGGATCAATTTCTGGGCTGTGCAGTTCCTAAAAGACCTCCAGCTTCTCTGCTTTGTAGACATCAGTTGCTCTATATGTATTTTTCATGTATCACAATATCCCTTAATATCCTTTTAATTACAGTTAAAAAGAAAACATTTTGCAGCCTCACCAGGTTCCTTCTGTGGAAGGTTAATCTTTAGGATATGCACGTTGTATTCGCCATCTGAACAGTAAACTGGGTTTCAGACTTACAGACATACAAGAAATGTGTACATCGATTACACAAGTTGTATTGTAGCTGTGCCTTCCTTATCTGATTTGTGACCTGGGCATTAAAAATCATTTGCAATATCCCTGTTTATACAACAATTTTGGAAAGATTGAGATAACAGTAATTAAGCTCTAGTGAGTAAAAAGCCTTCAGAAGAAGTACTGTAGTGTGGGCACCTCGCTTATTAACATAATGCTGATTTTGCCACTGTAGTATTTAAATATAAAAAGGGTAGGGCTTCCCTGGTGGCGCAGTGGTTGAGAGTCCGCCTGCCAATGCAGGGGACACGGGTTCGTGTCCCGGTCCCGGAAGATCCCACATGCCGCGGAGCGGCTGGGCCCGTGAGCCATGGCCGCTGAGCCTGCGCGTCCAGAGCCTGTGCTCCGCAACGGGAGAGGCCACAACAGTGAGAGGCCCGCGTACCACAAAAAAAAAAAAAAAAAAAAAGGCTCTGTTTGCACAGTTTGCTATTTCTCAAACCCTGTGTTTAAGTTTTTTTTTTTTTCAACTATTCCTATTTCCATTTATTATTTGCTACCAACCAATCCTCAGACATGGCTATCTGTGTTTCTTCAGCCACCCCATTTGGCAGTCAGCCCATTTGGACTCCAACCTCTGTGGGTTATTAGTTACTTAAGCACTTGGTCCTACCTGAGTTCTCCTCCTGTTTCTATCATGCTCTCTATTCTTTCTGGGGAAAACGTCATACAAATCTCCACTTTGCATCTGATTAAACAACATGGCGGAGCCATATCGTCTGCTCCCGCCTTGGGGTGAGTGAGTGGCCTCCACCCTGCGGGAATCCACTGCCCACTGGGTTCTTAGAGGCCTCCAGGGAGATGCTGGCTGGGCCTGCTCTGGCTCTGCTCCTTCACACGAAAGAGGTCCCAGAGCAAACTGGGAAAACAGACAAAGTCGATCCTGGGTCCACTAGGGTGACTCCTGACTGCTTAAATCCATCAGTGCTCCTCTGGACAGCACAAGATTTTACTGTTCTCCCTTCTTAGAATGTAGTGTTCCCATAGTCTCATCCTGCAGCCTTGACCTGACCAATTCATGCTAATGTGTGAATGAAAAGGGACCTATTATCCTACTCAGTAAAGAGAGCTGCACCTTAACAAAAGCCTTCTGGAGCTAATGTTGGAACCTAAAGGAAAACCTCTAAAAAGAAGCGATTTTCTAACTCTAAGAAGACTGCTGGAGGATAGGTGTTTGAGGCAGATAAAGCTCTCAGCACCTCTGAAATTATAGGAGGTAAGTAGTTCTTTTTTCTCCCTTAGGGCAGGCCAGTCCTTACAAAGCAGATATGTCATTGTAGGAAGTGTCATTAGATGCAAAGTGGGGGAAAGTGGGGAGAGTTAATCTTATGTACATTAAGCTGAAGGGAGAGATAATGAGTAAGTATCTAATTTACTGCTTTTGCCTTGGAGGAAAGAAAGGGGATGAACATTTACTGAAACTCAACCATGGGCTAGCCATCGTACTAAGATCTTCATATGCACCATCTCATTCATCCTAGGAATAGCTACTGTTTAGTAAGTGCTTGCTTTGTATCATATCCTGGAGTAAGAGTTTGAAATATATTACTTAGTTGAATCCTCCTAATAAGCATATAAATAATCCTATAGTTTCCTAAAATACTATGTAAATATTATTCTCTCTCCTTTTTCCAGCCGGGAAGTAAGAGTTGGGGAGTCAACTTAGTACCACGCAGCTAGTCAGTGACAGAGTAGGAGTCAGACTTTGATCTAAGTCCAAATTCTGTGCTCTTAACATAGCCCTTTAAGATAACTGTATGGTCCCATTTTTCAGGTAAGGAAACTGAGATCAGAGAAATTAAGTAACTTGCTCTGTGTCTCAGAGCCAGTCAGAGATGCACCCAGCTTCTTCAAACCCAGGTCTACCGGAACATAAAGCCCATGTGCTCCCTCCTGCTGACCCTTGGTGGGAGCTGAAGAGATACTATCCTCCCAAAGACCTTTGTGTAAGTACATGGGTAATTCCAATATAAATAATGTCGGTGAAAAATCAAAAAATATGTACAGAAAGCACAATGACCCGTCCTTAAAATAAAAACTGATCTAAATGTCTGGGGTCTCATTTCTGTGAATAATATAGTATGCTGATCTCTGAATGTCTTTCTCTCAAATTCACTGTCACCACACTTCAGGGTAGGATGAGGAAAGACTCGGGTGTTGAAGGAGGGCTCTGACTATATTTGCTACAGGTAATTGCTCATGTTGTTTATTCTGATGAAATAAAGAACAGTAGGAGTGAGGAAGGTAGAAATGAGAGACAAGCAAATGTTGAAATGAATGAAAAGCCACGTCTAGGGGCGTCAGTACAACATTTTTCTAGAGGATGAGTTTGGCAAGGGTGGGAGGGAGGTGGGCAATTGAGGAAAGAATAAACTTGAGAGGGAGTTGGAGAAGAGACGGAGAAACAGATCAGAGACAGAAACAGGCTTCCAACAACTCTGTCACAGGAGGAAACACCAGCAAGTGTTTATCTCTTTTTCTTTAATGTCTTTATTTTTTTATTGGGGTATAGTTGTTTTACAATGTTGTGTTAGTTTCTACTGTACAGTCAAGTGGAGTTCCCTGCGCTACACAGCAGGTTCTTGTTAGTTATCTATTTTATACATATTAGTGTATATATGTCAATCCCATCTCCCAATTCATCACACCACCCTCCCTGCTACTTTCCCCCCTTGGTGTCCATATGTTTGTTCTCTACATCTCTGTCTCTATCTCTGCCTTGCAAACCGGTTCATCTGTACCATTTTTCTAGAGTCCACATATATGCATTAATATACGATATTTGTTTTTCTCTTTCTGACTTACTTCACTCTGTATAACAGTTTCTAGGTCCATCCATGACTCTACAAATGACCCAATTTCTTTCCTTTTTATGGCTGAGTAATATTCCATTGTATATATATGTACCACATCTTCTTTATCCATTTGTCTGTTGATGGAGGCTTAGGTTGCTTCCATGACCTGGCTATTGTAAACAGTGTTGCAATAAACATTGGGGTGCATGTGTCTTTTTGAATTATGGTTCTCTCTGGGTATACGCCCAGTAGTGGGATTGGGTTTATCTCTTTCTCCAGAGGTTTCACTGGGGAGCTGCTGATTCTCTGTTCTCTCTGAGGGTGGCTGGTGACCTTGGCCTGTACTTCCTGGGGTTGAATTCATGACCTCATTTGCCTGATCCCCCTCCGCCTCTGTAACCTAGGCTGGGAGCACATAGGTACCAGCAGAGCCTCCGTGAATTCAGCACAGACGTTTATGGGAATGACCATTTTGGGGGAAAGGTGATGGCCGGGGAAAGAGCATTGGTCTGGGGACCAGTAGACCTAGTTCCAATCTCAGCTCTAACACTGAAAATTGAACTCTGCAGTTCCTTGGTTTCCCTAATTGTAACATGGGCATATTGTGTCAGCTTCCTAAGGTTGGAGAAGTAAATGTGGAAATGTACATGAGACCATCTCATACAACACCTGGCATGTGGGACATTTACGCTCCTTCATCTTGTGTAGGGCATTTTCATAAGAGGATATCAATTCTCCCTACCTTGGCTTTAAATTATGACTAATTATTTAACCTCCTCCCATAGGATTTAGGCAAAAACTAAAGTCCTCTTCAGAATCCATATCAAATTATTTTTCATATTTTCATGATTCCAAATCTTAAACTTTTAATCATGGTTTTGATCTGGAGAAACATCCCAAAATCATTCAGCACAAAACCTGGTAGATAAATGATAATTTTTTGTTTGTTTAAAAATACAGATTGAAGGAAAACAGGAAGGAAGGGACAGGATGGGTGGAAGGGAAGAAAAGAGGAAGACAAAAAAAATGCCCTGAGCACCTGACTTTCTTGGGTGACTCAACTGATATAATATTAGTCCAAGAAGGACTTTCTAAAAACAGCTTCATTGCCTCTGCAAGGGTAAGATATAGACTGGGGCATGCTTATGTCTATTGTTTTCTCTGGGTTCACAAGATATCTTGAGAAATAGCACAGAAACACCACTCTGAAAAATGAAGTAAGAAAAGCAGATTCAAATGCTGGTTATATGTGCAACACTTGGCATCGCTTAACCTCTCTGAGCCTTAGTTTCCCCAGCTCTTCATCTGTAAAATAACTGGATTGATTTTAAGGATCTTTTGGACTCCCCCATTTTGTGGTCTCTGCCACTTTCCTTTCTCCTCAGAGAAGCAACGGGACTTCCACTGACCCATAGATGCAAAGGTGGATTTCCCAGGAAGTAATGAAGCTTTAGATTCAGGGCCTGTTACCTGCACAGGGCCCTTCTTGGGTCTTGGGACGAGAGGCTGTGTTCACATCTTTTGGTAAAATTTGCCAAAGTAGATATTCTTATATTCCTTTTCTTAAAGAGGACCCTCAAGATCGTTTAAAGCCCAAACTTCACAAAATCTCGATTTGTGTTGTACAGAGGATGTATTTCTTGACAAACCCACTAATAAAAATCAGAGTTCATGATGAGTAGACAAAACCATCGAGTGATCAAGAAAAGTCCAGAAGCTCGTTTAAAAAGCAACCACTTCTGACTTCCCGCACCTCTCATCTCCCATTCAGCTTGTTCTGCTTTTTCAGAGCAAGAGGCTGAGACCTTGAACAGTGCAATGGCTGATGCAAATTTACAACCTGTATTGAAGTTATAAAATACACTCCTGATAATAGGGTACTGTTCTCTGCCCCAGTAACAGGGGCACCCAAAACCCTGAAAACACGTGGTGATCTACTTTACGAATAAGAAATTGCAAATGGTGCAGAACCACCAATGAAACGGGATAGAGCCCGTTGCCATCCCTAGAAGGCCCGTTTTCACATTCACTTCGTGTTTTTTTACATCATTTAAAATAGAGTAGCTGGTGGCTGTTTTTCAAGCATGGTACAGATTATTTTTACTTTCAATTACACTCACCAAAATAGCAACTACTGCGCTGGGAATAGAGAATGGGCCGGCATTTATTTAACTGGTTTTCAAGATAGTGTCATTCTTCATTTAAGAAAATGTTTTTCTTTTTAATGATTTCTCCTGGTTGCTTTATGCTCCCTGGGACTTGCTTTCCTAGATGACATCTTCAAATCCCATGCGTGTGGCTTGCTTTGGGGGTTCAACTAGCTATAGGGGTTCTGGCAGATCCTCACAAGCCACCTCAAGGTTCTTGGAGTTTGCACCGAGGTCCTTGCACTGTATGAAGTGACCACACTCTGTCAGGCTGCACCCAGTCTGTTTTCCAGCCCCTCTCCTCAGGGAGAGCATCAGGGATGGGGCATTCCATTCCCAGAGGAGCCCATCGCCGCTTGCTTACTAAACAGCCATTCTGGTCCAGCTGCGAGGGAGCCAGGAGAAGCATCCTTGGGGGGTAAACTACACACAAACATATTTATTCAACTTGTTGGGAATGTGAGCTACTAAGTGATATTTCACAAGCCACTTATGCAATGGTCAGCCTTCTTCCCGAAACTTATCTTGCTTGTTGTGCGGGTAGGAGAGATATATCAAGGAATTTTTTCTAAACCAGTGGTAATTATACAAGTATTAAATGCTACATTCCTTTGTCCTTGCAAATTGTTTCTTTCCCCAATTTGTCTCCTATGGTGTCTCTGGCCCCTTGCTCTGCCCCTATCCATATCCAATATTGTTCTCTAGAGACATTAGTTGTCAAACACAGCATTCAATCAAAAAAATATTTATCAAGTGCTTACCGTGTGCCAACACCGGGTTTTGCTCTGGGGTGGGGGGGCAAAACTGAAGAAGAAATCGTTTCTGCCCTCATTGAACCCAGTGGGAGCACTGGAGGCGTAAAGCAGAGCACACAAGTGCATTGTAGTAAGTGTTGTGATGGGCAGCAAGCTTCACTGGTGGGACGTCTACATCTGAATCTGTGCAAGTGCCTGGGAGGAATGTGCAGTGGAGATCTCCAGTGATCCAAATATTTCACTTGAAAAAAATGTTCTACTGCTTTTAACACAATTAATATCTGGTGTACTGGTTTTCCATTGCTGCTACGAAAAATTACCACAAACTTAGCAGCTTAAAACAACATTCGTGGGCTTCCCTGGGGGCGCAACGGTTGAGAGTCCGCCTGCCAATGCAGGGGACACGGGTTCGTGCCCCGGTCTGGGAAGATCCCACATGCCGCGGAGCGGCTGGGCCCGTGAGCCACGCGCTAAGCCTGCGCGTCCGGAGCCTGTGCTCCACAATGGGAGAGGCCACAAAAGTGAGAGGCCCGCGTACCGCAAAACAAAACAAAACAAAACAAAAACAACATTCGTTTATCATGACACAGTTCTGTAGGGAAGAAGTCCAGCTGGCTTGGTCAGATACTCTGCTTAAGGTCTCACAAGGTCAAAGTCTAGGCTTGGGCTCTCTTACCTGGAGAATGTGTTTCCAGGCTCATTCGGGCTTTTGGCAGAGTTTCTTTCCTACTCATAGTTCCCATGTGGCCCCCTCTAGCTTCAAGCCAGTAATGGTGAATTGAGTCCTTCTCATAATTTGAACCTCTTTGATTTCCTCTTCTGCTTTCAAGGGTTCATGTGATTACTTGGATCCACCTGGATAATCCAGGATTTACCTTACTTTAAGTCAGCTGATTAGTAACCTTAATAACATCTGCAAAGTCCCTTTTGCCACATAACAATATAACCACAGTACTAATACCAGGGGCAGAGATCATGGGAGGCCAAAATTCTACCTACTTCAGTCTACCCCCAGCTCCCGGGATCCATATCCATATCACACACAAAATACATTCACTCCATCCTAAGGTCTCCAAAAGTTTCATCCCATTACAGCATAAAATTCCACCTAAATCTCATCAGTCCAGAAGTGCCAAATCTCATCATCTAAGTCATCTAAATCAGGTACAAATGAGGCTTTGGCTATACTCCATGAAGTAAAACTTGGGAGGCACAATTTTTCTCCATCTGTGAACCTGTGAAACTAAAGAAACAAATCATGCTACCCAACATGCAAAGATAGGACAGGCATAGGATAACAGTTAGAGACATTCCAGCTCAAAAAAAGGAAAAAACTGTGGCAGAGGGAGAGGTAAAAAGAAGTCACTAGCGCAAAGCAGTATTAAAATCCAGCCAGACAAACAAATGTATGGATATCCAGGGGGAAAGGGGGGGTGGGAGGAATTGGGAGATTGGGGTTGACACATATACACTATTGATACTATGTATAGAATAGAGAACTAATGAGAACATACTGTATAGCACAGGGAACTCTATTTAATGCACTGTGGTGACCTGAATGGGAAAGAAGTCCGAAAAGGAGGGGATATATATATATATATGGCTGATCCATTTTGCCATGCAGTAGAAGCTAACACAACATTGTAAAGCAGCTATACTCCAATAAAAATTAATTTTAAAAAAGGAAAAAAGATAAAAAAATGTCAAAGACAGGGGAAAAAAATCCATCCAGACAAACTCTACTAGGCTTCAAATGCCTGGAAATAATTCTCTGTGGCTCTCAGTTCTGCCTTCTGAGTCACTAGGTAAATTGAAATAGTACTAATTATACTCCAGGCACTGTGCTGTGGGTTTTATGTATATTGACTTACTTAATTCTCCAGCTACCCTATGAAGTATAATACATTGCAATTAAGTATCCTTGTTTTACAGACAAGGACTCTAAGCATATATGGGTACAGAGCTTGCCAAGTTCATACATTTGGGCAGTGAAGATCTGGACTCAGACCCAGGCAGTCTGGCTTCAAGGCTGTTAAACTACACTCTACTCTCTGGAGAAATAAGTAATAATTTTAAACCACTGAGTTCTGTTCAGGAAGGAAGGAATTTGGAAAATATTCCAGGCTTTGTCCATTACACAACACTATTTTCTCTGAGACATGGGTGTAGGCTTATATGTCCATGTGCAGGGCCAGCTTCAGAACAGGGGATTAAAAGAACACCTGGCATCTCTGTGGTGGGATATAGAGGTGAAAGTGTTAAGGGAAAACCCAAGTCTTGGACCACTTACATGCAGGACTCTTCTCTAAAAACAATATGTAACATGAGTTTATATGTGAATTCCTCCTACTTCAATGTAATCTGTCCCCTTCTTTTAAGAAAAGATCATAACTCTTCATGTACATAAAGACAATTATTTTCCAGTCATTCTTTAGTCTTTGCCCCTGATAGAGGAACACACTGGTTTAATACTTCCTCATGGGGAGGTGGCATCTCACTGTGATTAGGTATGGTGCCTCAGAGGTTGGACTACCTGAATTTGAATGCTGGTCCACCACTTCAGAGCTCCTGAATCCCAGATTACTAAGTTAACTTCTCTGAGACTCATTTGTAATATGGGGAGCATATCAGTACCTATCTCATAGAGATTTTGTGACTATTAAGTGCATATAAACTCTATGTGCTTGGGATCTGGTAAGTCCTCAATAAATCTTAGTTATCATAATTTTCCTATTTAAAAACTTTTCCATGTTTTTATTTTGCATCTTTTCTAATTCCCTCCATGCTATAATATAGATACAATTCTATGCTTAAAAGAGCTGCATGGTACACAGCTGGTATTGTGAGAGGCCTCTCCACTGTGGCCATGTGTGCGCCCAGTGAGAAGTTTTTGAACATGGGAGCACCCCTGGACGTGGGTCTGGGTGTCGTCTTTGTGTCCTCGCTACGATCTATGTTTCTTCCATCTACCACTGTGGCTGGTGCCACTCTGTACTCAGTGGCAATTTATGGTGGATTAGTTCTTTTCAGCATGTTTCTTCTGTATGATACACAGAAAGTAATCAAACACGCAGAAGTAGTACCAGTGTATGGAGTTCAAAAATACGATCCCATCAATTCAATGTTGGGAATCTGCATGGATACATTAAACATATTTATGTGAGTTGCCAGTATTCTAGCAACTGGGGGCAACAGAAAGAAATGAAGTGACTCAGCTTCTGACTTCCTTAATACATCAGATATCTGGCTTGTTTAACAGGGGCAGATATTCTTTAAATAGGTATGCAAGCAACTTTCGTTGAAGTTTAGAAGTTAAGAACTTGTCAACAAGTTTCAGGTGTTCCAGTAATGTGATGCTTCAAGTCTGCTTTTTCTTCTGGAGAATAAATTCAGTAGTTCTCTTCCAAAAAAATAAAAAACAGAATTATTCTTTCTATTTTATTTTATTATTTGAAATAGATGTGGTTTAGAAACTTTTCCTCAGGAAAATATTTTCTATAAAGTAATTCATTCCTCATTCTAATAATAATCTGAAATGAAACATCAGGAGTTGTTCTTAAATTTTACATTTTCAATTGAATATTCATTTTCATACAAACCCAGTTTCATTTTGGCTTTTCAGAAATAATTCATTGACACATAATACCTTGCAAATATCTTTCTCTTATTTTGGTAGCCTGTCAGTTTTTCCCAATATTTTGTAGAATTTTTGTTCCAACCCTAATTAGGAAGTTGGCAGTTAACCCTAACACAACGGACATTCAAAATACTTGAAAGTTCAATCACAAGAAAGAAGTCTGTGACAGAATCAAAAGTTCAGAATTGTATACCCTACACCCTTTAGGATGGCTACTATAAATAAAAATATCAAGAACAGAAAATAACAAGTGTTGGCAAGGATATGGAGAAATTGGAACCCTTGTGCACTATTAAGAGGATTGTAAAGTGGTGCAACCACCATGGGAAACATTACAGAGGTACCTCAAAAAAAAAAAAAAAAAAGAACTATCATGTAATCCAGCAATCCCATTTCTAGGTAAATATACAAAAGAATTGAAAGCAGGATCTCAAAGAGATATTTACATACCCATCTCTCTATAACAGCACTATTCACAATAGCCAAGGTGTAGAAGCAATCCAAACGCCCATTGACTGATGATTAGATAAACAAAAGATAGTATATACAGATAATGAAATAATATTCAGTCTTAAAAAGGAAATCCTGACATATGCCACAACGTGAAACCTTGAGGATGCTATGCTCAGTGAAAGAAACCAGTTACAAAAAAGACAAATACTGGATGATGCCACTTATGTGAGTTATTTAAAGTACGAGGGGCTAGGGGAAGGGGACAAAAGAGAATTGTTTAATGGGTATAGAGTTTCTCTTCTGCTAGACACAGAAACTTCCAAACAAAATTGTGGATATCTGTATCACAGCAATGTGAATATATTTAATACTACTGAACCGCACACTTAAAAATGGTTAAGATGGTAAAGTTCATGTCATATGTCTTTTACTACAATTTTTACAAAAGGAATAGAATGTACAACACCAAGAGTAAATCCTAATGTAAACCATGTATTTGAGTGAGGATGATGTGTCAACGTAGGTTCATCTACTGTAAAAAATGTACCACTCTGATGGGGGATATTGATAGTTGGGGGAGGCTGGAGGAGTGGCAGGGGTTATATGGGAACTCTCTGTACTTCCTGATCAATTTTTCTGTAAACCTAAAATTGCCCTAAAAAAATCAATATATTTCTTTTTAAGTTCTGATTTCTCAGCTGCTTAAACATTCTAAACATCCAATGATACTTTCAGAAGGACTTAGCTTGGTGTATCACAGGTGAGGACATCAGTGGATGATCTCAAAGGCATCATCAGTGTGTTGTAACACAAGCTATAACCTATGATTAATTATATTCCTTTGGAATAGGCAACACTCCCTGTTTCTTCATCGGCAATGTAAGTGGTCACATTGAGTATAGGCCTTATATGTGACTTTCAATGAGTAAAAAGTTGTAAAATAGATGACTTAACTTGGGGATTTGTGTTTGTGATTCATGCTTACATAATACTTACCAGATTCACAGTTTAGAGATGCAACAGAAGTGACTGTTTCTATGAAATACCACTCAGTTATAACTTGAATTTTCATGTGTAATACCTAAAAGTAATTCAGTTGTCCTTATTTAAAAATACTACAGTCACAAAATGTCTCCATAAATTTTTTGAAAGATAGAAATTATACAAAGTATGTTTTCCAATCACAATGGAATAAAACTAGAAATCAATAGCATAAGGAAAACTAGAAAATTCACAGATATGTGGACTTGAACAACACACTCTTAAACAACCAATGGATCAAAGAAGTCACAAGGAAAATTAGAAAATACCTTGAGACAAATGAAAATAAACTTATGAAATGCAGAAAAGCAGTGCGAAGAGAGAATTTTATAGCTATAAATGCATACGTTAAAAAGGAAGAAAGATCTTGGGGCTTCCCTGGTGGTGCAGTGGTTGAGAGTCTGCCTGCCGATGCAGGGGACACGGGTTTGTGCCCCAGTCCGGGAAGATCCCACAAGCCGCGGAGGGGCTAGGCCCGTGAGCCATGGCCACTGAGCCTGCGCGTCCGGAGCCCGTGCTCCGCAACGGGAGAGGCCACAACAGTGAGAGGCCTACGTACTGCAAAAAAATAAATAAATAAATAAAAATTAAAGAAAGAAAGATCTTAAATTACTAAAATTAACAAACTAACTGTATACCTCAACAAACTAGAAAAAGAAGAACTAACTAAAGCTAGAAGAAAGAAGGAGATAATAAAGATTAGAGCAGAGATAATGAAATAGAAAATAGAAAAAAACAATAGAGCAACAAAAATAAAGCAATAGAAACTGAGTTTTTGTTGGTTTGTTTGGTTTTTGATGCACTGAGTGGCTTGTGGGATCTTAGTTCCCTGACTAGGGATTGAACCCATGCCCCCTGCAGTGGAAGCGTGGAGTCCCAACTACTGGACTGCCAGGGAATTCCCAGAAACTGAGTTTTTTTAAAAAGGTAAATAAAATAGACAAAGCCTTAGCTAGATTAACTAATAAAAAAAAAGATTCTACTAAAATTAGAAATTATAGAGAGGACCTTACAACTAATGCCACAGAAATAAAAAGGGTTATAAGAGATTACTATGAACAATTGTATGTCAACAAATTGGATAACCTAGAAGAAATATTTAAATTCCTAGAAACACACAACTTATCAAGATTGAATCATGAAGAAATAGAAAATCTTCACAAACCAATAACTAGTAAAGAGATTGAATCAGTAATCATAAACCTCCCAACAAAGGAAAGCCAGGACCAGATGGTTTCACTAGAGAATTCTACCAAACGTTCAAAAAAGAATTAACACAAATCCTCCTCAAACTCTTCCAAAAACATTGAAGAATAGGGAACACTTCCAAGCTCATTCTACAAGGCCAGAATTACCCTAATATCAAAGCCCGGCAAAGACACTACAAGAAAACTACAAACCAATATTTCTGATGAATGTTGGTGCAAAAATCCTTAATAAAATCGTAGTAAACAGAATTCAACAGCATATCGAAGGATTATATATCATGATTGGGTGTAACATATTCTGGGAATTCAAGGATGCTTCTACATACAAAAAACAATCAATATATTACACCACATTAACAGAATGAAGGATAAAAACCACATGACCATCTCAACTGATGCAGAAGAATCAGGAGCTGGGGGAGGAATCAATGACTCCATTATGGATTTGTCCTTCATTTTCAAAAGCTATAGATGGTCCAGGCATCAAGCTTGGCAAAGACAAAAGCTCCCCAAGTGAGCTTGAGAAAAAGAGATAATGGAGTTCTTGTCCCATAAGGGGGTCAGAAGGATAGGAGGAGAAGCAGGAAAGAATGTAGATGGAAATAAGTTTTGATACATGGAGGTTTCACAGGCATAAAGGGGATTTCCACAGAAACAGCCCATGGATTCTAAGGCAAGAGTTAAACAATCAACGAAGCCCCTCTCACCCTTTTTATCTAATGTTCAATTCCAGAGAGACTCAAGTTATCAGAGAGCATCCATTAGGAGTGAACTCTTTTGCATTAAAACTGCGTCCTAATGGAATCAAGAGAAGGAAGAAGATGTTTTAGCATACAGAGAATATTAATCATCCAAGAAACTCTAAAATTTCTATAAATGATACCTAGAATATATTACAACATCTACTGAATAGTTATTAAGTACTGTGATAAAGCTGTATGCTAAGTGCATTTCATTTATTAACCCATTTAGCTTTCATAGTGAGAGAGGTACTGCGTAAAGCAACCCCAAATAAAGAAATGAATGCTTGGAAGGGTCAAGTGATTTATGCCATAACATATAGCTAAGAGGCAGAGTCAGGATTTGAACCCAGGTCTGTCTGATTCCAAAGCTTGAGAGCAGAGCCACTGTGCTGTCACCATGACTTTGCAGTTCAGATCGTGGCTCTTGGGCTGTCCTTATCACCATTCTGAGGAAATCAGTACAGAGCCACCTTGGGTAACGCTGGGTTGAGAATAGGCTATTTCCTGCCACAAGGATGAACCTTCTTCAGCTGCATTACACAGGGAGATCAGCTCAGTGCTTTGGGACCACCTAGAGGAGTGGGATGGAGGGGTGGGATAGGGAGGGTGGGAGGGAGATGTAAGAGGGAGGAGATATGGAGATATACGTATATGTATAGCTGATTCACTTTGTTATAAAGCAGAAACTAACACACCATTGTAGAGCAATAAAGACGTTAAAAAATAAAATTAAATAAATAAAAAATTTAAAAAGATGAGCTTTCTTTCATTCTCGCCACAGAAAATAGCCTCCCTCTTCCTTCTCCTAGCAGGGCAAGGAGCTGCCAGGTAAATTGGGCTCGTTAGGTCGATCACACTCCTACCGCCTTACAATTTGAGGATATGGTTAGGAACGGAGCTATTACACAATGAATATAGCAAAGAAGTCAGGCGCTGTTATTAATCCCTTTTAAAAAAGATTAATGCATGGGAGGAATACAGATCATTAAAGAAAGAATTTGAAAAGACTCTGAAAGTACTGGGCTCCTACAAAGCTAGTCTAGACAATTACTTCTTATTCGTGGGCTCTAAAAGGTACTGGAATAAAATCTATATACACCTCATAGATTTCACTTAGACTTAATTAAACTTATAGGACTTATCTAGGTCAATTTCACATGGACAAAGCAAGTTAGATTCTCTGGCTAATGGACTGAGTAAGTTTCTCTGGAAGCCAGTGGAAAGTCTAGAGAAGCGAGCTGTGCCCTTTTCGGGGGTGGGAGGCCTGGCGTGGCTTTGCTCCAGTGTTTCTCATTGTGTAGAGGGTTGGCTGACTCTTCACTTTGCTTGATATTGGTTTGGTAGCAAGGGGGCAAGGGCTCTGGGCCTCACGCAGTCATGCTAGTATTTTCCTCTGTTGTCTTTAAAACAGATAATCACAAAAGAATCATGCCCTTGGCAACCGTGTGTGACTACATGTACCTGTCTGTATATCGTGCAAGTTGTCATTGTGTTTTTGAGGGGATCCAATCCTCCCTACATTTTTGCCATTAAAAATATATTCCTTTTATGAAGTGATGGAATGTATTGATGCTTGTATTAGTTTTTTATTGCTGCTGTAACAAATTACCACAAACATAGTGGTTTAAAAAAGCACAGATTTACTCTTTTACGCCTCTGGAGTTCAGAAATCCAAAAGTGGGCAGGCAAAACTGCATTCCCTCTGGTTGTTCTGGGAAGAACCTGTTCCTTTGCCTTTTCTAGAGGTTGCCTGCACTCCTTAGCTCACAGGCCACTCCCTCTGTGTTCAAAGCCAGCAGCTGAACATCTTCTATTCTCTCTCTGACTTTTACCCTCCTGCCCCCTTTTATAAGGATCCTTGTGATTACGTTGGGCCCACCTGAATAATTCAGGATAATCTTCCCATCTCAAGATTCTTAACTTAATCGCATCTGCAAAGTTCTTTTTATCATGTAAGGGTAATATAGTCACAGGTTCTGAGGGCTAGGACATGGATGTCTTTTGGGAAGGTGGGGGACGAGCTGGGGTGCAGGGCACTACTCAGCCTAACACATGGCTGTTTATTTTTACTGGACTTTCTTGTCAGAATGACAAATTGGAAACCTTATGTTAGTCCCCAGTGGGTTTTTTTGTTCTCTTTTGAGTTTTACTCTCCATGAAACAAAAGTTGGGTTATACAGTTGTGAGCGTCCAGCCAGCCAAGAGCTGAGGCTGAACTTAGATGAGAAAAAGAACAGCAGAGCAGAGAGAACCTGTCTCAAAGCTGCTCAAGGAGGGAAAGTTACAAAAAAGATTATTGTTTTTATTCATGCGTTCAACAAACACGTACTTAACAAAGCACAGAGATTTTTGCCAGGTACTTTGTAGGTGCTCAGCACTATGGAAATGCAAAGAAAGATAACGTATGATTCCCCAGAGGCCTCCAGTAAAGCCAGAGCAGCAAGGCATCTAGGGACCAGAGAACAGCCCTACAGCAAGGGGATTTTTTTAATGTTTGATTTTGAAGGTTGAGCCTAATTTTTATCCTTCTTTATCCTGGCTGAAGCCAGACAGAAGAGCTATAGCACGCTGAAACAAGCAAAACCTCCCCACCAGCATTTTGACGGTAGATATTCAAGAACTAAACACATTTATACATTATATTCACCTTGGAGCCACGATAATGTTTTGGCGACCAGAACAGAGAGTCAAAACACGTGAGGGTTACTGACCAAACGTTTTCAAAAATATGGGTTTAAAAAGGGATAAACCATGTTTCTGAATGGCTGTAATCCAGGGAGTGCACACAAAGGGAATTTTTAAAAGAGATGCTGTACCAAATGAATATCAAAGTGGCATTTTTTTAAAATGATGATATTTTAAGAATGAATCTATCACATCATTCTGAAAAGCCCAGCTGAGTTTTATTTATTCCCAAGCTCTTGTTGCGCGTGGAATCTGCAGAAACACCCAGAAGTCCAAGTTCACCTGACCAGTACTGTAGCCCCAGGAGGAGATTCTGTGGCTCAGCCACTGGAGAGGCCTCATCCTGGCTCAGAACTGCATCAGGACCAGCCCCATCCAGCTCACTCTGCAGGTGCTTGAGCAACCCAAGAGGGTAAGGAGTGTACACTGCCTCCCAGCCTTACACCTGTGTGTGAAAAATAATCTTCCCACCACCTCCACTGCCACTGCCGCTGATTGATTCAATCTCTTCCGTGAAAGCAATAAAGTGGACGATATAATGATAATAAGAGCTAGTATTTACTAAGAACCTACTCGTGCCAGCCAGTGTTCTAAGTACCTAGCATATTTTAGTCAGTTCATCTTCTAGCATCTTATGAAGTAGATCGTATTATTATCATCTCCTCATTTTACTGATGCAAAACTACAGCACAGAGATGTGATTTGCCAAGTTAGTAAGTTGCCGAGTTGGAATTTGAACCTACATGGTGAAAGCCATACTCTCAATCATAGTACTAAAGCACCTTGCTTTACAGAAAGGGTCCTGGGGCTGGGAGCAGGGCTTCAGCTTGGGGAGTAGCGTGGCTCCTTAGAGAGGCAACCCAAGCTGATGGAAAAGAACCAAAGAGCTGGAGCCACACAGACCAGGCTGGAATCCATCCTAGCTGGGAAATTTGAGGGCTTAGTAGCACTAACTGCAAAGTTCGTGCTGTGGTCTGTCAGGCTGCCGTCATCTGGCCTGGAGTGTTGTGTAGGCAGAGCGCCCCTGCCTCTGGATGAAGCTCCAAAACTCATCTTCAGTAGAAGAACCCAGCTATCATCCATGAAGAGGCCTGCAGATCTAAGAGCTAGAAGACTGCTTCCGATCCTTAAAAATAGACTCAAAGCAAGGAGACGCAAGACAGAGGAGATATGGGGATATTTGTATATGTATAGCTGATTCACTTTGTTGTAAAGCAAAAACTAACACACCATTGTAAAGCAATTATACTCCAATAAAGATGTTAAAAAAAAAAAAAAGCAAACTACAGAAATCTGATACAAGAAAAGGGCCTCTTCCTCAAGGATCACAGTCTGGGAATGTTTCCAGTTCGCTGGGACCTACTCCAGAAGTATTATGAGGCCATCACACACTACTCAGAAACCCCCAAGGGTGCTTATTATGGCTCGTGGAATCCAATGACAAGCAGGAGAAAAGGATTTCTTAAAGTTTTTCAGACATCTGCTCTATTGAGAACCAAATAAACAAACAAAAATCTTTGTCCATCTGTCAAAATTGTCAGTCTATTCCCCATACCACCATCGTACCATCTATATGTTAATGTTTTCTTTTATAGAAGATGGTTGCTTAATTGGTTTAAAAAAATATATAACTACATATCACGTATATTCCAGATCCAAGAAATAAAGACTTCCTTCTCATTCTCTATGTTTTAGGTAGATTTTTGCTCTTGCAGTCATCTTAGTTATCTTTCATGTGTAACCTCACAGTATATGATTTTCAACAATAGAAAAAAATGCAATGAAAATCTGAAATTATTATAACCTAGAGTGATTATAACCAAAAAGCTACTGATGTTTTCATGAAACTCAACTACTACAGTGGACTCCAGGAGAGCTGCATTGGACACCATCATGAAAGATCTATCGAGCTGACACTAAGAGTCACAAATCACCATATTGGTTGCTATGTACAAAATAATTTGGGTTCTCGTTCATTGGGTTTTTTTAGCAAATGAATTGAGCAGGTCCCAGAACTAATTCTAAATTTCTTTATAATTGATTCATAGTGAAAGTATTGATTCATTAGGGAGTTTCTAGGTCAGAAATGCATCTTTCATTATTATTAAAAGACTTCCAATCGTGTGTGTGTGTGGATTTCACTAATATGAAACACACGCACTCGCATTTTGAAAAAGTATTTAGGACACCTGAAGTCATTCTTCTTTTCATCTCAGATGATTACATATTTGAAGAAAATCTGGTTATTTTGCCAGATTTGAAGAAAGAGAACCAAACCTCATGTAAATTACTGCCCAGATAGGAGGAAAAAGACCTGAATTTTAATGTTATTATTGCTTTTATTTCATGGAGCCAAGAGATGCCACCTTTATGCAGGGTGTAAAGTGTGTGTGTGTCACTAATATGAAAATCAGTGGAGAGTAGGAGGGAAAGTGATGAGAGAGGTGAGATTTGGTCTTGAACCACAAACCAGTCATAAGTCTACAGAGAGAGTAGATAAAACACTTACACTTGTGTTTTTCTCATTGGAAAGAATGGGACATGGGTGGGAGGAGTTGAAGCCGTGACTAATGCCCCGAGAAACCGCGTGGCAGGCTAGATTCACGGGGACTGGCTCTGACTGTTACGTGGCCTTTGTGTTCTGACAACAATGTTTGAAAACTAAATATTTTGTGTGCAAGTATGTACCTGGCCATCTCCTAGGACTAGTGTGAAAGCACCTTAGAAGGTCAGACATTCAGTTTCCTGAGAACTATGGCCACGACAGAAGAAAGAGATGGGAGAAGCCTCCGTTCCTTCTAGGTATTCCCTTCCCTCTCCTTTTCTTCATGAGCACACTCTAGCTCCTCACATGCTTTGCCCGAGACCTCCTTCAGGAGGCATTTAACCCAAGTCTGTGCAGACAGGCAGCCAGCTCTTTACAAAGATCACCCCTGCCTTAGAAAGCCCAGGCGGAACTGCTGAGCTGCCCCAGGGACAAGCAGCAAACAGGTCACATTCCTCCTTCATCCTGTTTGGAGGGATACAGAGAATCACTAAGCCGCCATATGCAAGAGTACTCAAACTTTCACACCATTTAATGGAATGCTCTTTTTTCTACGAATTTCATCAATGCCTCCCAGAAACAGAACTGTGCTCTCTACATTGAATAGTACATGTAGTATGAGACATACAACCAGTGCACAAGATGTCTGCAACCTTGCTGAGGCTAAAATATTTATGTTGAAACTCAAACCAAGGTATGACTACACTGCAAAGGATATATATATTGAGAACCATTAATATACAGTTGGTAACTGAAGTCACACAGGGCACTGCTAACGTTCGCTGGGAGGACGTTCATGCTCCAGCTCTACTGACCTTCCCCCAATCCCTCACATTGCCAACCTCGCCCATACCTCCAGACCTTTGCAAATACTCTTCCTGCACTCCTGGCTAACTGCTAGACTTTATTCCCTCTGGAAAGCCTTTTCTTGCCCCTTTAATATGTTCCTAATCGCTCCCTGGCCCTGAATTTCCCCTTTCATAGCATTTATCACATTGCACTGTAATTGCTTATTAAATTATCTCCCTGATTAGACTACAGCATTGCGGACTAGAAACTACACACATAGCACAAGGACAAATTCTAATCCTGGCTCTACAACTTATTAGCTATGTAATATTGGATGAAATTCTTAAGCCGGAATTTCTAAGCATCCATTTCCTCAGGAATAATAATCGTATTTAACTTTAGGTAGTTGTGTCTGCTGATAGCATGCATGGAAATGCTAGCATGAGCCTGGAAAGGGTTCTGGAAATGCTGAAAATGTAGTCTGTCATAAGAGTTGTATTCTAAATTGTTACGATTTTATTTCAGACTCTATAAAGGCTTTCATTCATTCATTCATTCATTGTGTAAACCCATTCCTTGTTGCATTTCCAGAGTTAGGATAAGGTTTGCATACACTCTACACTCCAACGTTCATTGAATGAGTAAATGAAAGAATAAGAGTTCTATTCATGAGACTTGAGCAGACGAGGGAACACTGCCTATGTCACAACTCCACTAAATCTGCATTTCTGAAGCTGCTCCATATTAGGAGTCAGTGTGTGTGTCTGTGTGTCTATATGTCTGTGTATGTATGTGTATATGGGAACATACATGAATAACATATAAAATTAGTCAAGTTCCTTCTCAGGAAATAGCCCATAACTTAAATAGATCAACAAAGTGACAACTGTTCCTACAAAATACAGCCTAAATCCTCATCTGACTTCAAACTTAGATCCATTTGTCAAAGGCCACAAGTCTGGAAAAAGCATCATACAATGTAGACCATAATCCATAGTTCTTCTGCCTCACAGTGCATCTTGAAATCACCTTCTTGTGTTCCTCTTACGCCTATGCTCCCACTTCCCACAGTTTGTATCTTATTTTATTATTTATGAGCCTGAACTATAAATACTTTGAAACAGGGAAGATTTTGCCGGTTGGGTACAATTTAAGTTGTTTTTCAGTACCATATATATTTACAACATCTTATAAATATTTAAAATTATCAAAATAATGGCTCCACTGACTCATAATAAATTCTGTCTTTTGTGTAGGGATGATTGCCAAATTGATAATCTAGAAAATTGGAAAACCCCGTCAAACTTCGTGACCTGTTGGTCCCAAAAGAATATCTTTCTAATTACTGGAAGAGCCTGAGCCTTGAGTTTTGCTGTCTTAAAAGTTGATCTGAAAAGATAAACATTCTGAAATTTACCTCTTTGGAAAAGATAAGTAAAAGAAATATTTTCCACTGAAGAATGTGTTCATTGAACCGTATCTTAAAAGCCAAATAGTTCTCAGGCAGTGTATTAAAAAAAAAAAAAATCACAGAATCATGAAGTGTCTGCCATGCTCAGGAATGGCGTTCCAGGCATGATGGAGAATGAGTGTGTGAGAATGCCAGCAAATGCTGCTGCCTATGCTGCTACAATAGGAGCCCTCAAGAAAGAGCCTTGAATGCCATATAAGGAGTTTGGAATATATGCCAAAGGGCAATGGTTCTCCAAGTGTGATCCCCCGACCAGCAGCATTAATATCACCTGGGAGCTTAAAAAATGCAAATTCTCCAGGCCCAGCCCAGACCTACTGAATAAGAAACTCAAGGGCTGGGACACAGTCATCTGTGTTTTAACAAGCCCCCCAGGGGACTCTGATGCACCCTGAGTTTGAGAACCACTGCCATTGAGAATGATATGATCAGATCTGGATGTGCCGGCAGCAATATGAAAAATGGATCAGAGGGGAAGAAACTGAAGGCAGGGAGGCCTGAAAAGGATGGTGAAAGTATTGGTTCATTAGGGAGTTTTGTATTTTACCTATAGTTTAGCAAGTTAAAGATAGAAACAGTTATTAGTTACACCATTCTTTTATTTACCTCTAGAAAGAAAAATTCTGCCAATTTAACAATAACACAGTGTCTCTTATCATTTGGAATTTTTACTTTATACTTATAGAAAGGGCTTTCTTAGACTTATCCTGACCGATTTTTATCATATACCACCCTTGCACATACATGGAGAGGAAAATATAAGCAAAATAATTTACTTAAGGTATTCCTATCACTTTTTCCCATTTAATGTCTGACTCTTCTGGAACACTTTTCCACTCAAGAGCCATATGGAGTTTTAAATGATGCATCATTTCTTTTAAAAATGCTCCACTATTGTCTCTGGGGTTTCCAAGCAACTGAGAACCATTCTGCAAGTTTGGGTGCATGTGTGCAGGTATCTACCTCATGACTGCTGCTCAGCCAACAGAAACTCGAAGATGCATCCTGACTTGGGAAAAGTTAAAGAGTGGGAAGTGGTGGGCATCTTAAAATTGATGAATTCCCAATGAGAGTTAATCCAGGCCTTCATGGGGGCAGAAACGGGGAAAATAGGAAAGAGGAGGCAGAGATCAATAACACTTCACGGGTGGATTCTAAAGCCTAGGTGATCAATTAGATTTTGGGGGAGAGGAAGGCTGATGACTCTGAAATTCTAATCTGAGTAACTAACTGGGTGGCATGACCTTAGCCAAAATAAAAAATTCAAGAGAAGGGGTAGATTTTAAGAGCAGAAGGGAAGAAGTACGTAAGAGTAAAATGAGTTCAGTTTCAAACTTCTTGAGTTTGAAGATCTTGAGGGATATCCAGGCAGAGATGACCAGGATGTGCCTGTGAATACAAATCTATAACTCAAGCAGTGGAGGGTCATGGTTAAAGATGAATAATTTTTAATCAGTAGCATTTAAATGGTAGTTGAAACCAAGGGGATGAGAATTCTTTTCCAAGGTGAGTATATGGAAAACTTGAAGCAAGTTGGTAGCAGAACAAAAACAAAATTGAAGATGTAAATAGAAATAAGAAGGAGCATTCAGAGAGAGAAAAAATTGTTAGATAATGTTTACGTATCTCGGGAGCTCCTCAAAGACAAGAGCTGTATTGTTCCAAGTCTGAGTCTCCAGGGCAATGTTCAACCCAGTAATTTTGGTGGAACTAACATGAAAAAGGTGGCCCAAGGGCCAAAAAGGTAAACATTTTTAGAAGGAGGACTTGGCCCATAATACCAGATGTTACAGTTGATCATTGATCATTTTAGATCAAAGGGCCGCTAGATTTAGTAAATCTAGTTTCATTTGCACCACTTTCACCTCATTTCACAGCTGAAGAAAGGGAGGCTCAGAAACAATAACAGACATGCCCAAGGCCAACAGCTAGCTGGTGGGTGAGCCAAAGGCAGGACACTGGTCTCCTGACCTTTGTCCTGGGGCTGTTTCTTCTACACTGAACTTTTCCTCTCAAAGAAGGTTTATGTCCACTGCTGATAAACCTCTGGATCCAAGCAACCTCAGATAGGCTCAAATCCATCCATAATTATTAGGGAAATGCAAATCAAAAATACAATGAGGTATCACCTCACTCCAGTCAGAAAGCCCATCATCAAAAAGTCAACAAATAATAAATGTTGGAGAGGGTGTGGAGAAAAAGGAAACTTCCTACACTGTTGGTGGGAATGTAAATTGGTACAGCCACTGTGGAAACAGTACGGAGGTTCCTTAAAAAACTAAAAATAGAGTTACCATATGACCCAGCAATCTTACTCCTGGGCATATATCCAGAGAAAACGCTAATTCAAAAAGATACCTGCAACCCAATGTTCATAGCAGCATTATTTACAGTAGCCAGGATATGGAAGCAACCTGAATGTCCATTGACAGATGAATAGAGAAAGAAGATGTGGCATATATACACACACACACACACACACACACACACACACACACATACACAATGGAATATTACTCAGCCATAAAGAAAGAATGAAATAATGTCATTTGCAGCAACATGGATGAACCTAGAGATTATCATACTAAGTGAAGTAAGGCAGACAGAGAAAGACAAACATCATATGATATCCCTTATATATGAAATCTAAAAAAAGATACAAATGAACTTATTTACAAAACAGAAATAGACTCAGAGACACAGAAAACAAACCTATGGTTACCACAGGGGAAAGGGGTGGGGGAGGGGTAAATTAGGAGTTTGGGATTAACATATACACACTACTATATAGCAAATAGATAACCAGCAAGGACCTATGGTATAGCACAGGGAACTACACTCAATATTCTGTAATATCCTAAAATGGAAAAGAATCTGCAAAAGAATATATATGTATAACTGAATCACTGTGCTATACACCTGAAACTCACATGACATTGTAAATCAGCTATACATCGATTTAGAAAATATCCATCCATCAAAATGAACTCTGCCAAGACAGCCACCTCACTCCATGGAGCAGAAGAGAGCTATAGGGAACAGCAGGTAGTCTGGTGTCAGACCAGATGGGCACTCCAGGTCTTGCTATTACACCTGAACGTTGTGTATAGAGCCCCCCCATGAAAGAAAAAATTCAGATGGCTTGAATCTCTGGGTCATATCTTGAGCCAGAATTTTCTGTAACTGTCGCTACATACAACAAGACAGGAAGAGACGCTGCAAACAGGTTGAACTAAAACAGAGCAAACTTCTCTGCTGTGATATGGGGTCTTTAAACAGGAAACTCACACCAGATTTTACATGTAGATGAGCAAAATTTGAATTCAGTGAAGGCAAAACAAAGATACTGATATCACTCTCTTTAATAATAATTAAGTTGTATTACTGTTCTTGCAGCTGATGATATCCTGAAAAAAACAAATGTTTTCTCAAGAGCGGTGATTCTCAAACACCAGAGAGCTCAAGAATTAGCTCGTAGGGTCCCTCCTTCAAAGATTCTGGGGTACCTTAGTGGGCTCAGCCGTTAAAGTTCAAAATTCTCTGAAAATTTATTCCAAGAGACATGGTGAACATGACATTTTCCACATTTCAAAACTCAAAGCTTTCAAAGATCAGGCTCCACGACTCATCCATCCCCCTCTTTGTGATCATTGCAGGGCCAGAGGATCTGTAGGATGAGACATTTGCGGTCACAACCCTTGTGGTTTCCGTGTTTTCATCAATAGAGACATATACAGCAGCACAGAGATTTCCCGAAGCCCCCATCTGGCAGAGATGACTAATGGGGCTTTCCCACTGACATCCTAGCAAAGGTGCCAGTGGTATATTCGTTCCAGATCACAGCCTTAATAGGGCAGTTCCTCCCAGGATATTACCCTGACAGATGACCTGTCTTCATTTTACAACCTACGTGCCACCCACCTGTGTAACCTTCCTCTCCATGGTGATGGGCACAGAAATGCATATCTGACCTGCATCTCAGAACTAAATCCTTTACAGCAAATGCCGACCTTGCTATAAACTAGGGAGAGGCAGTTTTTCTTCCATTATGCAGCCTGTTATTTTCACTCACTTTTATATCCCATGGCCAAAAAAAAAGAAAAGTAGTTAGGACCTAGCTAGAATTGTAATCAAAGGAGTGCCACGTGGGTACAAAAGCAAATGCAAACTCATACAGATATTATTGGCTGATTGTAGAAGATGATCAAAGAATTTTTGTAAAGTAGAGGGAAGAAATTGAATGATGGGTGATTTCTTCACTGATAGACCCTGTCCAGTCAGAGCTTGTAAAAACAAGTTGGGCTAAGAAATACAGAATAAATGTACTCAGAGCCCACTCTCAACAAGATAGGCAAGATCTCAAACCAGAGATAAAACCCATATTATCATTGATATAATCCTTATCCCATAATAATTGATTGTTTTTCCTTCAGTTTGTGAAGAGAAGATTAACGAAAAAGTACTATTAACTTGGTGATCTTGGGAAAGTCATACAACCTTTCTGGGCTTCAGTTTACTCATAAATAAAATAAGGAAACTGATTTACATAATCTCTAAGGTCCCTTTCATCTCAGAAGTTCTGTGTCTATAACAGAGAGCATTGGCTATTGACAAATTTAGCAGAGACACGAAGCATGGTGATGTGTGTCTTAGAATATCAAAATAATGAATCTTTCAACAAAGACAGGATCTCAGATAAATACGTAGCAGCAAGGACAGACTGAAGTATTGTAAGGATGCAAGAGCTGCTGAGCTGGTCACAGAATACCAGGTCCAGGCAGGGGATCCACCTCTCCAAGGATGCCAAATTATTTTCTAAACAGCATCTCAGAGAACAGAAGCGCTGCTGGTAATTAAAAGGTTTGATAAATGAACAAAATTAAATAAGTTCTTTCACGGCAGGAGGCCTCAGAGCCTTTCCTGCACTGTCCAACAGAACTTTCTGCAATGATGGAAATGTTCTACATATGCACTTTCCAATATGGTAGCCACCAGCCACATGTGACTATTAGGCAATTGAAATGTATCTAGCACCACTGAGGAACTGAAGTTTTAATTTTATTAAATATTAATTCACTTCTAGTTGAATAGCCACAGGGGGCTAATATCCATGTATTAGACCATACAGCTTATACCATACACATTTAGAAGCTTAGCCCTAAGAGGGACATAATGCATGGAGCATTTCCCAAACTTCTTGGGCCATGGAATTGTGTTTTTAAAGGAATGAAATTCCTTGCAAAGCCATTTATGAAGGACTAGACTCTGAGCCACCCTGCTGAGTGGATGAAGTCCCAGGAGACTCTTCTAGCTTTGATGTTCTAACTTAGCCATCAAGGGCATCTGTCACCACCCAGTGACAGAGGCCAGGCTATGTGTTGTAATGTCACCTCACAATTCAATCACATCAAAATTTCCCAAGTCCTGAAAGACACCCTTTGCCTCCCAGTGTAGGTCCGGTCAGCAGAATTCTACTAAAAACTGGCTGTTCCTTTCCACCAAACATAAAACAATGTCAATCTATTGTTTCTGGGCTGTCCCAGACACTCTTGCCTACACTGGGAAACATCATTATCTCAACAGCCCATTGAGATAAGCAGCATTCCATTTTATAGATGAGAAAAGTGAGGCTCAGACAGATGAAGGGACTTAGTTGTTCAAGGTCACATACTTGGTTAACAGGACTTGACCTCCATCTTTGCATTGTGTCCCATAAAGCATTCTAACAATATCTTGAGTTGAAACTTTTGTCCAAATGTCTAGGGCCCATAAAAAAATATTGAATTAACACACTCTCAAAATACCAAAAAACGTATACATACCCGAGAAAAGCAGTTTGTTTTACGAGGTTTGCTGGTGTATTTCTTGAGAATTAAGATAAATGCAAGAAATGTTTAGTTTAACAATCATGGAATAAAAGAAACAAACATGATTTCTCAAACGTGTATAAATCCTGTCCTCCAAGAAAGCCTCCCCTGGACCTGGAATAATCACGTGCCTCTCAACTGAAAATCCAAATTGATGTGTAAATAAGCATCTACAAATTTCATTGACTCAATTATTTGTCCTTTCCTGAGTATGCAATCAATTTGTTGCTACTAAGTGCCATTTATTCAGACCACAATCGCACACATAGCTGCTCATTTCTGCATCTAATTCAGGCTTGGGTTCTCCATTGGTCTCTTGTGGGCCAAAGTCCTTGAATCAATTTGTTGTCACATCAGATATGAGTGCGTTTGACTGTGACCTACACAATTTTAGAAATCAAGGGTTTTTCCAACAAAATATTGTTTCTTGAAATATCATTTGGCCTTGTGGGAAACTGACTGGGATCTGAAGTTACACCCTGACTCAGAGTTCCAAATCCAGGCATTGCCCGAAGAAGACAAGGCAGACCCCGAAGCGGCAGGTCAATGAGGTGACCCTCTGCAAGTTACACAGGCCTGGCCAGCTATTATCGGGGCTCACTGCATTCACTTTGGCTCTCTAGATTAAAATATAATCACTTTCAGTCAAATACAAGTCAGTAATTATTTTATCTGTAATCAATCTGTACACACTTAATATAAATAATAGCAGACTTTATTATGACATACTCTGGGAAAAAATGTACACTACAGTTCAGTGTTCATTACAATACTGCATACAGCTATGCCATGCTTGGTCATCTCAATGGTCCTGAGAAACCTAAAGGAAAGGAAATGGGGGGTAGTAAAAGCAATGAATGAAGAATAGAGAGGGTTGGCTAGAGGACGATAAAAAAAGGAGTTCAAAGGTGAAATCTGGGTCATCAGGAAGAAACCTTGAACAGAGTGACCAGCCACATGAGGGCCTGGGGAATCTCAGAGAGAGGATGATCGAAGTAACCAGCAGTCTCAAAGGCACAGTGGGGGACAGAGAGGGTTGTGGGGAAGGATAAGGCTGGTTAAGGGGGAAGTTGAATGGGAAGAGGGGAGTAAAACAGGTCTGTGCACAGATCCACTCATCCGGCTGCAAAAGCTCAGGGGTACCATGGGAAGTGGAGAGGCTTTGGGATACCACAGCCAAGTCCTACCACCTAGGATATTGTTAATATCACAATGCCTGCTCCCTACTCCAAAGTCCCGGGAATCTGTGTTTTTAACAAGCACCTCCAGTTGATTCTCAAGATAGACAAGTTTGGGAAGCACAGCCTGTGGAGAAGAGCATGAACTGAAGGCTGACAGCCTGGAATTTGAATCCTGACCCCTCCATTCACCAGCCCTGTGAACTTGGGAAGAGACTCGGCTCTCTGAGCCTTGGTTTTCTCATCCACAAAAATAAAAATATGTTTATGCCCAGTAGCACACCACCAAGTTAGGCATTCTTATCATCATGCCCATTTTACAGATTAGGAAGCCAAGGCATGAGTGATTGATTAAATGCTTTGCCCAAAATCACGCTGCTGGTAAATGAAAGAGTTGATATCAAACCAGAAGCCACCTGGCTCCACGTATCATGCTCTTAGCCTCTCCTCCCAGAAAGGAGCACTTAGAGCGATGGGGCAAAAGCTTTCCAGACCAGGCAATTTATATTAATTCTTACTCACATCAGATGGTAACTGTTCCCATTTACGTAAGTTACTCTGTAAATGAGCACAGTTCACTCAAATTAATTTTGAATCAAGCTTTTCTTCCCCAAGATGAATAATTTATAGGAATCAAGCCATGACTCCACCTGGGCGATGGCTCAGGCATATTAATGCTTCAACAAACTTCATAGCTAATACTGATACCACAGTGGTAGAAATGAATATTCAGTAAGGTACCGAGGGCATTCCCCACACCCATAGTCTACAATGTGTGTCTAGGTGTGGGTCTAGGCTAACAGAATTCACCAATGTGAGATCGCCTGCCCCAAGTGGGTTCACCTCTACACTACTTTACACAGACTTAGAATCTCCTCAATGTATTTCTTGGCTGGAAGTTTGCCTTCTCTCTGAAATCAAGTCTTACGAGTTCATTTCTCAAGACAATGCAGCATATATCAAAATGAAGATCTAATCACCCGCTGTTCCAACAAAGAATTTTTATTTTACCAGGATGTGTGAAATGATTGTTTCTCATTTTTCATCATGCTCTGCACTCTGGGTTGAAAGGAAGATGCATCCTGAAAGATAGGACATGACACCAGAAACTAATTCTGAATTTTCTATTTAAAAAACACATATCTATATATATTGCAGAAGACAGAGTCTGTTGGGGGCTGTTTTTTAAAACTCTTATTCAAAGTTCTGAGAATAAACAGCCAAACTTTGTGAACAAAAGAAATACATGTTTATTCAAGCAAAAAAAACTGGAGATGAGCAAAATTATATTTTTTTAAAAGGTGAGGGTTCTGTGTTACCACAAAGAAGAGAATGATTCTAGAGCAAATTAAGTAGAGAATGTAGGGAACCACGAGGTAAGATTTGAAGGACCCTTGCCTTTATGAGGGACTAAAATCCCACAATTAGATATTCCTTTCTTTGGCTTGAGGCTATGTGTCAATGGTAGGCATTATAATCTTTGTCTTTCTTTGTATAGAGAATCCATCTTCACCTATTCATGTGACCTGTAGCTGACTGGACAAGGGCTATACATGTGACCCTGGGAGAGTCTATCCAAAGGCTGGGTTGAGACAAGCTGATGCTTTTTCTCTAGGCTTAGGACTAAGAGACATGGAGAAGATAATTCTTTAGTAGAGAATTGAGCGGTAGGTTCAGGTAGAGCCAGGATTAGAGACAGTGACATGGCCAGCCAAAAAATATGGGGGAGAGATATGAGTAGGGAGAGAAAGCCAATCTGAAGAAAGAGTAGAGCAATAGAGACAAGTGGAGGAAAAGACCATGTGCCCTAATAATTCTGGTTCTGGAATTTGTGGGTTCAGTAATCTGCTTATACTTTGTTTCCAGTTCTTGAGGGTCAATGAGATAGACTATTGCATTCTTATACATCTTTTTACTTGAGCTTGTCTCACGGTTTTTTGGTGTTTATTTTAAATTCCTTGTCACCAAAGGACCTTGACTGTATAAATAAATGTAGATCTTGACATTGGTGGGGAACTTCGACCTGGCAGCAAAGTCAATTCCTACATCCTCACGACACTTCTCATAAGGATTTATCTGACCATATTGAACCAAAAGAATGCCTTCCTCTCATTCCTCCCCAAAGGCAGATGGCCTGCCTCCCAGAGGATTTTATACCATCTCACTTGAAATATTTAAAAGAGCCTTCCTTGTTCTGGAGTTCTTGTAGTGAGTTTTCTGTCATAAGAGATGTTCAGACCAAGGTTAACTGATCATCTGGCAGAGACATACAGGAGATAAATTCAAACACCTGAGAGGTATTTAAACCAGATCACCTGGGGGAGACCTTCAAGAGAGCGGAGGCATAAGACGCGGAGATCACCTTCCTCCCCACAGATACATCAGAAATACATCTACATGTGGAACAAACCCTACAGAACACCTACTGAACGCTGGTAGAAGACCTCAGACCTCCCAAAAGGCAAGAAACTCCCCACGTACCCGGGTAGAGCAAAAGAAAAAAGAAAAAACAGAGACAAAAGAATACGGACGGGACCTGCACCAGTGGGAGGGAGCTGTGAAGGAGGAAAGGTTTCCACACACTAGAAGCCCCTTCGTGGGCAGAGACTGCAGGCGGTGGAGGGGGGAAGCTTCGGAGCCGTGGAGGAGGGCACAGCAACAGGGGTGCGGAGGGCAAAGTGGAGAGATTCCCGCACAGAGGATCGGTGCCGACAGGCACTCACCAGCCCGAGAGGCTTGTCTGCTCACCCGCCGGGGCAGGTGGGGCTGGGAGCTGAGGCTCGGGCTTCGGAGGTCGGATTCCAGGGAGAGGACTGGGGTTGGCGGCGTGAACACAGCCTGCAGGGGGTTAGTGCACCACGGCTAGCCGGGAGGGAGCCCGGGGAAAAGTCTGGACCTGCCGAAGAGGCAAGAGACTTTTTCTTCCCTCTTTGTTTCCCGGTGCGGGAGGAGAGGGGATTAAGAGCGCTGCTTAAAGGAGCTCCAGAGATGGGTGTGAGCCGCAGCTAAAAGCGCGGACCCCAGAGACGGGCATTAGATGCTAAGGCTGCTGCTGCCGCCACCAAGAACCCTGTGTACGAGCACAAGTCACTATCCACACCCCCCTTCTGGGGACCCTGTGCAGCCCGCCACTGCCAGGGTCCCGTGATCCAGGGACAACTTCCCCGGGAGAACACAAGGCACGCCTCAGGCTGGTGCAACGTCACGCCGGCCTCTGACGCCGCAGGCCCACCACGCAGTCCGTGCCCCTCCCTCCCCCCGGCCTGAGTTAGCCAGAGCCCCCGAATCAGCGGCTCCTTTAACCCCGTCCTGTCTGAGCGAAGAACAGACACCCTCGGCGACCTACACGCAGAGGCAGGGCCAAATCCAAAGCTGAACCCCTGGGAGCTGTGAGAACAAAGAAGAGAAAGGGAAATCTCTCCCAGCAGCCTCTGAAGCAGCGGATTAAAGCTCCACAATCAACTTGATGTACCCTGCATCTGTGGAATACATCAATAGACAACGAATCATCCCAAATTGAGGTGGACTTTGGGAGTAACTGTAGACTTGGGCTTTGCTTTCTGCATCTAATTTCTTTCTGGTTTCATGTTCATCTTAGTTTAGTATTTAGAGTTTATTACCATTGGTAGATTAGTTTATTGATTTGGTTGCTCTCTCCCTTTATTTTTTAATACATAGATATATATTTTTTTCCTTTTTCTCTTTTTGTGAGTGTGTATGTGTATGCTTCTTTGTGTGAGTCTTCTGTATAGCTTTGCTTTTACCATTTGTCCTAGGGTTCTGTCTGTCCATTTTTTATTTGTTTGTTTTTATTAGTTTTTAATTTTTAGTAATTTTTTTATTTTAATAACTTTCTTTTATTTTATTTTTTCTTCTTTCTTTCGTTTTTTTCTCCCTTTTCTTATGAGCTATGTGGCTGACAGGGTCTTGGTGCTCTGGCCGGGTGTCAGGCCTGTGCCTCTGAGGTGGGAGAGCTGACTTCAGGACACTGGTCCACCAGAGACCTCCCGGCTCCACATAATATCAAATGGCAAAAGTTCTCCCAGAGACCTCCATCTCAACACAAAGACCCAGCTCCACTCAATGACCAGCAAGCTCCAGTGCTGGACACCCTAAGCCAAACAACTAGCAAGACAGGAACACAACCCCACCCATTAGCAGAGAGGCTGCCTAAAATCATAATAAGGTCACAGACACACCAAAACACGACACCAGACGTGGTCCTGCCCACCAGAAAGACAAGATCCAGCCTCATTCGCCAGAACACAGGCACCAGTCCACCAGGAAGCCTACACAACCCACTGAACCAACCTTAGCCACACAGGACAGACACACAAAAAACGGGAACTATGAACCTGCAGCCTGCTGAAAGGAGATGCCAAACACAGTAAGTTAAGCAAAATGAGAAGACAGAGAAATACACAGCAGATGAAGGAGCAAGGAAAAATCCCACCAGACCAAACAAATGAAGAGGAAATAGGCAGTCTACCTGAAAAAGAATTCACAGTAATGGTAGTAATGACGATCCAAAATCTTGGAAATAGAATGGAGAAAATACAAGAAATGTTTAACAAAGACCTAGAAGAAGTAAAGAGCAAACAAACAGTGATGAACAGCACAATAAATGAAATTAAAAATTCTCTAGAAGGAATCAATAGCAGAATAACTGAGGCAGAAGAACAGATAAGTGACCTGGAAGATAAAATAGTGGAAATAACTACTGCAGAGCAAAATAAAGAAAAAAGAATGAAAAGAATTGAGGACAGTCTCAGAGATCTCTGGGACAACATTAAAAGCACAAACATAGGAATTATAGGGGTCCCAGAAGAAGAAGAGAAAAAGAAAGGGACTGAGAAAATATTTGAAGAGACTATAGTTGAAAATTTCCCTATTATGGGAAAGGAAATAGTCAATCAAGTCCAGGAATCTCAGAGAGTCCTATACAGGATAAATCCAAGGAGAAACATGCCAATATATATATTAATCACACTATCAAAAATTAAATACAAAGAAAAAATATTAAAAGCAGCAAGGGAAAAACAACAAATAATATAAAAGGGATTCCCCATAAGTTGAGCAGCTGATCTTTCAGCAGAAACTCTGCAAGCCAGAAGGGACTGGCAGGACATATTTAAAGTGATGAAAGGGAAAAACCTACAACCAAGATTACGCTACCTAGCATGGATCTCGTTCAGATTCAACAGAGAAATTAAAAGTTTTACAGACAAGCAAAAGCTAAGAGAATTCAGCACCACCAAACCAGCTTTACAACAAATGCTAAAGGAACTTCTCTAGGCAGGAAACACAAGAGAAGGAAAAGACCTACAATAACAAACCCAAAACAATTAAGAAAATGGTAAGAGGAACATGCATATAGATAACTACCTTCAATGTAAATGGATTAAATGCTCCCACCAAAAGACATAGACGGGCTGAATGGATACAAAAACAACACCCATATATATGCTGTCTACAGGAGACCCACTTCAGACCTAGGGACACATACAGACTGAAAGTGAGGGGATGGAAAAAGGTATTACCCAAAGCAATCTACGGATTCAATGCAATCCCTATCAAACTACCACTGGCATTTTTCACAGAACTAGAACAAAAAATTTCACAATTTGTATGGAAACACAAAAGACCCCGAATAGCCAAAGCAATCTTGAGAAAGAAAAACGGAGCTGGAGGAATCAGGCTCCCTGACTTCAGACTATACTACAAAGCTACAGTAATCAAGACAGTATGGTACTGGCACAAAAAACAGAAATAATGATCAATGGAACAGGATAGAAAGCCCAGAGATAAACCCACGCACATATGATCACCTTTTTTTTTTTTTTGATAAAGGGGGCAAGAACATACAATGGAGAAAAAACAGCCTCTTCAATAAGTAGTGCTGGGAAAACTGGACGGCTACATGTAAAAGAATGAAATTAGAACACTCTCTAGTACCATACACAAAAATAAACTCAAAATGGATTATAGACCTCAGTGTAAGGCCAGACACTATAAATCTCTTGGAGAAAAACATAGGCAGAACACTATATGACATAAATCACAGCAAGATCCTTTTTGACCCACCTCCTAGAGAAATGGAAATAAAAACAAAAATAAACAAATGGGACCTAATGAAACGTAAAAGCTTTTGCACAGCAAAGGAAACCATAAACAAGACAAAAAGCCACCCCGCAGAATGGGAGAAAATATTTGCTAATGAAGCAACTGACAAAGGATTAATCTCCAAAATTTACAAGCAGCTCATACAGCTCAATATCAAAAAACAAACAACCCAATCCAAAAATGGGCAGAATACCTAAATAGACATTTCTCCAAAGAAGATATACAGATTGCCAACAAACACATGAAAGGATGCTCAACATCACTAATCATCAGAGAAATGCAAATCAAAACTACAATGAGGTATCACCTCACACCTGTCAGAATGGTCATAATCAAAAAATCTACAAACAATAAATGCTGGAGAGGGTGTGGAGAAAAGGGAACCCTCTTGCATTGTCGGTGGGAATGTAAATTGATACAGCCACTATGGAGAACAGTATACATGTTCCTTAGAAAACTAAAAATAGAACCGCCATATGACTCAGCAATCCCTCTATTGGACATATACCCTGAGAGAACCATAATTCAAAAAGACTCATATACCACAATGTTCATTGCAGCTCTATTTACAATAGCTAGGACATGGAAGCAACCTAAGTGGCCATCGACAGATGAATGGATAAAGAAGATGTGGCACATATATACAATGGAATATTACTCAGCCTTAAAAAGAAACGAAATTGAGTTATTTGTAGTGAGGTGAAGGGACCTAGAGTCTGTCATGCAGAGTGAAGTAAGTCAGGAAGAGAAAAACAAACACCATATGTTAACACATATATATGGAATCTAAAAAAAAAAAAATTGTTCAGAAGAACATAGGGGCAGGAGAATGGACTTGAGGGCACGGGGTGGGGGAAGGGTAAGCTGGGACAAAGTGAGAGAGTGTCATGGACATATATACACTATCAAATGTAAAATAGATAGCTAGTGGGAAGTAGCCACCTAGTACAGGGAGATCAGCTCGGTGCTTTGTGACCACCTAGAGGGGTGGGATAGGGAGTGTGGGAGGGAGACACAAGAGAGAGGAGATATGGGGATATATGTATATGTATAATTGTTTCACTTTGTTATAAACCAGAAAGTAACACACCATTGTAAAGCAGTTATACTCCAATAAAGATGTTAAAAAATAAAATAAAAAACTAGATCACCTTTACTCCTAACCTTCAGTTTCTAGGGTCATCCTGATCTCTTTTGTCAGACTGCAAATGCCCAAATCTTCTGTCATTCCCCTTACAACAGTATCTTCCTATGTTCTCACCTCATCTGGATGTGCTCCCATTTGCCACCATCCTTCTTAAAGAGTGACCTTCAGAACGAAACAAGCATGATCTGACCAGAAAACAAAACACCCTAGGACTACCACATCTTTTGTCTGTAAATCACTTCTGTAAATGCTGCCAAGTAGAATACCTCCTAATGTTGAAACTATGTCTCACCAGTGGCTCCAATTGAACCTGGGGTCATCTCAGCTGTCCCAAATAGTAGCAACTTGGACACAGATTTTGATAGGAGGCTGGGAAGGAGGCCATCTGCTCAATGAGTTTGCACACCATTGTGGGAGGCGAGACAATTATGGAGAAAAATTTCTATTTTTGCAGTTTTGCCTCTGTTTGACCCTGGGAATTTAGCACCATGGAGACAGCCAATCCAAAATCTCCAGAAGAAAGCTTTCACCTGCTTTCAGCCTAAATTATTCCTAAGAATTCCCCCCCAACAGTCTTCCACATTCACACTTCAAAGTTTACTGTCCAAGCATGCCTGAACCCTGGATATCTAAAGATCCCACTGGGAAAGGATTTAATGGTTCAAAAAACAAAATCATAGAAAAGGATGCCCCAATACACAAGAAGGTATCCCAAGTTATGGCATGGTGGAATGACAAGAGCGATGGAAGCTTCCTTCAAGTCAGCTATGCGCTGCTTCACTGCAAGGCAATGAGAGGAGACAATCAAGCACCCCACCACACACACACACACACACACACAGAAGGAATATTTATACTCATGTTTCAAATTGTGTCTTGAGCTTTAGGACAAACAAGGAAACTCTGTAGATTCATGATTCCCGTGGTAAACTCAACCTACCAACCTGGAATGACAGGCCAAAAAACGTTCATGAAAATATTCTCAAGGATTCTACAGGGGCTCCTTCTTCAACTTCATCCCAGTCACATCTCCATGCCATGTGTGTGCACAGGGCCCCATCATAGGCATGCAGTCAAAACATTACAAAGAATGCAAAATCCATCTCTTTGTCCATTCATTCAAAAGTACTCAGCATCTACTAAGTGCTTTCCCTCCAAGATCTTTCTCTCCAAGGACTTACCCTATAGCCAGAGTCACAAGATTATTTCTCTACCAAAATGTTCAATACAACACAGTACTTGGTAAATAAATTGCTAAAGCATAACACACCATAGCAGTTTAGGGGAAGGGAAGGCTAAGGGCTGGCCAGTTACAACTTCCTGAAAACCAGGGGATGTGAGCTGGATTATGAAGGCTCAATTTGAATACCGGTCACAGGAGAATGGAGAGCCTGGCTGTCGTTTCCACTGCCAGCCTGGAAGGTTGCAGGGAAGCATGATCATTGCAAGCCTGAAGAATGATGTCTTGAGTGTTCCCGGCAACTCAATTACGCCATGCAGATTTTCCGCGGAGTTGACTTCTCGGTTTCGAGAGCCACGCACATGCTCCTCTGGGCTTTTTGCATGGGGAAAACATTGTTGGGAAAGGAGCCTGAGGACCAACCACTGGAAACTGCACTCAATAGCACTTTGGTTGAGATAATTGCTGCTTTTTTTTTTTTTTTAATTGTAGGCTTTGGAGGTGACCACAAGCAAAATTTGTGACAGACATTTGACACTGAGAAACTGCCGCATATGGGTGACAATTTTCACATCCCTGACCCTACCCCTCCCCACCCAAGACTGGTTTGTTGACTAACAAAGGAAAATTATCTAAAACCGCTGGAGTATGTTAGCCAAGTCTTCTCTTTTGTAGTAATGCTCTTTATGCTAGGCACCAAGGTTTCTCATGGTTACAGGCATGCGGATTCCCTTCCAGGCAAGCCCGTTCAAGTACGCAGCCTGGGTGACCTTGACAGCACAGCAGTCCTTTTAGCGGTGTGGAGGTGTTGCTCCTTGAGCTCAAACGTGCGGATTTGCAGAGAGACCCCCTCGCTCATCATGGGCTCCAAGGACTTCAAAGCCCTGCTTCGTTCCTGCAGAGCTGCCTCCTTATCCTCTGGGGAGACATCCTCCTTTGCCCTTTCTGCCTGTGGCAAGCTCTGTCTCGAAGAAAGCTGGCAGGCAAGACAGTGCAAAGGACACAAATCTGTCAAGTGGAAAAAAATCCCCAGCCTGGAGAAATAAAAGACAAAGCTTCCGGAGGCACTCTCTCAGCCCACAGCCATCAGGACCCTGTGATGTCAGCTAGCATAACAAGGATGTCATCAAAAGAACTAAGCGGAGAGCTTAGAGAGACACTTGGGTGGCCTCAAGTGTCTCCAGCCTCAGCTGGGGCCGTGGATCCAGGCCAGCTGGTGGGAGCTCGCCAGCTGCTACCACCGTCATTCTCTGTAGGCACCTCCAACAAGGTTCCAGGACTCCTCAAGCTGACTTCCTAAGCAAGCTGCCCTCCCAGGACAAAGGAGCATCCTTGCCTCTTGGCCTCAATAATCCTACTTCTCATTGTAAAGATGGCATGGCAGCAAAAATATTAGATTGGGGGTCATACTGACTTTGTCTCTGCCATTTCCTAGATTCGGGGACCTCAGGGAAGCTCTCTGTGTCTTAGTTTCATCATCTAAGAAATGATAATAATATTCATCTCCTAGGGTCCTTGGTAAGATTCAATTAGACAGTGGAGGTGAAAATGTCTACCCTGGGGCCTATCACATGATTTTCCCTGGATGAAAGTTAACAAACACACAAACTACCTTAACGAATCAATCAGGAAGCATTTCCCAGAGCCTGCTGCATGTTAGGCAATGAGGATGACAAAAATGAACAAAGTATTTTTTTCCCTCAAGGAACTTATAGACTAGTTGAGGAGATGATGTAAACATGGGCCATAACAAATTAAAAAGCAGTGAACAGGCATCCAAAATGAATGTACACCGTAAGTGCCACAGAAGTCTCAAAGAAGGAGCGACAGAGGCGAGGCAGGCGAGTCAAGGAAGGAGAGATTTTAGCAGAACCTCGAAGGCTGAGGAGGGCTTTGACGAGTCCAGAAGACATCCCTCAGGGAGGAAGGCTTTCAGGAAAATGCTAGTGTCCCATGAATTTATACCACGAAAGTTGGTCTTCCAAGGGCCCAAGTGCACTTGAATGACTATTAAAACTCAAGATCAATCCTAGCAGGGCTTCCCTGGTAGCGTAGTGGTTAAGAATCCACCTGCCAATGCAGGGGACATGGGTTCGAGCCCTGGTCCGGGAAGATCCCACATGCCACGGAGCAACTAAGCCTGTGCACCACAACTACTGAGCCTGCACTTTAGAACCTGCGAGCCACAACTACTGAGCTGGCGCGCCACAACTACTGAGCCCACGTGCCTAGAGCCCGTGCTCCGCAACAAGAGAAGCCACTGCAGTGAGAAGCCCGTGCACCACAATGAAGAGTAGCCCCTGCTCACCGCAACTAGAGAGAGCCCGTGCACAGCAACAAAGACCCAACGCAGCCAAAAATAAATTAATTAAATTAAAAAAATTTTTTAAAACGAATATCAATCCTAGCATATAAAGAAAGAAGGGCATCTACTTACTGCCTCTTCCATGAGGCTGTCTTTGATTCAATGCAGGAGAAAGTGTAGTTATGGTTTTCCAATCCCAGAAAGAGAACAGAAGGCAAGAAAAAGACGAGAGAAAATAAAGCATGCAGAGAGATAACCATCTGTGTTTGCTGGTTTAGTCTTCCTTCCAATGTGTAATTACCATTCTGAGGGCTGACTTGGCCATTTGGAGAGATGATGATCCAGGTCAAGCAAATCACCCACAAAGGAGGAAATCAACCTACAGACCATAGACTGTATGGACATGGTTTTTCTCTTAAAGGAGATTTGTGTTTGCTAACTAAAAACAAGATACTTCCTCAAAACATTTTAATTTGGTAGGAAACATCAAATTCACAGCTCTTCAGCAAAGTCTAAAGTGGTGCCAACCACCTCATCCCTAGAATAAAACATAAGACTGTATTATTTTCATTTTGTGTGAAACATTCAAAGTTCAGGGTTGGAAAATTGTGTGTGGGCTGATGCCTGATAGTGAGGCCAGTTATTATGTAGTGACTCACGAGAAATTTCCAGAGCTACCACACCTTAAAGTTAAACTCACTCAAGCCAGACAGTAAACTATTAGTAGAGATATTTTTGTAACCATAATTTCTAGTCTTTTAACTAATTTCTTTTTTAACTGGCAGCATGGCCAGTTTTATAAAAGTTATAGAGCTTTTTTTTTTTTTTCTGGCATCAGGGTTTTGGAATATTTATCCGTTTAAAAACAATACAAAATAAAAACACGCCCTTGGGGTATTTTAAGGAATATTTCAGCTGACCAACTTGGTCAACCAGCGTAACCCTGGCACACTGGCTCCATCGTGTCAGCCAGCCTGGCTGCCCACCACAAGGAGGACTCAGCCCAGGACTCCTGCGGTTGTGGCCGCGTCTGCCCCAGGTACCCAAAAGGAAGTCTCTCTGTGGCCAGGCCAAGCAAGAGACGGCACCACGCGGGGAGAGCCACTGACATGACACCAGAGCCCTGGGAGAAGCTGCGATGCAGAGTAGAAACAGCCAAGCTTTTCTCTGACACCGAACGAAGCAACTAGTGAAACGAAGCAACTAGTGAAACAGTCATCCCTCCAGGAAAGCCCCCATCCCTCTGCCCGAGTCCAGTTGGGGTCCCTGTGTTAACACACTCCGCGCACCCACCAGGAAGCCTAGAGCTGGAATCTTCTGTTGAACGTTGATAGGTCTTCAGAGAACCTCCGAAGGGCCTCTGACAGAGCCTGAGTCTCAGGATCTCACAGCAACTGCATTGACTGGCTTTTCTTCATGTAGTTTTTTTGTTGGTTTTTTGTTTTTTGTTTTTGGCCGCCGCATGTGAGATCTTAGTTCCCCAACCAGGGATGGAACCCGAACCCCCTGCAGTCGAAGGGCAGAGTCTTAACCACTGGACCACCAAGGAAGTCCCCATGTAGTTTCAATTCTCATCGTGACATGTTATCAGATCTGTAATGGAGAGGGGCCTCGTGGACTACCGAGGCTGGTCTTTTGACTCTATGTTTATGAGTTTAGGGTTTCACACTGACATAGCCACTCTTCAAATGGAATGGATGAAATCGAAATAATATACAACATGTGTCATTGTGCACTTATTCCCATCTCTGACACCACTGCCAGGATCTCAGATGTGTTACAGAACTCTATCCTAGAGCAACATCTCCCACTCTTTTTACATGCTCAATTAATGGAGAGAAGGATTGATTTTTGACCTCCAAAGACTCTCCCTGTCTGGGGGCTGGGCTGGGGGAGTGGAAGCAAGACCTCGAACTTGTGGAGGCGAGTGGAGGCTTCCTGCCTGGGCTTAGCCAGAGGAACTGCATCAGGCAGGGCTGAGGCTGGGAACGGGAGATGGGGGAGGGTGCTGACGCACCACAGACAGGGCTCGGGGTTTCTTCTTGGTTAGGAACACCAACTGGGCACACACCTCAGTCATCAGCCCTTGCAAAGGGGAATCTGACGGAGGGGTTAAAAGGCACAGAGAAGTCAGAAAGTTGAAAACAGAAGCCATGTCTGTCCCTGGACTGTTTCGTCCTGGCACTGACCTGGTGCACAGCATGTAGGCACTGAATCAGTGATACATGGCTGAGTTTGTAGATTGAAGGCCAGGGATGGTTGAGGGGATGGATTGTACATGACAGGGAGACAGACAGAGGGTACCAGCCTCCCAGACAAAAGGTGTCTAGACATGGAAGGTTGGCCACGTTCCCATGTTCTCTGTGTGTCTTTCCTGTTTAAACGGCAGTCGTGGCTAGGATGGGTCAGTGCCGGGAGACCTCCTTGGGGTAGGAAATCCCACACCTTCTCAGCAGATTTCTCCTGAACCCAGCTCTCTGTGCTCTATCTGGGTCATGATCTAAGGTCTGGGGTCTCCCTAGAATCCCCACGTTTCACGCCTTCCTTACACACCTTGAGGGCAGCTTCTGGCTAAGAAAGTCTTCACTCTCCTCTCCTTCATCCTTCTACCAAAGCACTTCGTCCCTCATCCCATCTTTGTCAATGCCGCCCCCTCTCCATGCTTTGCCCATCATTGACAGTTTCAATGTTTCCGTCCCAAACTGTATTAAGATTTAGGGGTCCCTTTCTAACATGACGTACAGAAGGAAAGAACAAGATTCTTATCACGAGTCAGTCCTTCTCACATCTGCTTTGCCTTATGCACTCATTTCCGTGTCTTCTTCCTCTGCCATCCCTCCCGCCCCACGTAGCCTCACTACGGTAGCGCGCCCTGAGTCAGAAGCTCCACCACTTTTTCCAGGAGGTGGCACAGTCAGAGGTTCCCTGCCCTGTCCTCCTTCTCTTGAATTTCTAAAAAGCCCACATCTTGTACAGAGGCTCCCAGCTATGCAGACCACATGCGTCATGTTTTTTATCTATGGGACATTTCCCCCTGCCGTTTGTAGAATCCTGTGGCCACTTCTGCTTTCTAACTGCCGCTTATTTTCTTTCCCTAAGGCAGGAAAGAAATGTGGTCTGATGAATGGAGAACTTGCCTGGAAATTGGATGATCCGGGTTCTGAATCTGACTTACTGTGTGGCCTGGGAAAAATTACTTTGACTCTCTGGGTAAGCTGACATTTCAGCGGCCTTGGGTGAGTAAACAGAAAGCAGTTCAAGTGTCCAGAGAGGGGAAGCCTCGGTGGCTGGCCTTTCCTGCAGTTAGGTACACAATAGCTCCCGTTTCTGATAGCAGCTAGCATGAGTGGGTGCCCTATTCATGGCCCTATTCCTACTTTCCCTTTCCCCAATTTTGACCTTTTGGTTCCTCCAGCATCAGGTGATCAAAGAAGCTCAAGCCTTAGACACCCAAAAAGTTAGTGCTTGCCCAATAAGCTCAATGAATAGCTGCTCTAGGTGTACCCACGTGCGGGGCATGCACCTTAAATAGCCTGGGCCTGGGATGGGCGAATATGTACATAGAGTTTGCTATCAAGAATTTTGATGAATGACTCCTCACTCCCCACTCCTACACATAAACGGTCAAGACACTTTCAATCTCAAGTGCCTGCAGTTCAAATTAGCTAAAGCCAAGAAAGAAATCCGTAGGCTTACATACCTGGGGCATTTGACCTCAGGCAAAGCTGGATATAAGGTTTCAGACAATGTCATCAGAGACTATGATCAAAAAGATACAAGTGTTGGTGAGGGTGTGGAGAAAAGGGAACTCTTGCACACTCTTGGGAAGAATGTAAATTGGTGCATACCCTATGGAAAACAGTATGGGGGTTTCTCAAAAAATTAAAGGTAGAACTACCATATGATCCAGCAATTCCACTTCTGGGTCTATACCCAAAGGAAATGAAATCAGTACCTTGAAGAGACATCTGCACCCCCGTGTTCATTGCAGCATTATTCACAATAGTCAAGATATGGAAATAACCTAAGTGTTTGTCAATAGAAGTATGCATAAAAAAAATTTTTAATCATTACATACATACACACAATAGATCATCATGTGTGTATATATATAATATGTTTTATTTATTATCAATAAAGAATAACATTCGGCCTTAAAAAAGGAGATCCTGCATCCTGCAATTTATAACAACATGGATGAACCTGGAGGACATCATGCTAACTGAAATAAGCCAGACACAGAAACAAAAACACTGCATGATTTTACTTGTACGTGGAATCTGGATGAGTCACTTACACGTGGAATCTAACAAAGGCAAACACATAGAAGCAGAGAATAGAACGGTGCTTCCCAGGGTCGAGGAGGTTGGGAAATAGGGAGATGTTAGTCAAAGAATACAAAGTTGCAGTTCTGTAGGATGAATAATTTTATAGTTGATAACACAATACTGAACACTGGACACTTGCTAAGAAAGTAGATTTCATTTTAAAACTGTCAAACTGTTTTCCAGATTGATTGTACAATTTTATATTCCCTCCAAGAGTATATGAAAGTTCCAGTAGCTGCCCATCCTCACCAACACTTGGTATGGAGAGTCTTTCAGCCGTTCTAATGGCAATGTGGTGAGACCTCATTGTGGTTTTAATGTGCCCTTCACTAATGACTAATATTAGGCATCTTTTGATGTGCTTATTTGTCATCTGTATGTCTCCTTTGATTGTATACTTGTTCATATTTTTTACCCACTTATAAAAGTGAGTTGTCTTCTGATTGGATTGTAAGAATTCTTTATATAATCTAGATGTACTTCTTTTCATATTACGTGCTTTGCAAATGTTTACTCCCGGTCTGAGGTTTTCCCTTTATTTTTTGTAATAGTGTTTTTTGAAGAGCAACATTTTAATTTTGATAACGTCCAACTTATTATTTTATCTTATAGTTTGTGATTTTTGTGTGTGTCCTATTTAAGAACTGTTCCCTAAACCTAGGATCACTAAGAATTTTTATATGTTTTCTTCAAGAATTTTTGTAATTTTAACCATTACATTTAGGTCTATGATTCATTTTGAATTAAATTTTGTACTACAAAAAAAAAAAAAAGAGAAGAAAGTAGATTTCAGGTTCTCTTACCACACACACAAGAAAAAGGTAACTGTGTGAGGAGATGAATATGTTAATTAGCTTAATCGTTTCACTATGTATAATCATACCATCATGTTGAATACCTTCCATATATACAATTTTTTACTACAAATAAAATTTTAAATGTCTTCAGAGCTCTGCCTCTGTCTTCACCTGCTGGACAGGTGCTCTCCAAAAGGTTGGAAGATGGTTGCCAGCTGAGAAGCCCAGAAAAATGAAAGTATTTGGGAATAGTTCTAGCAGAAATGTCCAGGAAGACTCTGCTTAGGGCCTGGGCCCATTCCTGAACTACTCATGGGACACGTGGCCTCCTCTGTGGCAGCGTGGACCTGGCTCAAGGGGTGGAATGTGGTCACCACCAGAGAAAAGCATTCAGTTCCTAGAAGGATGGCAATCAGTGCTCGACAGGCAAAAACATCCAATGTCTCCTACATCACCCTGAGTCAGTAAGGAGCCCAAACTGCAGAAACGTGCAGCAAGCTGGGATGCCCCAGCACCCAGGATCCAGTCTTCTAAATCTTATATGTTTCCAATAAAAGGTAAAGAAAGGGCTGAGGCCATGTGCTAGCTATACGGAGCGTAAGAGTGTAGCGCTGTATTGTTTTCTATAGTTGGATAAGGCTCTTCCGGCTCGGGTGAAGTGAAAAACAAATAGCCGTAGACTTTGCTGCAATCATCAGAATGTTTCTGTGACTCATGAGATAAATGAGAAGCATACACAGAAGGGTCAACGTTACACTGAAGTCAGATTGTAATCACACCCTTGAGTTCTGACAACCCACGGACCAAATTTCCTACTGAGAGCACATTACTGACTTCTTTTTCTCCACAGGGGGTACTTGATTACCCTAAGGCAGCTTATCTCATCTACGGATTATCTGAGATCAGCTTTTCACACAGGTTGGCCTCCCATCAGCAGTCAGCACAGCTCTTGTCTCTACCACTGACTAAAGTTCAACACTGACTCCCTGGTCCAAGAACCCAAGTGTGAGGCGACCAAATCATCTGATGAGCCACAAATCAGCTTAAAAGACAACACTCTTTAAAACACCGATACTGAAGGCCCTGAAGTGGATGAGGTTGCTTTTCTCCAGTGAGAGGATCTGTACTTTCTCTAGCACTAAGGACATCCTTAACACCCTGATGGTCTGCCTGTAAGGGGGGATTTCCGAGGTAGCCTTTATAGTCAGAGAGAAAAGGTCTCAGACGCCGCATGGAGTATGTAAAACCCAGCTCAACACGCAGAACTTTCCTTGACTTTGTGATAACTTGATTTTTCTCACCCTCAAGCCTCTTCCTGTCCAACAGACCCATGTCCCAGCAACAACAAACCACCAAAATTCATAGAGGAGCTGCCATGTGACAAGCGTGAGAGCGCAAAAGATAAATTGGAAAAGGCACCTTTAGGCAAGACGCCATCGTGAGCTCTAGTTCTGAGCTCCCCAACTCTACTCCAAACACAGCAATGACATATGAAACATTTTTCATGCTTAAAATGAAATCACGCCAAAATATCAAATAAATATTTCCCTGGAAGAGAAACACACAGTAGTAAACAGGTCAAAGCCATGGGCTTCTGGGTCTCCCAGTCAAGAAGGCAGATGTGGCCAAAGTTTGATTCCTCTGGGCTAAGAGGGAATAAAGCCTTCCAGGCATGAAATAGGACCTGAATCAGGATTGCTGCCTGAAGCCACAGGTGGTACTGACCTCCCTCAGTTATAAGAAGAACAGGGGACTTCCCTGGTGGTGCAGTGGTTAAGAATCTGCCTGCCAATGCAGGGGACACGGGTTTGAGCCCTGGTCCAGGTAGATCTCACATGCCGTGGAGCAACTAAGCCCATGCGCCACAACTACTGAAGCCCGTGTGCTGCAACTACTGAAGCCCATGTGCCTAGAGCCCGTGCTCCGTAACAAGAAAAGCCACTGCACTGAGAACACGCACACCACAACAAAGACCCAACACAGCCAAAAAATAAATTAATTAATTTAAAAAAAAAAAGCAGGAAAACTGCAGCCACTGCCCTAAGCCACTGGCCTTTTTATAAAATCCAGGAACCTGCAGTGCTGGGAGGAAGCAGACACAGCCCTAGAGCCCCATTCATCTTCTTCTTTTTTATTTAAATTAAAGTATAGTTGATTTACAGTGTTGTGTTAGTTTCTGATATACAGAAAAGTGATTTAGTTCTATATATATATTATTTTTCAGATTCTTTTCCATTGCAGTTTATTACAAGATATTGATTAGAGTTCCCTGTGCTATAGAGTAGGTCCTTGTTTTTTATCTGTTTTATATATAATAATCTATATATGTTGATCCCAACCTCCTAATTTATCCCTCCCCTCCCCTTTCCCCTTTGGTAACCATAAGTTTGTTTTCTCTGTCTGAGTCTCTTTGTTTTGTAAATTAGTTCATGTGTATCAGGTTTCTTTTAGATTCCACCTATAAGTGATATCATATGATATTTGTCCTTCTCTGTCTGACTTACTTCACTTAGTATGATAATCTGTAGGTCCATTCATGTTGCTGCAAATGGCATTATTTCATTCTTTTTTGTGGCTGAGTAGTATTCCTTTGTATATATGTACCACATCTTCTCTATATCTTCCTCTGTCAATGGACATTTAGGTTGCTTCCATATCTTGATTATTGTAAACAGTGCTGCTATGAACATTGGGGTGCATGTAGCTTTTCAAATTAGAGGTTTCCTCCAGATACAAGACCAGGAGTGGCATTGCTGGATCATATGGTAGCTCTATTTTTAGTTTTTTAAGGAACCGTCATCCTGTTTTCCATAGTGGCTGCACCAATTTACATTCCCACCAACAGTGTAGGAGGGTTCCCTTTTCTCCACACCCTCCCTGGAGTCCCATTCTGAGTGAAGCCACCCACCAGCTTAGTGGCTGCATGTATGTATCCCCAGTACATGGGGAGAAGAGCCCAGCCATAAATATTCAACCTGGTTCTGGAACAGGGCCCCAGGGAGCAAAGCGGAGTCAACGTGAAAACCACTAAATGGGGAGAAAAATAACTCAGAGCTACAGGGAGGGGCAGGCCAGTCAGGATGAACATAGAAACCTCAATTTTAAAAGAAATCTAACAGAAGAAAGTCAGACGACAATCTCAAAAACCGGAAAAATTTATTCTTTCAAAAATGGAAGTACCTGAGCAATCTCAAACATTATGTTAAATAAGTTTGTTTGAAACTCTCAAAGAGATAAAGTAATTACATGCATGAGGAACAAAAATAAATGAGTAAAAGAAGCAAAGATGAATGAAGAACATATGCTTCTGAAAAATCACCAATTATACATCCTGAAAAGTAAAAATACAGTCATTGAAATTAAAAGCTCATAAACTGGCTAAAAATTGAACACAAGTGACAAGAGAATTAGAAATTGGAGGAGAGTAGTGAGGAATTCACCCAGAATACAGCATAGGAGATATAAAGATGGAAGGCATGACTAGGAAGATGAGAGGCATGGAGGATAGAGTGAAGATATTTAATTTACTCTTTATGAGCCTGTGGTGAGGTAAGCACTGTCATCCTATTTTGCAGAAGAAGAAACTCTGCAGCCGAAATTTACAGATGCTGCCTCTTTTCAGCTAAGGATAAACAGGAATGCTTATTCCTGGGTCAAGTAAGTTCTATTGCAGCCACGTTGAACATAAATTAGCATCCTGTTGGTGCATCACCATGAACCCAATGTTGGAATTATGAATAATTTTTTAAACATGTTGGGTAGAGTGTGGTAAGTGGAATCGCTCAAGGAAGCAGGCTTGGGAAGGGGAGTGTCCAGCCTGCTCAGGCTGCTGTAACAAAATACTGTAGACTGCATGGCTTAAACAGCAATATTTATTTCTCATAGTCCTGGAGGCTGGAAGTCCAAGATCAGGGTGCCAGCGTGGTCGGCTTGTAGTGAGGACTCACTTCCTGGCTTGTTGATAGCCAGCTTCTCGCTGTATCCTCACGTGGCCGAGAGAGAGCTCTGGTCTCTTCACCACTGTATAGGGGCACCAATGCCATCACGGGGGCTCTACCCCCATGACCTCATCCAAATCCAATTACATCCCAAACCACCATCCCTGAACACCACCATATGGGGATACGGGGTTCAACATACGGATTTGTTGCGGGGGACACCAACAAACAGTCCATAGCAAAAGGAAAATCATAAAAGGGAAAGGAGGAGGAAAAAGGGAGAAAAAGAAACAAAAGATGGTGGGAGAAGGGGAAGACTTTGGTGCCCAGGGACTTGGGCCAGAAATGCACAATCACCACAGGAAATTCTCCTAAGGACCCAAACAGCCTCCCCCGTCAGGAAGAGGAGGCAGCTCTCGCCTGGCTTCAATAAAGAGCCCCTCCTGCAAACCCTGCCTCGGTCTTGCAATGGTCACGAAATGCTGGGTTTTTTAAAACCCCCAAAGCAACTTGCCTGGCACTCTGCCCCTTGAACTACAAAATCTGTATTTTGGGGGAAGCAACGGATTTATTTACGCTCTGCTTATTAAAATGCTGTTTGAGAAAAAACTGTCTGCTATTTAAGATGTCCAAAGTGTAATGCCCGTTTCCAAGGAGGAGGATGGAGGGAGAAAAGAAAAAGGTCCTTTGTTTCCCCTGGCTCCTGACACATTAATCGTTCAGTGGACTTTCATGTTAGACTGAATGCTCCTTCCCACCCTCCTGCGTGCTGCTGATGCAGGCACTTGGGGACGACACTTTAATGGCATTTCTGCATCCTTTGCCCTAGAAGCTCTATCATCTGTACCATTGGAATATTCTCCACTTTCTTGTCTAGACTTGGGCAAAAGCCATTTTCAGTCTGGTCATTTATGGCTTTCTTAACTTTGTGATTAAGTTATCATCAATACCATTTAAATAGTCTCTATTTTATCGTCTCTTTGATTTTTATGGACTTGAGCCAAAGCCATTTTCCTACTGGTCACTTATGGTTGCCTTAACTTTGTGACTAAGCCAGAAAAATTCTGTTTGAAACTGCATCTAATATAAGGCTTCAAGATCCAACTACGTATTTCTACTTGCCAGTGGTCCCAAATGATTTCAGTATTTCTACTTGTCTTCAAGGCTCCCCAAATCAGCAGATATGACCTTTCATCACCCCGCCTTAGGCAGCAGCAGCCTAAGGAAACCGGTGAAGGACTTTTTCCACCAAAGACCATAATTTCTGAAACCACTTCCTCTCCTCACCCTCCTTGACCTCCCTTCAGCATTAGGACCTATTAACCACACCCTCCTTGAAACCCTCTCTTTGGCTGTGTGTGTGTGTGCCCGTGCACACGCGTGTGCGTGCGTGTGTGTGTGTGTTAAGAGAAAAGATTCTGGCATCCACAGACCTGAATTTGAATGGCAGTCTGACACTTTCTAATTGCAAGACATTGGGGAAGTTGTTTAAAACCTCTGAGCCTCTGTTCCCACCTCTCTAAAAGAGGAATGGTAACCCCTCCTTCAGATTAGGTGTGGTGAAGATTAAATCAGCTGCTCATAAAGTGTTAGAAAGGTCCACAGTCTCCATGAGATCTCAGTAGGTGGATCCTCCCCACTTCACAGTGTTGTGTCTTTTTCTGGCTCCTGAATATTCACTCGGCCAAGCTGCTCCGGTCCTCAGCCACTTCTTCATCTCTACCTTTTGCAAAAGTCTCCCCCCACCGCCCTCCCAGACCTCACCTCGGGGCCAGCAGACTAACCTCACAGTCTTTCTTACACTCATGGAATGACCCTTGAACAAATGACTTCCCCTCTAGTCTCGATTTTCATGTAGAGCAGATGCTGACTGGGTGAATAAGGCAAGGTTCCTAACGCCCCTTCCTAAATAAGTGAAGTCATTTCTCCTGTCACTTCCCCAGCCCTTCCTTTGTCCCGTCCTTCTTTCTCCCTTCTCTCATTAGTCTAGGTCAGAAAATGCTTGTATAAGATTCTCTCAGCTCCCATCACCTAGCACATCTATGGCTTTGAAGATGTGGACTAACGCAGATGCTTCTGATAGAAATGGTTTGGGGACTTCCCTGGCAGTACCGTGGATAGGATTCCGGGCTTTCACTGTCAGGGGTCTGGGTTCAATCCCTTGTCAGGGAAATAAGGTCCCACAATCCACGAGGTATGGAAACAAAAAGCTTTGAGAAATTTCTCAAGACATTTAGTTCAGCTTAGTGAAGGGCATAAAAATTCATGAGGATATTGAGGTGTTCCTGCCCTCATTAAGCCAGGTATGTATGTTAAAAAATTATTGCCTTGAGAGATAGCTTTGTGCAGACACTCTGGAAAGCAATTGGGCACTATATAAGCAAACTGACTACTTAGTTATACTCTCCTATCCAGCAGGTCCTGTGGGTACTGTGGGTACAAGGGTCTTAAGGGAAGCTGTATGAGAATGGCCACCACGGCAGAGATTTGGAGGCAGTCCTGGTGTCTGGTGGGTGAACAGAGAGATAAAGTGGGTAAAATATACCCTGGAATAATATTTAACGAGCAGGCGCTAAGAGCTAGTTGTACATACTATGGTATATACATAACTGATACATAAACCTGGTAAATAAAAAGAAAGGATGAAGCATGTATTCTGGCTTTCCTCTACGAATTATACCACAAATCACCAAATAATATATCAGGGGCAATTTCTCATTATAGAAGTGCTCCAGCTAATAAACAAAGAAAGAATGCTAGAATTAGAAGATCACCATTTTGTAACACCTAACTGTGGCAGACTCTAAGACAGGCCCCTTTAATCCCTGGTATTCCTGCCCTTGTATAATCCCCTCCCCTTGGGTATCGGTGGGCCCTGTCACTTGCTCCTAATCAATAGAATACAGTAAAGGTGATGGGATGTCTCCTCCGTGATTACACTACATAAGATTGTACTTCTATCTTGCTAGCAGCCTCTCTTTATTGACCGTCTCTCTTGCTAGCTGTGAGGAGATAAACTGCTATATGAAGACGTCCAGAAGCCAAGGAACCAAGGGTGGGCCTCTGCCCAACAACCAGCAAGGACCTGAGACCCTCTGTCAGACCGACCCGAGCACTTGAATCCTGCCAACAGCCAGGTAGGCTCGGAAGCAGATTCTTCCCCGGTCAAGCCTCAGATTACACCCTACCCTTGGCCAACACCTTGTTTGTAGACTTCTGAGAGACCCTGGAGCCAAAGCCTCAGCTAACTTGTGCCTGGATCTCTGATTAGTGTGGTTTTTTGTTTTTTGGGGTTTTCTTTTGCAAACCACTAAGTTTGTGACGATAGTGTTACAGACCAAAAAATAACAAATACACTAATAAACTAATAAGATCCTAAGTTTTTGTTATCGATGGCTGCTAATATTACATGCAAAAAAGTGAAAACGAAATATCACATGAATCCTGATGGAAAAACACAAGACAAACTGTGAGACAGTCTTCTCAAAAAACTTAAATATGAGTCTGATCGAGTCCCTAGATTCAGCTACCAACTCAAATAAACTACAGAGGACAGAAACTTGTTAAAGTACACCACAAAGATGAATCACACTGTGGTAAGTTCAATGGGACAAACAACCTGGGTTCCTCAAGAAATAAATTGCAAGGGAGGAAAAAACAAAATTGATTCTGGGAGAAGCTTACTGATTAAAAGAGACAAAGAAATATCAATCAATTACCATGTGTGGGCCTTATATGAATTCTGATTCATATAAACGAACTGTGGAAAGAAATAACATTTATGAGAGGATTGGAAATTTGAGCTCTGTTAAGTGATATTCAGGAAATATTGTTCCTTTAAAACTATTGATAAGGATATTGTGGTTCTGTTATCTTGTACAGATATACACTGAAATATTCATGGATGAAATGATCCAATGTCTGAAAGGAAGGAAGTGGGTAAGGTGTAGATGGGGTGGGACTGGCCTTGAGCCAGTGGTCATTGAGTCTGAGTAATGGGCACAGGGAGTTCATTATACTCTTTTATCTCTTTTGAGCTATGTTCAAAGTTCCCCATAATAAAAGGTTATTTAAGTTACAAGCAGACAAGAAAATAACAAATACTTCGTAAGAACGCTTCTAAACAAAATGATACAAACATTAGAGTAGTTGCGTATGGAGAAGGAAACAAGATTGGAGAATGGGAACAAAAAGGAATGAGTAAAGCAATCCCACTCCTGGGTATATATTTGAAGAAAATGAAATCAGGATCTTGAAGAGATATCTGCACCCCCATGTTCATTGCAGTATTATTCACAACAGCCAGGACATGGAAACAATCTAAGTGTCTGTTGACAGATGAACGGATAAAGAAGATGTAGTATACTATGGAGAACAGTATGGAGAGTTCTTAAAAAACTAAAAATAGAACTACCATATGACCCAGCAATCCCACTACTGGGCATAAATAAAGTAGTGAGAAAACCATAATTCAAAAAGAGTCATGCACCCCAATGTTCATTGCAGCACTATATACCATAGCCAGGACATGGAAGCAACCTACGTGGCCATCAACAGATGAATGGATAAAGAAGATGTGGCACATATGTACAATGGAATATTACTCAGCCATAAAAAGAAACAAAATTGAGTTACTTGTAGTGAGGTGGATGGACCTAGGGTCTGTCATACAGAGTGAAGTAAGTCAGAAAGAGAAAAACAAATACTGTATGCTAACACATAAATATGGAATCTAAAAAAATAATAATAATAATGGTTCAGAACAACATAGGGGCAGGACAGGAATAAAGACACAGACATAGAGAATGGACTTGAGGACACGGGGAGGGGGAAGGGTAAGCTGGGACAAAGTGAGAGAGTGACCTGGACATATACACAGTACCAAATGTAAAATCAATAGCTAGTGGGAAGCAGCCGCATAGCACAGGCAGATCAGCTTGGTGCTTTGTGACCACCTAGAGGGGTGGTATAGGGAGGGTGGGAGGGAGAGAGACACAAGAGGGAGGAGATATGGGGATATATGTATATGTATAGCTGATTCACTTTGTTATAAAGCAGAAACTAACACACCATTGTAAAGCAATTATACTCCAATAAAGATGATAGGGCTTCCCTGCTGGCGCAGTGGTTGAGAGTCCGCCTGCTGATGCAGGGGACACGGGTTCATGCCCCGGTCCGGGAAGATCCCACATGCCGCAGAGCGGCTAGGCCCGTGAGCCATGGCCGCTGAGCCTGCGCGTCCAGAGCCTGTGCTCTGCAACGGGAGAGGCCACAACAGTGAGAGACCCGCATACTGCAAAAAAAAAAAAGTTAAAATAAAAAAGATGTGGTATATATATATACAATGGAATATTATTCAGCCATAAAAGGGAAGAAAATCCTATCATTTGTGACAACATGACTGAATCTTCGAGGTATCATGCAAAGTGAAATAAGTCAGACAGAGAGAGACAAACACTGTATGATATCACTTACATATGGAATCTAAAAAAGCTAACTCATAGAAACAGAGAGTAGATAATGGTTTCTAAAGACTGGGGGAGGGGGAAATGGGGAGATGTCAGTCAGAGAGTACAGACTTCCAGTTACAAGATGAATAAGTTCTGAGGATCTAAGGTACAGAATGGTGACTATAATTAACAATACTGTCGTATACTTGAAAGTTGCTAAGAGAGTAGATCTTAAATGTTCCCATCACACAAAAAAAGGTAACTGTGTGAACTGATGGATGTGTTAACTAACCTAATTGTGGCAATCATTTCACAACATATATGTATATCAAATCATCAGGTTGTACACGTTAGGCTTACACAATGTTACATGTCAATTATATCTCAATAAAGCTGGGGTTGGGGAATGAGTAAATAAGTAATGAATAAATAAAATAAGTGAGAGCCCTACAAGAACCAGTGATGATAGCAGTTATAAACAAAAGAGTATGATAAACTCAACTCACTACTCATTGAGGTCCAAAGTGAAAAGACTGTGTGTATATACGATCCTGTGTCCATTCTCCCAATTCTTAGTTGTTGGATGCTTCTTTATGACCTTTGATTAATTCTTCTATCTATTCCTCAAGGGTGCCAAGTCCTCTGTCACCACCCTCAGGCAGACCTCCTGAGCAAAGTGCTCCCCATCTCAGTCGGTGGCTTGAACATCATTAAAAATCATTTACAAGAGAGAGAAGAGAAAACTGGGGTGTGGTGGGAGAGCTTGGAGCACAAGGGGAGCCTCTGGGGGTCTTATAATGTTCTATTTCTTGACTTGGGTGGTAGTTACACTCTGTTCACTCTGTCGTAATTCACCAAGTTGGACACTTGTGATTGGTGCACTTTTCTGTATGCACATTATACTTCAGTTATTTTAATTTTTAAAATACACATTTTTTTCCTTGGATTTTCTAGCAAGTTTTGACTATTTCAGGCTTGATGCCCAGGGCCCCATCATATTCAGCAGAACAGATGGAGTTCTCCACTCTCTCTCTCTCTGTCTCTGTTTCTTTCTCTATTTTCTTTTACCCTATAGTTGAATTCTTGTTAATTAATTGAGAATAGGATGAGAGTCAATTCAAAAGTAGCTCCATCACTGACTTGCTATGGTTTCTGGCAAAAATTGCTTAAACTCCCTCCACATCAGTCTCTTGTCTGTAAAGTGAGGGTAATAATAGTACATGGCATGTATATAACTTGCTTAGAAGAGTAGCTGACACATAGCCCTCAAATTATCTTAAGTTTTAAAATTTCCTATTTTTCATATTTCCTTGAGCAAATTTCCATCAGGATTCTCATCGGGAGGGAGTTAAGCCTCCAGACAAGATTCATGAGCTGGATCCTTCCAGAAAGACCGTCAGTTGGGACCCAAACCTTACAGACTTCTCTAACCCCCTTCTCCCATCCAAACTCCTCTCGTCCCCCAGGCCCTGCTCCCATTCACAGCTTTAGGAAGGTTTCCCTAAACACTCCTGACTCTGAACTTTCTCCTTCCTCAGAAAGCTCACTGAATCATTGGGAACCAAAACTCTAAGGCTCACGCCATCTTTTTTCTCGCGGGCCTCTCACTGTCGCAGCCTCTCCCGTTGCGGAGCACAGGCTCCGGACGCGCAGGCTCAGCGGCCATGGCTCACGGGCCCAGCCGCTCCGCGGCATGCGGGATCTTCCCGAACCGGGGCACGAACCCGTGTCCCCTGCATCGGCAGGCGGACTCTCAACCACTGCGCCACCAGGGAAGCCCAACTCACACCGTCTTTGTTGGAGAAGTCTTCATGAATCCCTGAGGCAGCAGTGATTCCACCTACACCTACATGGACAAAAAAATCCATGTTCTGTAGGACCCAAAGCCTGTCAGTGAAAGATCTGAAATCAGTGACTTGCCCCAGCTTCTTTCCTGAACCCTTTGCAGTCCGCACATACCTTCCTGGTGAGGTAGGCACCCAGAGACATTTTACTTCTTTCACCATCTCCCTCCAATCCGACCAACAAGATCCTGTGACCAGTCAATCACACTTGCTGATTGGCTGTTTGCACCTTTCTTGAAGTTTATTCACACCTCTGGGGTAGCTCAGTTGGATGTTTATATTTGAAGCCATTGCTACTTGTATTTATATTTGTATCTGAAGTCATTTAACTCTACTTGTAGAGTGGTAGGTTTCTTCTCCTCTAAGAAATTTCAAACCTCAGTAGACAGATGATGAACTAAATATCCTAAAAGTGATCTATTCCATTGAAAGACATTCTGATCTAAAAATAATAACTATTCCATCGAGCGCTTACTATGTGCCATTACTGTGATGCTTCATATGTTTTAAATAATTTAATCCTCCATCTATGAGATGATTGTTATTTTAATTTTACAGATGAGAAAACTGAGACTTGGGGAATTACAAAGACTTGGATAGATACAACAACCAAGACTATACAGTTATGATTTGTGTGTGACTAATGGAATGAGAAGTCAGAGGCATCTAATCCCTAAAAGTGACTCGTGAGTAAAGCAACACAAAGCCTCTCCTTCCCATCCTATCCCCACATATCTCCTCTCTCACCTCTTCCTGAAAAGTTTCTTGGAGTGGTGGAATGGAAGAAGCCTGTGTCTTTGATTTCTCCCATGACCTGGGCAACCCTGGCACATGGCCCAAACTTCCTCTCCAAACCCTGCTTCTACTGCTTTTCATCATTCTCCAAATGAGCTGTGCCCTTTCATTCATGTATTTATTCAGTCAATGTTTATTGAAAACGTATTATGTATCAGAGGGTAGCACTGAGGACATAATGGTTAGCAAGATAGATGCCATCCTCAACTTCACGTTGCCCACAGTCTGGTCTTTTTCCTGCGTGCTCTTCCATCTATTCGTAATTCCTTGCCTTCCTCCCCACTCCACCACCCCCCGCCAGCAAGGCAAACTTCTATTGATCTACAAGATCCAGCTCACACTCTTACCTCCTCTTTCACCTTCCTCAACAACCTGGGGATGACCTTCAAAATATTGAGCAACCAGTTGGGTAATCATAATGGACACCAGCTGTCAACTACCAGTCTCCCAGAGTGTCCAAGCTGAATTTCTGCCCTGAAATAGCCCTGGTCAGAGGTAGTTACCCTGCCCATGGGGGCCCTCAGCACCTGGACCACACAAATATTGAAGTACTCTTCTCTAGCTCTTCCTGCCTTATCCTCCACCCACACTCCCCACTGCACTCACATCCACAAACACACACAAATGTGCTTGTGAGCTTCCCAAAGGCAGCAATCGTTTCTTTATTTTTCTAGGAGACTGGCACAACCCAGGTACAACATAACAGGAGCTCAATACATCCATGTTGAATGAATGAGTTGGGGTAGGAAGTAATCTGGTCTTCATCCCAGAGAATTTCCTGAAATATCATCCCTGTTCAGATCAACAACATTTCCTACTTGAAGATGCAGAAAAAATTTTAATGTGCATTAGGCCCATTTTCCTTTTTTAAAAAGTGTAACAGTCCTCATATAGTACCTTGGAACACATTCCTATGCTTCTTCTTATATTTCTACCTCTGGTTATCAAGTTATAACAAACAAGTAATGTTATGGGCTGAATGATGTCCCCTCCCAGATTCACGTGTTGAGGTCCTAAGCCCCAGCATGTCAGAATATGACTGTATTTGGAGATAAGGTCTTTAAAGCAGCGGTCCCCAACGTTTGTGACCTTTTTGGCACCAGGGACCGATTTCATGGAAGACAATTTTTCCACAGACCGGGGGTGGGGAATGGTTTCGAGGTGATTCAAGTGCATCACATTTATTGTGTACTTTATTTCTATTATTATTACATTGTGATATATAATGAAATAATCAGACAACTCACCATAATGTTGAGTGGAGGCTCAGGCGGTAATGTGAGGGATGGGGAGCGGCTGTAAATACAGATGAAGCTTTGCTCGTTCACCCACTGCTCACCTCCCAGTGTGCGGCCCGGTTCCTAACAGGCCATGGACCAGTACTTGTCCGTGGCCTAGGGGTTGGGAACCCCTGCTTTAGAGAGGCCATTACATTAAAATGAGATCATTAGGTATACCCTAATCCAATAGGACTGGTGCCCTTAAAAGAAGAGGAGATTAGGACAGAAACAATTGCAGAGGGAAGACCGTTTCAAGACACGGGGAGAAAACAGCCAACTCTAAGCCAAAGAGAGAGGCCTCAGAAGAAATCAACCCTGCTGACACTTTGATCTAGGACTTCTAGCCTCCAAAACTGTGAGAAAATAAATTTCTGTTGTTTAAGTCACCCAGACTGTGGTACTCTGTTATAGCAGCCCTAGCAAACTAATACAAATACCAATCTCCTTTGCAAATGAACTACTGCTATAGCAAATAACACAACTTTTCATTGCATACGTACTATTTCCAAGTAAATTAGAAACTTCTTGATGTTAGTGAATATGACTTTTATTTCTTAGACTCTCTCATAAAACATAGCACCATTTATGTACATAATAGATGCTCAGTAAAAATTCAGAACCCATTTCCTAAACTGCAGAATATATGAGAATATTTCTTTGTCTTCATTTATTCCAGGGCTTCTCGACCTCAGCATTATTGACATTTGGGGACTGGATAATTCTTTGTTGTTTGGGCTGTTCTGCGCCTTGCAGATATTTAGCGGCATCCGTGGACTTGACCCACTAGATGCCACTAGCACCAGCTCCACACTCCCACCATGTTGTGACAACCAAAAATGTCTCCAGATATTGTCAAAAGACCCCTAGGCTTCAAGACACTCCTGCCTGAGAACTGCTGATCTACTGTGATGCTATCCTTTTCTCCTCTTCCTAGATATTTTGTTCAAGTCTATACACATCTGGGTATTTCTTAGAGACGTGTGCTATGAACCCTGAGTATCAGAAGGGTAACAAGAAATAAGTCCAAATTTATTGGCAGGAGGGCAGCTGGTGTACCTCAGAATATGATCTGGTAGAGATGCTTTGTCAAATTTGGCCTGTAGGAAGAAGTGTGTCTACAGAGAAGAGGCTAAAAATGTCAGATGGTGGTTTCTGCTGAGTCAGAGGCCCAGGCTTCTCTTCCCAAGACTTTACCTCCTGGTCACTGGTCACTAGCTAGGATCAACACAGACAGGAGTTATTTCTATCTCCAGTAGGATTGACTATTTTAAATGAGTTTGCAGTTTTGGGCCATTTCTTAGTGGACAAATCCCCACATCACAAAAACCACCAGGGGAATTGCCACTAATTAGCATGCTCGTTAACGACCTTAGGAAGGAAGGCAGCAGCGGAAAGGGCCGGGGCCCCAGAATTGTGGTCCTTCCCTCCGAAGCTGGCCTGGCACACTGCGGCTGAGGCTGGGAGTGAGCAGACAGCGCGGCCTCTTACTTCCTAAACCACGTCCTTCTTGGAGAACCGTCCCAAGATCTTAGGATTATCCTCCGGACCCCATCAACTAGACCCAAAGACTCTCATGGGCATAAAAATAAAATGATGGTGAGGAAGGTAATGGGGTTGGTCCTCTCTACTAAGAATCTCAAGGAATGATGGGTCAGGCTTTGTGGCCCAAAACTGTGATTGAGGCTGATGGCTCCAATGCCTGTACCGTCTGAGATCATATCGCGAGGAGGCAGAAGGCAGACTATGGAGGGCTTTTCGTACCAAAAACAAGGAATTTGGATGATTTCTGGACTCATCAAACTTCCTACATTGAGAAGTCATTTTCTCCGATACTTCTGGGGGAACCATGGATGATATTTAAGATGCTGGTGGCTTAGAGCACAGAAAATCCCTGTAATCCTTGTGCTACAAGAGTTCCCAGCTATACATACATTTAAATAACCAAAACAGAGACAATAAAAAGCTACCTGGGGAGGAGAAGGAAGCACAGTGCTCTCCAGGTTCCTCTAGAAGTACTTTTTTGCGGCAAAGCCCAATAACAGACACATCAACCCTTTCCGTTTCCACTTTCTGAATGACTCACTGCGCTATTTACCACCCCAGATGTACCAAGAGTATCAGTGAGACAAAAACGTACCCATACTTGGACTTAAAAGGAAGTCTGTGTTGTATTCTTACTGTGGCCTCTCATACCTGCTCCCTTTCTCTCAGCTCTACCCTGGGTGACAGATGCAAAACCATGTCCGATTTGACTACAGGGCACGCACACATCTGGGGTTGGAGTGGATACTCACAGGCCACAGACTAAATATGTCAAGGGGAGTTTCACAGGGGCCGCCACAGCTTCCCTATTTCCTTTCAGCGAAGCAGCGTGATGCCCAGGGTTCTGCCTGTAGCTTGCAACTTGGGGACTTGATAAATGCAAGGGGGTTATTTCATCTCTCTAGAGAAGGGTAAGGTTAGCTGCCATCAACCCTAATGCTCAATACAAACTACACCTTATTCACGTTACCACAGTTTCCTTTGTCCTCTGTACCAGCTTCCGTGGCATGTTGAATTCCCCACTGTTGTCCTACTTATCTAGAAAAAGACAATAATGGCCAGCTTACTCTAACAAAGTTACCACTTTTGTACTAGGCTACCATAGCTGTAGCACAGTTGTTGTTCATTTCATTTAACAAACAAGAAAAAAATAAAAAGAAACCAAAACTGGTACAGATGCTGAGGACACATAATAAGCTAAAAGTGCCCATAATGTGACATCAGTTTTTGTCCACCATCTTGGAAAAAAGTGTTAGACAAGTCATTTTTCTTTTTCCTTTTAACGTGTACTGTGTCCCACAAGCCCTTCATCCAACGGGAACATAGCAAGGGTGGAAAATTTAGAACACCTCTAGTAGTTAGGGCATAGCCCAAGCTGCTATAGCACGACTACCCTAAAACACAGTGCCTCGAGCAGAATGGAAGTATATTTTCCTTTATCAGAGGAGTGTAGGGGTTTTGGGCAGGTCAGGACAGGAAACTGACTCTGCTCCGTGAGGTCCTCCAGGAACCCAGGCTCTTTTTCCACCCCCCCTATTTTTGTAAGTTAAGGTCCAATTTACATAGAGTTCAATTTACTCTTTAAGTGTACCCTTCTACCTTGTGGCTCAATGCTCTCATCTACAGCACCTTTTCTCCATTCCACCCCATAGGAAAGGTAAAAGACAGCCAGCTTCTTTTTAAAGGGCAGCCCACAGCCCATTGACCAGAATGGAATCACATACCTAGCTTCAGGGGAGCCTAGGAAATGGGGTCTGTGTACCCAACTAGAACTTGGGAGATTCTATTACTAAAAGGACGAAGTGAAAAATGAATACAATTAGGGGGTTATGCCACAGCATCAAAATCTTAACGAAACTTAAGAGCTGGGTTATTTTCCAGCATCTTTTAACAAAGGAGAATGTAGTACTAGAACACAATTTGCAAATAATCAACACAGCAAAGGTTTCGTGCAGCACTATCTTTCTCTGGCACCTTGTTTGTTATTAATCCTTACTTCCGTTTTTACAAAAATCTGAATCAAAAGTATGAAAATTTCTGTCAAACACAAGAGGCTGTTGCTACATAATGACTTTGTTATTTTCCTTTAGCTCTATCTGAAATTTACTTTCAATGACTCTAGCAATCATAAAAGGAAGAAATCTGTGGAGTAAGAACACTTTCAGCCCAAAGCGGTTCTGCAAAGCCTACAGTTCAGAGTTATCTGGCAACAACAAGAAAATAATGCTGTGCTGTTTTCTGAATCATATATTTCCTATGCTATAGGCTGTGACTCTGATCAGATCTTAATTTCCCATGACAAGTATGAAAATGCAAGAAGGATGAAGTTCTGTAGAACATCAGTATTCCTTTAGGTAGTCATTGCTTTGATGAAACATGACTAATCGTTGGCAGAGAAAACTTCTGATTGACTGAAGGAAAATAAAAGACGCTAGCAGTGTGTTAATGAGGAGATTTTTATGGCGTGCCTGCAAAGCAACTATACGACAATGTTGATTCCAAATGATCAAAACAGCAGTGGATATGATGTTTTATCTTATTAGAAAATATCAGCACCTAAGAGCAACGTTGCTATAACCCATTGTTATGCTGTATTGTACTGAGTAGATGGCTTAGCAGAAGTAGATACACTTCCAGCCTCAATAGCAGGAATAACAATAACAGCATCAATAATAATAGCAGCTATAATTTCTTTGTTCTACTATTTACTGGCCTCTATGCTAATGACTATATATGTAATCTTTCCTATAATTTTCACAGTGATATTGCAAGGTAAATATAATGGGCATTATTCTCACTTTAGGCTCAGAGAATAATTGCCTAAGCTTATCCAGTGGTTGTGATGGAGATAATTACTAACATACACTGAGTGCTTTCCCCATGCCAGACCGTGTCCTACAAGCAGTGAAGCTGGATTCAAATCCATGGCATGCATCGTTGCACGGTGCCTGGCAAAATGAAACCTCTGTTAACAGAGACAGAAGCCAGATTTGTCACAAGCCACAGGATTCTTCCTGCTGTATGCAGCCACTCAAGTTGCTTCACATGGTGTAGGTTCTGAGCGTACTAACAAGTCTAGCAGTGGTGTGGGATCATGGAGCTCCTACCTTCTCCTGTAACAGATTGCACGTGGTTGCAGTGAGCGATGGCCAGGCTAGCTGCAGAAATGCTGGGATGAAATTGTGGCTATCAGCAGTTGTGCTTTCATTCAATCTCTGCAAATTTGTCTGAAGCAGATAAATGAAACGTTGATCAGAATGACATACCCCACATCCTCAAATACTTGAAACTGAAACAACATTTAAAGGAAGCAGCTATGAGCCAAGGAGGAGAGATTCCATGCTGGTTTTTAATCCCTTCTAGTATTTAACAGAGTGCCTTTCCTGTTGCCCGTGCTCAGTAATGCTCAATAAAGCGCTGTGGTTGTCTTTTTTTTTTTTTTTTTTTTTTTGACCGGGGCGCGAACCCGTGTCCCCTTCATCGGCAGGCGGACTCTCAACCACTGCGCCACCAGGGAAGCCCTGTGATTGTCTTTTAAGGGGGAAAAGTGAATTGTCCAAGCAGGGCGCTTGAGAGTCTTCCTGGATTTTAAATGATTGGATTTATGACTCGTAGATTTAACAAAGAGATTTGGTTGGCTGATTAAACAGATGATGGTACCTAGAAAGGTTAAATGGCAGATTTCTCTGTTGTGATTTTCTTCCACCATATAGATAGAAATAAGGACTCTCTTGCTGACACATTTTTACTGCAACAGTCTTCATTCACTCATCTAAAATGTAAACTTTTGTCTGTAAACTATGTTTAATAGTTTTTAGAAAGTCATGACAGGGACTTCCCTGGTGGCGCTGTGGTTAAGAATCTGTCTGCCAATGCAGGGGACACAGGTTCAATATCTGGTCCGGGAAGATCCCACATGCCGTGGAGCAACTAAGCCCGTGTGCCACAACTAATGAGCCCGGGCACTGCAACTAGAGAAGCCCGCGCGCCTAGAGCCCGTGCCCTGCAACGAGAAGACCGTGCACCGCAACGAAGAGTAGCCCCTGCTCGCTGCAACTAGAGAAAGCCCACGCGCAGCAACAAAGACCCAACGCAGCCAAAAACAAATTAAAAAAAAAATAAGAAAGTCGTGATACATGGCTAGCAGAAGATATAAAGATATTCACAAATTATACTTATTACTTAATTACTCAGGCTATAACTAAATTTAAAATAAACTTGCCAAGTATTATTGCTATCATTAGTAGTAATATTAATTGTATTTACTTGAATCCTACTACTCTATGTCTTTGTCCTAAAAAAAACAAAAAAAAAATTTTTTTTAACCCAGAGAAGTTTTCAGTTGTTGAGATTGCCTGTTACAATATTGTCTCCCTTCTAAAGAAGCTCACGATTATAAGGGTTAATCAAATAATAGTGTTTCTGACAGTATATAACGCTAAACGTTTATGCTTCAACATGTTTTGTCATCATCCTGGTATCTCTCCACCCACACAAGGAGATTTTGGAGGGTAGGGGCTCCGTTTTATAATACGTTGTACTGAATCCACCCTATCACGGCCCCAGGAAATTCCCACAAATCTTTCTAAAAAGAATAATCACCTTAATTTGTAAATTCCTTGAAGGGAAAGATTTTACTTTTTTTTTCTTAGCAGTGACTACTAAGCTTCTTCACATGGAATGTTTGATCATTAACTTTGATAAAAAGAAGAGAAACCAAAGTAAACACATCAGTCATCATATCACTTGATAAGCAGAGTAACGATGATTTGAAGTGATAAATACTAAGAAGGCAGATAGATATTTGCCATTTTCAGTCACACAGAGTTTTTCAAGAACGCATCTACTCAAGTGTGAACTCTGCCTGTATATTCAAGGTCCATTGTTGCCTCAAAGACGGCAAGCACAGAAACACAGCTTATAAAGTTGATGACGAGGTTCACATTGATTCCGTTCATATTTATTAAGTAACTACTAAGCCCAGCACTATTTTCGGTCCTGTGAGAAATATACAAAAAAGCAATGAGATTCTACAAAGAAGAGGTTACTAACAATTCAAGATAATTAACCCCAAAGTTAATGGTGTATATGGCTTTGTTTCTTCTGGTTTTCTAATGTTTTGATCTCAGGACCCCTTTACACTCTTCAAAATTATTGATGACCCCAAAGAGCTTTATTTATATCTGTCAATAATTTACCATAGTAAAATTAAAACTAAAAAATTCTTTAATATGTATTATGACCTCACTGCATATTAATATAAATAATACGTTCTTAGGAAAAAGAAATATTGTCCAAACAAAAAAAATCAGTGAGAAAAGTATTGTTTCACAGTTTTGCATGTCTCCTTAATGTCTGAATTAACAGAGAAGAGTTGGATTTTCAAATCAATGTTTATTATAGCATTGCTTATTAGAGCCAATCAGAAGGAGACTCAGTCTTAAGTAAATTCCAGCATGATGAAATATCATGTAGCCATTAACAATGATGACGAGGACTTTTCCCCGACAGAAATCCATCTAAGATATATTGCTGAGTAAGAATGCAAACTGCATAATCCCATTTAGGTAAAGTTATATACATAGACTCAGATTCTATAAATCCATAGAAAAGTGTCTGGATAAATGTTTATCAATTTATTGAGCTGTTGTCTCCAAAGATTTGGAAATCCAGTTCTTTGCCCCTCTTTACTGAATTAATTAAATATTTACATTAAGCATGTGTAATCTAAAATAATTTGTTTAATTTAGGATTTTTTCAAACAAGGCATTTCTTTAAGCTCCACAGTAATCCCTCTCCAGGGCTGCTTCCTTTTTAGTCACTTGGAGACATCTTTGGCCGTCATACTGAAACTCGTCCCCGCCTCAAGACAGGATATCTTCCTCCAAACTTTGTCCTTGGATGAGCTTTCTTTAATTTTTTTAAATCACTTTTTAACATCTGATTATACTTGTAATAGATGTTGATGGGAGAACATTTTTCAGTGCAGAAAATCACCAAAAATATTGATAAGAATCACCTCCATTCAGTGGCTCACTGCCTCATCGCAGTGTTTCCCCTTCCCTTTCCGCATGTTATATATTATGACATTTGAAAATGAATGCAGGAAATCCTATCAATCTGTTCAGCAGCCTCTTTCTAGAGGCGCTTGCTTTGGCGTATATGCAGCAGGGGCTTCTGGACATCTGCCTGCCAGACCCACCTCTGGGTGAAAATGCTACAGAAACAACTTTTCTGATATGTAACATAATTACCTCTTTTGGAGCTTCATCCAGGCTCTGGATCTCTTATGTAGGAGGTGGTGCCTGTTCTCAAAGTGCTTCAGTGACTGGGACACATTCCATGTGTACAGTAGTTATATTTCATTTCGAGGATGGAAGAACCAACCATGGAAAAGTTTCTTTCCATTTCTGTAAACATTTCAAAAAGATACATGCACCCCAATGTTCAGTGCAGCGCTATTCACAATAGTCAAGACATGGAAGCAACCTAAATGTCCATCGACCGAGGAATGGATAAAGAAGACGTGGTATACACACACACACACACACACACACACACACACACACACACACCACTGGAATATTACTCAGTCATAAAAAAGAATGAAATAACACCATTTGCAGCAACATGGATGGATCTAGATGATCATATTAAGTGAAGTAAGACAGAGAAAGACAAATATCATAATGATATCCCTTATATGTGGAATCTAAATAAATGACACAAATGAACTTATCTACAAAACAGAAAGAGACCGACAGACATAGAAAACAAACTTACAGTTACCAAAGAGGAAAGGAGGGAGGAGGAATAAATTAGGAGTTTGGGATTAACATATACACACTACTATATATAAAATAGATAAACAACAAGGACCTACTGTATAGCACGGGGAACTACACTCAATATACATTTTTTAAATTTCTCATCTTTTGTTTTTAACATCTTTATTGGAGTATGATTGCTTTACAATGGTGTATTAGTTTCTGCTCTATAACAAAGTGAATCAGCTATACGTATACATATATCCCCATATCTCCTCCCTCTTGTGTCTCCCTCCCACACTCCCTATTTTGTAATAACCTATAAGGGAAAATAATCTGAAAAAGAATAGATATATTGATATAGATATGCTGAATCATTTTGCTGTACACCTGAAGCTAACGCAACATTGTAAATCAATTGTATTTCAATAAAAAGGCAAAGAAATAAAATTGACCAAAAGAAAGGTATATGACATCAGACAAAGGGAGAAATATTAACCAGTGCTAGCTACTTCCCTGGATATTAGAATAGAAATCTTTAAACAATCTAAATGTCTAAGGCAAGGATAATTTGCTACCCTTGAAGAGATGGAAGAAAAGGAGTAGAAAATGTGCAATGGCAGTAGGAAACAAAATATTTGGAGTGTTTACTGTGTATGAGATGTTTTACTGGTGTTTTCAGACACTCTGAGATATACATACAACACTCTTGTGAGACTGATTTTTTTTTTTTTTTCTTGCGGTACGCGGGCCTCTCACTGTTGCGGCCTCTCCCGTTGCGGAGCACAGGCTCTGGACACGCAGGCTCAGCGGCCATGGCTCACGGGGCCAGCCGCTCCACGGCATGTGGGATCTTCCCGGACCAGGGCACAAACCTGTGTCCCCTGCATAGGCAGGCGGACTCCCAACCACTGCGCCATCAGGGAAGCCCGAGACTGATATTTTTATCCTTGTTTTACAGAAGAGAGATATGAGGCTCAGAGAAGTAGAAAAATACACCCTGAGGTCACACAGCTGGGATGCCCTAGAACTTTCCAAAGACTGGGACAAATCAAAATGTGCACCTCACCCCAGTCTAATTATTGAATTTCATTTGTACGAATCACCTGATTTGTACAAATGAATTTGGGTGAAAGGACATTGACAGAAACGAATTCTTTGATTTTTGATAAGGCTGGACTATAAAACTGCAATGCAGTTTAATTCCATTTTACATACTACTAATTGTTTGCCTCTATGTACAGGACAATGTGCTTTATACTCTTGGAAGGAACAAAACTGAATACAATTAATTAAAATACACATCAGAATATTATAGTGAACTAAATTACCATAATTGAAGTCACCTGGAAATAGCATTCTTGAAGTCCAGTTTTTATCAAGACTTTTAGCCTACTTATCAGGCTTAAAAAAAAAAGTTTTCTTGGGACTTCCCTGGTGGTCCAGTGATTAAGACTCTGTGCTCCCGATGAAGGGGACTGGGTTCGATCCCTGGTCAGGGAACTAGATCCGGCATGCATGTCACAACTAAAGATCCCGCGTGCCGCAACTGAGACCCACAGCAGCCAAATAAATATTTTTTAAAAAAGTTTTCTTGGCTTACCTCACTCTTAGGACTAAAGAATGTCAATTTTCTATGGTCTTGTATTTGCTATCTCATCTGCTTTTCTATACTCATTTGCTAATCTATGCATGTTTTCCTGACTCATGGACTTAACACATTCTAACATGTCCTCCTACAGTCTGATAGGTTTCCATTCTGACCAGAACTAACCAACTGAAGGCAGCTGGGAGGAGGGTGGTGCCATCATTATAACAGAAGGAGGAGCAGGCTTGACAGGAATCAGAAGGCAACGTGTTTGGTTTGATAATTATCACACTTAATTACTGTGACAGCAGCAGACCGTGATGGACCCAGCACTGACATGGGATCTAACTTTGGCACTAATGGTCATATGACTGTAGAGAAGCTACATCAGCGGTCCCTCTATTATAGATAAGGAAACAGAGATCTGAAGAGTTAAGATGTCCAGGAAGACCCCTTCCAGCTCTAAGGTGCCAAGGTAGTAAATTCATGTAATTTTTCAAAGCCACTACTCAACGTGGGTATGCATTATATTCAGTGTTTGACTTACCGACCAAAGTACTTTTACAAAAGAAAGATTTTTTTCAACAAATCTTTTAGAGGATGCCCCAATTTTCCTCCATGTTTCTGCATTTTCTATGGCCTGAGCTATTTTCACTCCATGTCCATCTAGTAGTTCTCATTTTTGGACAATAATTGGGTGGGCTACTGACTGCTTATGGCGCTAAATCTTTCTGATAAGGCAGGAAATTATAGGCCTAAAATTACTTCCAACCTGTCTTCTAGTTTTATTCCCACGTAGATTATAATTTTCAATAACTCCTCAAACATTTACTAAATGCCAACACATAAGGCAGGTGAGGCACTAGCCCTTGGAATTCAAAGAATAAACAACCCAGTCCCTGCTCTGGACACTTTTACTAACAAATAGTAGCTGACACATATCAAGTACTTACCAGGCGTTGTTCTAAGGACTTTATATTTAGTACTCATTTAATTATCACAACTTGTAAGGTAAGTGCTATTATCACCCCCGTTTTACATATGAGGTGAAGAAAATTACCTACGATGATTCAGCAACCAGGTGACAGAGCCAGGATTCAAACCCAGGCATTCCTCCTCCTGAATCCTTGCTCCTCGCTATTATGGAGAGAAACCAACACGAAAGCTAATAAATTCCATCTGAGAGGGCTTTTCCACTCCCGTGGGGTTAGTAAAAACAGAAGCCAAGGCCCCACCCCAAACCCCCGAGTTGAAATCTCTAGCAAGAGCGTCCAGGTAGCATTCTATGTAAAAAGCTCCACGGATGATTTTGGTCCAGTTGGAAAACAGCATCATACAGACGCTAACAGACTAATAGTGGAATTGGAAGCATGGTGGGGACGCCAGAGTGGTTCAACTAGGGGAGTTCCCGAAAGACTAGCCAGAGGAATGACACATGAGCAGACTCATAAAGAGTGAATAGGAGTCTGCCAGGAGGACAAGGAGAGGAAGACGAAGGAGGTCATGCGTAGACAGGCGCAGAGGTGTCCAGTATTGGGAGACTTTAGTGTGGCTGAGTGTGACACATGGGGGTGAGCAGAGAGGTAAGTTGGAGGCTGGCCAGGCTTGGAGAGCTGTCTCAAGAGGTTTGACTTTTTCCTACGGGCAAAGAGGGTTTTCAGCAAGATAAGATTAGGATCCAAACTGCGGTTTTTGAGAAATGCCTTTGACCGCTGCATGGAAGGATTAGAGGGAAGGGAGATTGTAGATGGGGCAATCAGTCTATCAGAAGCCCAGGTGAGGAACTAACCTGGGCAGTCATTGCAAGCATGGGGAGGAAGGACTGTTCGAGCGAAGAGTCAGAATCAACACAACTTAGTGATGGGTTGGAGGTGAAAGGGAACGGACCAGTCTAAAAGGATTCTACATCTTCTGGCTTCGCTAAGTTGATGGTTGGTGGTGCTATGAACCAGAATAAAGGAGAAGAGATACATTCTGGGGCTTCTGGAGAGCTTCTGGAGAGCTCAGTTTTGTATTTGAGTTTCCACACCTATGCACGGCCTAAGCATCAGGCAGCCAGATGTGTAAGTCTAACACACAGGAAGATAAAGGATAATAAGTTTTCAGGGCACATTGTCTGATGTGATGGTACGTGGATGGTCCAGTAGACCCAGAGATATCTGAGGAATATGGGGTCTCCTTCAAGCTCAACAAATCTCCCTATCCACCCACCTGTTAGAGAGGTTCTTGATACGTCCCCTCTACATATCAAAGACTTCACTTCTTAATAAGAAGAGTTGCAAAAGACTGTGGCCATTTTGGAAACTGACCTTAGAAGGAGATGGAAGGAATAACTGAGTTTTACCACGCTGCACTCAGACTGTCCTTTTAACTTTTCACTTATCTTTTTTTTTTAATTTATTTTATTTATGGCTGTGTTGGGTCTTTGTTGCTACACACTGGCTTTTCTCTGGCTGTGGCGAGCGGGGACTACTCTTCGTTGAGGTGCACAGGCTTCTCTTGTTGTGGAGCATGGGCTCTTGGCGTGTGGGCTTCAGTAGTTGTGGCACACGGGCTCAGTAGTTGTCCCCAGACCCCACTCTTGTTTCTCTCCCTCTGCCCATTGGCAACCATTCTGATTTCTTCCTGTGCATCTTTTGTTTGTATACATTCCTGCGAATAGTGTATTTGTGTTTTGTGTGCACGTGCTTTTATTTTATGTTAAAGGTATTTCGTGTGTATCTCACTCCGTTTCTTACTTTACTCAGTTCTGTGCCTTTAAGATCTATCTATGATGCTCCATCTAAGGTCACTCTCGTGTTTATGGATCTACCCCACTTGATCATGATGTATTTATAAAACCATTATTGGATTCAGTTAACGAACGTTTTATTTTAAGAATTATGCATCTACATTCAACAGTGAAATGGACGCATATTGTTTTATAGTTTTAGAACATAGTCTATATGATACTAATCCTTTGGTACTTATGGTAACTTCTTTTGTGGGTTAATAAATGTTCTATTTCTTTGCCAGTCTCTTCCTGTGTCCCTCTTATAATATGTCTATGTGTGGGGTTCTCCTTATCTTGATAATGGGTCTTTTAGTCTGTTCTTTCATCTGTAATTCTAGGAAGTTAGTCTCCAGGATTTCTCCGTACATTTCTCTTTCTGCTTTTTTTATATTTTTCTCTTTCTGGGACTCCTATCAGATGAATAATGGCATTTCTACTTCTGTCTTCTGTGCCCTTGGATTTTCTTTTAAATTTCCTATTTCTTGACCCTCTCTAGTTTCCTCCTAGGAGAGTCCCTCAATCTGATATCTGAACTCACAAGCTCAGTCTCAGCTGTACTCTTCCAAGTATTTAACCCTTCTCTGTGTTACTGATTTCAACTATTAAATTTTTCATACCTGCTTCTAATTTTCGTGTTCGTTTGCTTGGTTTCTTTACTTCTCAGTCAGTCTTATTTTGTAGTACTAATACTGTCCCTTATCTCCAGGTATATCCAATCATGTGTTATGTGTCAGGGACAGTTGGGTCTCTGTCATTATATGGCTAATGCCATCTGACTTGTCTTTTAGGTAGTAACTTGGGGGCTCATTTCCCCTGGGGCCATTAGGTCCTTTTTCTGGGAATGTGTTTTTGGGAAGAACCAAAAGCCCTAGTTTGTGTCACTGTGGGGATTTTAAGGGGGTGAGGGTGAGCCCCAAGTGGGGAGCCTCAGGCACCACAGAAGCATTGTTGTTTGCTCCCTCACCAAGCAACTACTCCAGCCAGAATTTTACATTTAAATCCTTAGGACGGACACAGCTGGAAAGACATCATCTCCTCAGCCCAGGCCCTGGAAGGTGAGGGCTAGACGTCAGCAGGTCAGTCTGCACCTGTTCCTTGCTTCTTCCATCCACTGGGGCTCTCGCGCTGCCCTGCAGTCACCCAGACCCCTGGTACAGCTCTACCACTGCAGAGTTCCCTATTGCTGCTGTAACAAACTACCACAAACTTTGAGGTATGAGACAACAAGAAATGCATCGTCATACATCTGGGGGTCAGAAATCCAAAATGACTTTCACAAGGCTAAGGTCAAGGTGTTGGCAGGGCTGGCTGCTTCTGAAGGTTCCAGGGGAGAATCTATTTCCTTGCCTGTTCCAGGCTTTTGTGGCTGCCTGTACTCCTTGACGTGTGACCCCTTTCTCTATCTTCAAAGTACATCACTCTGACCTCTGCTTCCACAGGCAGCCCTCTCCTCTGACTCCTCCTGTGTCCCTCCCATATATCAGGTGCCCAGGTAACCCAGGATAAGCCCCTCAACTCCAGACCCTTAGCTCAATCACATCCACAAAGTCCCTTTGCCATAATAAAGGTAACATAGATCCCAGGGGTTAGGACGGGGCTTAGGGGCCATCATTCTACTTTCCACAGCTATCTCATAGGAGTAGGCTAAGGAGACTAAGAAGACGCTGACATCTGCTCTGTGTACAGAGCATTGTGCTAGGAGGGGTGTTGGGAAGCACAGAGTTTATAAACAAAAGTGAGATGGTATCCCTCCCTATAAAGAAATGTATAAAACGGAGGACATCTAGAAGACAGACATGGAGGTTAACAGGATGTGGGCTGTATGTGAAATTAACCACCTCCAAAGTTCAAAGTTGTCATAGTTCAACTCTGTCCTGGTGGCATGGCTGTGCCAGAAGGACCTTCAGATTCTGCGGTATCACTGCCCCCTCCTGGACTTGACCGGGGCGGGGAATGCTCTTCTTGCGCTATCAGTCTTTTTTTGTTGTTGTTGGAGGATAGGTGATTTACAATATTGTGTTAGTTTCAGGTGTACAGCAAAGTGAGTTGGTTATACGTATATGTATGTGTATATATATATATATATATATATATATGTTCTTTTTTTTCAGTTCTTGTTATTGGGCAGACTCTGTGCTAGGCACTTGGGATTCAGAATCAGAGAAGTGAGGTAAACATGGATGAAGCCCACCTCCTATAGTTAAAAGGAGCTCCATCTATTAGGAGAGGCACACACGCAATGAACAGTGGAGAATAATGCCACGTGCTGGAGCAAGGCCCTCACCAAGGCTCGCCACCAGACCCCAATATCAGTGGAAGCCTCACCGGTTTCCCAGCTGAGGAGGAGACAAGGGCAGCCCAGGATGAGAGAACCACAGCTACAGAGGCGCCTGAGACATCCTGGAAACAGTGAGCAGCGAGGCGCGTGGGGCCATTTCAGTGCCTCTCCCCTCCTCCTGGGCTTGCTTTTCAGAGGAGATCAGCATCAAAGCCCTCCCCTCACCTCCCCCTCCAACCTCCCTCCTTTCTTCTCTCCCATTTCCCTAGTGGGGGAATGAGGGAGGAAGCGTTACAGGCCATCACAGTACCTTTTTTCCCCTCAGGTCCTTACATTACAACCAACCGAATGTCAAGGGCCTGGCACGAGAGAGAAGGGGGGAAATCAGTTGTGCCAGCATTATCAGCCCTCAAAGGGTCTCCTGACCAGCGTTTCATCTCTGGAAACTTTTATCTCACATTCTTATAGCACTTGCATTCAAAGGCCCAAGAGCCGCCCAGACACTATCCCACCCCTTGAACGCCAGCAGGGGCTCAGCCCTCAGATCTTCACTTCGAAGATGAGAAAGGAACCACGGGATCTCAGATCTCCTGTGCTGGTCGTTCAGGGAGATGCAGGGTGTTCAGACCCAGAAACACCCCCGACTCTGGGCACCGGGCCCTAATGGATGGCAGAGGACTCTTAAACTACAACGTTGTTATTATAAGACAGAATCTGAAAAATGATCAGGATTCTCCAAACTGACTCCTGCCTTTCTTCTTGCTCCTCTACCCTGTTGCTAGAAGGGAAGAAAGCCTGAAAAACCCCACCATCTTCCATCTCCTCCACAGTACTTATTTCCACGATGTCACAGAGAGATTACATTAAATTTCTCAGAGAGTGGAAAATGAAATATGACTATTGTATGATACAAATTGAACCATATACCTCACCAGATATCTTAGACCATTAAGAGTACGTCTCCTTCATAAACAGTGACTCAGGAAATCCACAAAGACCAAACTCACGTCATCGTTCCTTTCTGGCTAATAATGACTCCTTAACCAAACTGAAGTATACGGCACCCAGCTCCTGGTGCTAAGCCCTGTGTGCACACCCTCTTGCTGGGAGGACACTGGGAGACTGACTGTGTGGGCTGGTTTATAGATTGCTTCCTTTGGGCACCGCAGCAAGGGTGAAGCAAGCATCTGCTGTAGCCCCTGCCCTGACCTTATGGGTAGTATTCGCTGCAGGGGACATGCCGATGCTGAGAAAGCCTTGGTGCACACACAAGGCACCAGCAGACCAGCATCCAGGGTCCACGTGGATTACCATAAACCGTGCATTCGGATCAGGGAGTGACAGCACGTTGGCCGTGATTCAAGACCAGTTCAGAAGCGGAGGGGACTCTGGCAGATCTCCCATTGTGGACTGACTGGTGGCATTCAGAAAACCACCATCACGAAGTCATTATGGTGATTTTATTCACAATTTCCGTGGCTTACTTGAATGGGCTATGTTTGCTCCATGAGTAATAGAGAATGCACTGCCGTGTTTTCACCCCAGATGTGGAATTAAATCACCCTACTCTTTCAAGTATCTATCTCCTACGCTTAAAAACAGAAGGTTGTTTGTATCTCATAGGATAAACCTGGGGTTTCCAAAGAGTCTGTAATTCCTAAGCATTTGATACATATGCATTTGTTGCATCCAAGGAAATATCCGAGCCAGATAATGTGAGAATTTCTAAGAATGTTGATGCTCTTTGGAAGCACATTTTGCAAATTATAAGAGAACAAGTTCAATGATTTTTCAGGCTATGGCTTATAATAAATTAAGAAAGAAAGAATTAGGGGGCACAGGGTGGGGTGGGGCAGAGCAATAAGAAAAGAATAATAATTAAAAAAGAAAGAATTAGAATAAAAGCTAATCTGTAACCTCTGTGAGAGCAGAGAACCATTCCTAACGTCTTCAATTCCCTTGCGTCTCTTAATGTACTGAACACAATGGGTGCAAAGTAAATGTTGCCGACATTCATTCATTCAAAAATATTCTTTGAGCACTTATCATCAGTCAGGCACTGTTCTAGGTACTGCAGATACAACAGGGTACAAAACAGACCAAAACCCTTTGCCTTGTAGATCTTATATTGTAATACTTTGCAAATCATCACCCAAAGGACAGAAATAAAGGATAATAAAAGCATTAAGGTCACAGAACGTGTGTTTCCTTTGACATCACCACTCTCCCTAGGACTGGCGAGGTGGAGGAGGGTGTGTGGAATGGAACTTAGCAGGGAGGCAATTGATTTACTGGGGCCTGAAATTTATTGCCCCCATTTACAAGGCTGTTGTAAAATAAGTTACTGCTTCTATCTTCTTTCGAGAATCTCTTTTTCTCTGCACAGTGCAAATGTAAATTTTTAAAAATCTTATTTCAGATAAGGCACAGTAGCTTGGCTAGCTGTATGAATAAAACTGGATTGGTCAAGCGAAAGAACCCTAACTCAAAATATTTAGGAAAAAAAGGGGAACTTATTTGCTCACATGATGGGGACGGTTAAGAGGTCATGCTAAGGTCAGGCTATTGGATCCCAGAAGTTCACAAGTTTATCTTCAGGATGCCTGCTTTTTTCCACAATCTCTCATCTCTGCGTGCTTCCCTCTTGGCTTCATTTTTGGCAAGCTCCCACCACACGGTGGCAGAGGCGGCCTCCTATGACCCCAGCTTCTTGTGATCCTTTTCCCATGTCATCTCAGGGACCAAAGTGGCCTTAAAGACACCAGGGAGTCCAGAAGTGTAATCAGATCATTCACTCTCTGTACCCACCCCCACCAATCTGAGCTCTGCTTCTCTCCGTATAACAACCTTATTATCCCTGCTATCAAGGCACTTCCCCAGGCAGAGAGAGAAAGGGAGCACGGGATCATAGATAGTTCCAGTTTTACATAACCCCAGCTCAGCAACTCCGAGGGAAAGAGAGAGCTTGCCATCTCTGCGTTCATATAAAATCCCTGGAGGAGCTTCTGATTGCTCTGGCTCGGGTACTAGACCATCAGGCCAATTACCATGGCCTTGGAGAGAGTCTACCATGATTGGCCAGGCCTGAGTTGTGTGCCCATTACTGTAGCCAGGGCAAGGGAGAGTTAAGCTCAGTTGGTAGCCACATCAAATCAAATGCATTCCTCTCCCCTACCCCCATTGGATTTGCATTGCTTTTAGGAAGATGACCCAAGTCTCTCCTAGCCCCACCTCAGTTACATTAGCCCAAGTGTAACTTTCAATTCCTCAGTAGCCACCTGGAGCTCTGGCTACCATATTGGACAGTGTAGCTCTAGACCCCTGGCCTGGCCTCTCTTCTTTTCCTCTAGGGATCTCAAAGCATTTGCTTTAACAGGAAGGTATTGTACTAGCTTACTATTGCTGCTGTACAAATTACCCTAAACTTAGTGCCTTCTTCTAAGCTTCTTATATTACAGTTCTGGAGGCCAAAGTCCCACATGGGTTCCACTGGGCAGAAACCAAGGTGCAAGAGGGCCATGCTCCCTCAGGATGCTCTAGAGGAGAATGTGTTGCTTTGCCTTTTCCAGCTTCTAATGTTGTATTCCTTGGCCAGGACATCTTCCTCCACTTCAAAGCCAGATCATAGCATCTTCAAATCCCTTTCTGCTTCCATCATCACATTGCCATCTGCCTTCTGTGTCAAATCTCCCCCTGCCTCCTTCTAGTGATTTCATATAGGGCTCATCTGGGATAATCTCCACATTTCAGACTCCTTAACCACATCTGCAAGCTCCCTGATACCATATAAGGTAACAGTCATACGTTGCAGAGATTTGGACCTGAATATCTCCAGGGCCATTATTCAGCCTGCCACTGGGGAAGAGGAGGTAAAATGAGCATTCTAAACAGAAGGAACAGCCTATATTAGAACCCAGCTGTGGAATGGAGAAGGTAAGTCCTTAGAAGTACAAGACCAGTGAGACTGAAGTGTAGAGAGAGGGGAAGGGTGGATGAGATGAGGCCAGAAGAGTGGGCAAGAACCAGACCATTGAGAGTCTGTGCCTTGAGAAAGATATGGATTTTTCCCTAAGATCAGTGTAAACCCATTAGGGGGAAGGAAGAGGAATGCATTTGCATTTTTAAAAGCATCACTCTGTCTGTGTGTGGAAAAGGGACTAGAGGAGAAAGGCCGAAGAGGATGGAGGAAGACCAAGTTAGGATGCTAACGCAGCAGCCTTGGCGAGAGGTGGGCGTGGCTTGCACTGCAGTGGGGCAGTGGAAATGGAGAGAATGAGACAGAGGTGAGAACTAATTAATGCAAACACTGATAGGAATAACTAATGAACTGCAGCCAGAGGAAGAGTGAAGGAGAGAGCCGTCCAAAGGATGGATCCTGGAGTTTTGGCTTTCATCAGTGACGTCATTCAGAAAAACTGGGAGAAAACCAGGAGGGGAGCATTGGGAGAAGGGTAGACAGTACGAATCTAGTTTTGGACCTGTATTTGTGGTGTTCTGGAAATGTCTAGTAGGCATACTGGCCCGGAGCTCAGAGATGTGAATTTAGAACTCATCAGTATAGAAGGAGCCCCAGAAGCCCTTGTTTTAGATGGTCATGCATTTGAGGAGAGAAGGAACGAAAAGAGGTGAGGGTCTAGGACCACACCTTAAGAAATACCAACACCTGATGGCTGAGTAGAAAGGGAAAAGTCTTTTTTAAAAAACTGAAAAGAATAGTCACACAGAGGGGGCTGTGTTACAAAAGTCAAGGGAAGAGTGTATTTCAAGGAGAAAGTGGTCAACAGGGTTAAATGGTGGTGAGAGGTTAAATAGGAAGAGGACTAAAAACTATCCATTAGACGTGAATGCAGCATCTAAGTACCGTATTTCTACAACCTCTCCTCGCCATGGATAACATACACACATACAGCACCTTGCACATAGTATGTATTCACGAAATATTGATGTATCACTTTAACAATATGTGCCTCAAAGTGGGAGGCAATGTGGTATAATGGAAAGAGCATGAGCTTTGAATCCCAACCCATCCACTTTCTAACTGTAATGTTTCAAGCCAGTCACTTCTGTGTCTTGATTTCCTCACTGGTAAAATGGGGGTGGTAGTGGTGAGTTGAGAACTAGCTCTTTATTCCTCAGGGTATTTTCTTGTGCATCACATTATTTGATCCTTAGTGCAACCCAATGATTTTGGCAAACTACAGATTAAGCGAGGTGTCCAGAGGCTGAGAGCTGGTCAGTTTCTGAACCAGGGTCTCTTGACGGCCAATCTGGTGCTCTGATAAGGAAAAAGACTCTCAGGTTCTCAGAGTTGCTGCTTTTTCCTCCTGCAGATGGATGGCTGTTCAGCAGTCATTCCGAGGACCTGACATGATGGATTCCAAGTATGAGGCTGGAGATATAAAGATGAGAGAGATAAAGATGAGAGAGATAAAGATGAGAGAGATACAGTTCCTACCCTCTAGGGAGTCATGATCCCATAGAGGAGACAGATACTATAAATTGATAATTTTAAAAACATATGATAAGCTCTCCAGTGTGGAGCCTTTATGGACAAAGGACTGTGGGGACACAGTGGAAGGAATGGTAAGCTCTGGAATGTGTGGGAGGAAAAAAGATCTGGAAAGACTTGGCAAGTGAGTATAAGGCTTAAAAATACATCCCAACTTAAACTATGGCTTTCTTTTTCTTTCATCAGAATCATAGGACTTCAGAGTCAGAAAAGACCTTTTAAAATTATCACTCTTATACCAGAGATGGTGGAATTGAAGAAAGGTAACATGCCAAGGTCAAGAGGTGGAAAAAAAATCCAGGAGTCCCATGTCCAGTGCAAAGTTGTTTATGTCAGGAATGTGGTCATCTAACACAGAAGGCTCTGCTAGGTGCTCAGATGCGCTGGCCTGTCAGTTGAGGCAAGAATGGACTGCCCTCATCTGAAAGGGGCCACTTGAATCAGCAGGGCCAGAACCTGGAGACATTGTTGAGGATTCACTGGACAGTTGTAAGAAATACATCATCATATGTTTATGAGAATCCAACAGTGGTTTCTTCTCTTGAATAACTATGTATCCTGTATTAGAAAATGGAAGGATGGGGAGACCTACCAGAATTTTCATTAACACTGGGGACAAGGACAGATTATGAGTAAGGAGAAAATGGCTACTCACTCTGTATAGATCAAAGTAGGAACCATTGCAACCAAATATCCACATTAAAAATAATGGAAATTGAAGCTCCATAATTTCAAGACTCTTCAATACAGTAATTCACAAAATGGTATAAGCTATTAGCTAAATGAAACAAAATATTAACCTCAATAAGCCAGACCCATTTAAAGAATGACAGAGAGTTAGGAAGAAAAGCTGACTCTTCAAAAACACAATAAAATCTATCATTTCAAGCAGACTAACAGACTGTTGTCAAGTAAAGCCCTCGGAAGTTGAACAGGAAGATTAGGTAAATCAGTAATATCAGACCACATACCATTTGTTTGTGAACAAATACCTGTAGCAAAACTTGATGATCCTTAAGAAGTTAGTTTCCTGAAAGTTAAACCTAAGTCATATGTTTTGTAAATGCTGTCTTTATAGATGGTAAAAACATAAGCTTCTATCAACCACTTTTTGAACCGCAAAGTCCAAATGGAATTCAAATAAATTAATTTGGAAAGTCCCTTGAATTCTTTGGAAAGGAATTAGACCTGTGGGTCATTTTTCTGAGTCTTGTCATGGCCACTACTAATATTTTATAGTGATGCTTTCTTAGACAACTTGAACAAGGAGGGAAAGTATAAGAAAAGACAGTTAACCAAGTAAGAAGCAAACAGATTTGTCTGAAGATAGCATTTTAAAAAGCATACTTTTAAGAAGACTAGATACATTAAGACCTCGTTTATCCAGCACTGTTAAACAAGGAGGTTGTCTATACACGTACATTTTCCAGATAGCAGCTGGTTTCTCCTTTAAGTGACACTTCAAAAATAATCATAATGAAGATTATTTTAACACATAGTACACATTTCCTCACTAGCTTACTTGAGCCAATTGATTATGTCTTTCCTAAGCCCTTTTTTCCAATGACTCAAGATTCCCAAATATTAATATTTATTGTGGTAGCAGTGGTACGATTTGTCCACAAGGTCGACTGGAGTTCCTAGGGTTTTAGCTGTAGACCCAACTGCTATGCTTTCTTCATTCTTATATGGCCCTTTCCACGGTTTGTCCCTTTCTCATGAAATTGTCTGTATGCCTTTCTCTAGCACTGTTTTTCCCCTACTAATCTGATATAAAAAAATGCCTTGAGAGACCTTCAAGATGGTGGAGGAGTAAGGCATGGAGATCACCTTCCTCCCCACAAACACATCAGAAATACATCTACATGTGGAACTCCTACAGAACACCTACTGAACACTGGCACAAGACCTCAGACTTCCCAAAAGGCAAGAAACTCCCCATGTACCTGGGTAGGGCAAAAGAAAAAAGGAAAAACAGAGACAAAAGAATAGGGATGAACCCTGCCCCTCGGGAAGGAGCTGTGAGGGAGGAAAAGTTTCCACACACTAGGAAGCCCCTTCACTGGCAGAGACGGGGGGTGGCGGGGGAAGCTTCGGAGCCACGGAGGAAAGCGCAGCAACAGGGGTGCGGAGGGCAAAGCGGAGAGATTCCCACACAGAGGATCGGTGCTGACTGGCACTCACCAGCCCAAGAGGCTTGTCTGCTCACCCGCTGGGGCGGGCAGGGCTGGGAGCTGAGGTTCGGGCTTTGGTCGGAGCGCCGGGAGAGGACTGGGGTTCGCTGCGTGAACAGAGCCTGAAGGGGGCTAGTGCACCACGGCTAGCCGGGAGGGAGTCCAGGAAAAAGTCTGGACCTGCCGAAGAGGCAAGAGACCATTGTTTCAGGGTGTGCGAGGAGAGGGGATCCAGAGCACCGCCTAAACAAGCTCCAGAGACAGGCGCGAGCCGCGGCTATGAGCACGGACACCAGAGACGGGAATGTGATGCTAAGGCTGCTGCTGCCGCCACCAAGAAGCCTGTGCACAAGCACAGGTCACTGTCCACACCTCCTCTCCTGGGAGCCTGTGCAGCCCGCCACTGCCAGGGTCCCGTGATCCAGGGACAACTTCCCCGGGAGAACACAAGGCACGCCTCAGGCTGGTGCAACGTCACACCGGCCTCTGACGCCGCAGGCCTGCCACGCAGTCTGTGCCCCTCCCTCCCCCCGGCCTGAGCAAGCCAGAGCCCCCTGATCAGCTGCTCCTTTAACCCCATCCTGTCTGAGCAGGGAACAGATGCCCTCAGGCGACCTACAGGCAGAGGCGGGATCAAATCCAAAGCTGAACCCCAGGAGCTGTGCAAACAAAGAAGAGAAAGGGAAATCTCTCCCAGCAGCCTCACAATCAACCTGATGTACCTGCATCTGTGGAATACCTGAAAAGAAAACGAATCATCCCAAAATTGAAGCAGTAGACTTTGGGAGCAACTATAAACTTGGGTTTTGCTTTCTGCATCTAATTTGTTTCTGGTTTTATGTTTATCTTAGTTTAGTATTTAGAATTTATTACCATTGGTAGATTTGTCTATTGATTTGGTTGCTCTCTTCTTTTATATATATATATTTTCTCTTTTTGTGATTGTGTATGTGTATGATTCTTTGTGTGATTTTGATTGTATAGCTTTGCTTTTACCATTTGTCCTAGGGTTCTGTCTGTCTTTATTTGTTGTTGCTGTTGTTTTGGTTTTTTAGTATAGTTTTTAGTGCTTGTTATCATTGTTGGATTTGTTTTTTGGTTTGGTTGTTCTCTTCTTTCATTTTTCTTTTTTTAAATTACTTTTTAATGTTTTTCTTTTTAACAATTTTTAAATTTTTTATTTTAATAACTTTTCTTTCTTTCTTTCTTTCTTTTTTTCTTTCTTTCTTTCTTTCTTTCTCTCTTTCTTTCTTTCTTTCTTTCTTTCTCCCTTTTCTTCTGAGCTGTGTGGCTGAAAGGGTCTTCGTGCTCCAGCCGGGTGTCAGGCCTGTGCCTCTAAGGTGGGAGAGTGGAGTTCAGGACACTGGTCCACCAGAGACCTGCTGGCTATCAAACAGCGAAGGCTCTCCTGGATATCTCCACCTCAACAATAAGACCCAGCTCCACTAAACAACCAGCAGGTTACAGTCTTGGACACCCTATGCCAAACAACTAGCAAGACAGGAACACAGCCCCACCCATTAGCAGAGAGGCTGCATAAAATCATAAAAAGGTCACAGACACCCCAAAACACACGACCAGATGCGGTCCTGCCCACCAGGAAAACAAGATCCAGCCTCATCTACCAGAAAACTGGCACCAGTTCGCTCCACCAGGAAGCCTACACAACCCACTGAACGAACCTCACCCACTGGAGCAGACACCAAAAACAACAGGAACTACAAACCTGCAGGCTGCAAAAAGGAGACACCAAACACAGTACGTTAAGCAAAATGAGAAGACAGAGAAACACATGGCACATGAAGGAGCAAGGTAAAACCCACCAGACCAAACAAATGAGGAGGAAATAGGCAGTCTATCTGAAAAATAATTCAGAACAATGACAGTACAGATGATCCAAAATCTTAGAAATAGAATGGAGAAAATAAAAGAAACATTTAACAAGGACCTAGAAGAAGTAAAGAGCAAACAAACAGTGATGAACAACACAATAAATGAAATTAAAAATTCACTAGAAGGAATCAACAGCAGAATAACTGAGGCAGAAGAATGCATAAGTGACCTGGAAGATAAAATAGAGAAAATAGCTACTGCAGAGCAGAATAAAGAAAAAAGAATGAAAAGAATTGAGCACGGTCTCAGAGACCTCTGGGACAACACTAAACACACCAACATTCAAATTATAGGGGTCCCAGAAGAAGAAGAGAAAAAGAAAGGGACTGAGAAACTATTTGCAGAGATTATAGTTGAAAACTTCCCTAACATGGGAAAGGAAATAGTCAATCAAGTCCAGGAAGTGCAGAGAATCCCAGGATAAATCTAAGAAGAAACACGCCAAGACACATATTAATCAAACTATCAAAAATTAAATAAAAAGAAAAAATATTAAAAGCAGCAAGGAAAAAACAACAAATAACATACAAGGGAATCCCCATAAGGTTAACAGCTGATCTTTCAGCAGAAACTCTGCAAGCCAAAAGGTACAGGCAGAACATATTTTAAGTGATGAAAGGGAAAAACTTACAACAAATATTGCTCTACCCAGCAAGGATCTCATTCAGATTTGATGGAGAAATTAAAACATTTACAGAGAAGCAAAAGTTAAGAGAATTCAGTACCACCAAACCAGCTTTACAAGGAAGGCTAAGGAACTTCTCTAGGCAGGAAACACAAGAGAAGGAAAAGACCTACAATAACAAACCCAAAACAATGAAGAAAATGGTAATAGGAACACACATATTGATAATTACCTTAAATGTACACAGATTAAATGCTCCCACCAAAGACAGACTGGCTGAATGGCTACAAAAACAAGACCCATATATATGCTGTCTATAAAAGACCCACTTCATATCTAGGGGCACATACAGACTGAAAGTGAGGGGATGGAAAAAGATATTCCATGCAAATGGAAATCAAAAGAAAGCTGGAGTAGCAATTCTCATATCAGACAAAACAGACGTTAAAATAAAGACTATTACAAGAGACAAAGAAGGACACTACATAATGATCAATGAATCAATCCAAGAAGGAGATAAAACAACTGTAAATATTTATGCACCCAACATAGGAGCACAACAGTACCTAAGGCAAATGCTAGCAGCCATAAAGGGGGAAATCGACAATAACATAAACATAGTAGGAGAGTATAACACCACACTTTCACCAATGGACAGATCATCCAAAAAGAAAATAAATACGGAAACACAAGCTTTAAATGATACATTAAACAAGATGGACTTAATTGATATTTATAGGGCATTCCATCCAAAAACAACAGAATACACTTCCTTCTCAAGTGCTCATGGAATATTCTCCAGGATAGATCATATCTTGGGTCACAAATCAAGCCTTGGAAAATTTAAGAAAATTGACATCATATCAAGTATCTTTTCCAACCACAATGCTATGAGACTAGATATCAATTACAGGAGAAAATCTGTAAAAAATACAAACACATGGAGCCTAAACAATACATTACTAAATAACCAAGAGATCACTGAAAAAATCAAAGAGAAAATTTAAAAATACCTAGAAACAAATGACAATGAAAACACGATGACCCAAAACCTATGGGATGCAGCAAAAGCAGTTCTAAGAGGGAAGTTTATAGCAATACAATCCTACCTCAAAAATCCTCAACAAAATACTAGCAAACAGAATCCAACAGCACATTAAAAGGATCATACACCATGATCAAGTGGGGTTTATCCCAGGAATGCAAGGATTCCTCAGTGTACGCAAATCAATCCATGTGATACACCATATTAACAAATTGAAGGAGAAAAACCATGATCATCTCAATAAGTGTAGGAAAAGCTTTCGGCAAAATTCAACACCGATTTATGATAAAAACCCTCCAGAAAGTAGGCATAGAGGGAACTTTCCTCAACATAATAAAGGCCATATATGACAAACACACAGCCAACATCGTCCTCAATGGTGAAAAACTGAAACCATTTCTACTAAAATCAGGAAAAAGACAAGGATGTCCACTCTTACCACTATTATTCAGCATAGTTTTGGAAGTTTTAGCCACAGCAGTCAGAGAAGAAAAAGAAACAAAAGGAATCCAAACCCGAAAAGAGGAAGTAAAGCTGTCAGTGTTCACAGATGACATGATACTATACATAGAGAATCCTCAAGATGCTACCAGAAAACTACTAGAGCTAATCAATGAATTTGGTTTATGACATAAATCACAGCAAGATCCTTTCTGACCCACCTCCTAGAGAAATGGAAATAAAAACAAAAATAAACAAATGGGACCTAATGAAACTTAAAAGCTTTTGCACAGCAAAGGAAACCAGTAACAAGACAAAAAGAGAACCCTCACAATGGGAGAAAATATTTGCAAATGAAACAACTGACAAAGGATTAATCTCCAAAATTTAAAAGCAGCTCATGCAGCTCAATATCAAAAAAACAAAGAACCCAATCCAAAAATGGGCAGAAGACCTAAATAGACATTTCTCCAAAGACGATATACAGATTGCCAACCAACACTTGAACAGATGTTCAACATCACTAATTATTAGAGAAATGAAAATCAAAACTACTATGAGGTATCACCTCACACCAGTCAGAATGGCCATCATCAAAAAATCTACAAACAATAAATGCTGGAGAGGGTGTGGAGAAAAGGGAACCCTCTTGCACTGCTGGCAGGAATGTAAATTGATACAGCCACTATGGAGAACAGTATGGAGGTTCCTTGAAAAACTAAAAATAGAACTACCATAGGACCCAGCAATCCCACTACTGGGCATACACACTGAGAAAACCATAATTCAACAAGAGACATGTACCACAATGTTCATTGCAGCTCTATTTACAATATACAGGACATGGAATTAACCTAAGTGTCTGTCGACAGATGAATGGATAAAGAAGATGTGGCACATATATACAATGGAATATTACTCAGCCATAAAAAGAAATGAAATTGAGTTATTTGTAGTGAGGTGGATGGACCTAGAGTCTGTCATACAGAGTGAAGTAAGTCAGAA
>NW_020174268.1:307081-366165 GCF_003031525.2 Neophocaena asiaeorientalis asiaeorientalis | reverse complement strand
AATAATAATAATAATAATAATGGTTTAGAACAACATACGGGCAGGACAGGAATAAAGACACAGATGTAGAGAATGGACTTGAGGACACAGGGAGGGGCACGGGTAAGCTGGGACGAAGTGAGAGAGTGGCAAGAACATATATACACTACCAAATATAAAATAGATAGCTAGTGGGAAGCACCCACATAGCACGGGGAGATCAGCTCGGTGCCTTGTGACCACCTAGAGGGGTGGGACAAGGAGGGTCAGAGGGAGATGCAAGAGGGAGGAGATACGGGGATATATGTATATGTATAGCTGATTCACTTTGTTATAAAACAGAAACTAACACACCATTGTAAAGCAATTATAAATTTAAAAATTATTTAAAAATTATAAATTAAAAAATGCCTTATTATTCCCTTTTTTCATGATGAAATAATATATGTTCACTCCATAAAACTTGAAAGATTATGGAAATTTTTTGACTAATGGAAAATTTTTAAATATTTACCTATTCATACACAGATGTTTCTTCCTTGTCTTTTTTTTTACCTCATGGATTCGTTTTAAAGTATCTTAAGAAAGCAACACGTTCAGTAATAACCAATAAAAATGTGTGTTTTGCTTTTTGTGCTTAATATAACAAATTGTTTTCAAAAAAACATTTTAAGGGTAATAATATTCCATTGGGGAGATTTTTTCACTCAAAAAAATTTTCTAGTACCTCCCATGTGGTAACTTCTGCTTTTCCATACTACCTTGAAGCTGAATACAACACTTCATATCACATCATATCCCCCAAAGTAAATCCAACTCACCAAGCAGGAGTGAAAAACGTAGAGTTTATGGGAAAACAGGGAAGAATTTGCTTCCTAATTTACAACTTGATAACATCCATCAGAATGAAGATGCATTAAAATGATCATTGGAACGTTGCTTGTAATACAAAGACTGGAAGCAATCTTAATATTACATTTATAAGGGACTGAATTTATGTATATATGAAAGGACAGCTACAAACCAGGAAAAAATTTTGCAAATTTCATATCCAACAAAGACTTGTATCCAGAATATGTAAAGAATTCTCAAATTTCAGCATAAGAAAAATAATGACCTGATAAAATTTGAGGAAATATTTGAATTGACTCTTCACCAAAGAAGATATATTGATGGTAAGTTAGCATATGGAAAGATTTTCAACATCAAATTAAAGTGCAAATTTAAACATTAACATACCCCTACACAACAGAATGGCTAAATGAGAAAACAAACACACAAACAATACCAATTGCTACCGCAGATGTGAAACAACGCAAATTCTTAGCCGCTCCGGTAAACAGCTTGGAAATTTCTTATAAAGTTAAACATATACTTACTCTATGGCCAGTGTACAATATTTACCCCAAACAAAAGGAAACATGTTTATCTAAAAACCTGCATACGAGTACTTATAGCAGCTTTATTCCTAATTCCCCCAACCCTGGAAAGATTCCATATGTCCCTTTTTCCCTCAGCTTGACTGAGATATAATTGACATATATATATATATGAAATACTATGTTGTCCTTTAAAAGAATTATATAGGTCCATATTGCAGATACAGAATGGTCACTAAGATATGCAATAGTCTGAAAATATAAGGTGTAAAACAATACATATATGTATGTGTGTGTATGGACACATACACATACACACATTTATTTTAGATTCAGAGAGAGGGAGGCATGTACATATACATGTTCTAGAAACTCAGACTGATTCTGGAAGGATACCCGAGAAACTTAACAGACACTGTCTCAGGCTGGGGAGGCATTTGGGAGCTGGGGGTGGGAGTTTCATTGACTCTTCACCCTCTGGTACTAGCAAAGGGTGCTAGTACCCTTCTTGCTGTGGTTGTTGCTTCACCATGCGTATGCATTACTCTTTCAGTTCCTTTAAGACCAATATGAATAATTCATTTCGTTTTCAAAATCATAATAACGATAGTGGAAACTTATTGTTTACACTGTGCCAGGCAGTAAGAGTTTTACGTGTATAATTTCATCTAATCCTCACAATAACCCTGAAAGGTACATACTATTATAATCTCCATTTTACAGATAAAGAAAGTAAGAAACAGGGGAGTTAAGTAACTGCCCATCATCACACCTCTGGGATGCAACAGAGCTGAGATTTAAACGCAGGAAGATTGGCCCCCAAGCCTGCATTCTTAAGCCCAAAACATACAGGCTACAAGCACAGAACAAAAATAAAAGGCATAAAGCCATTTATAAAGTCAAAACAGACTTAAATAAAATAAATTATTTTCAGGGGAAAAAAAATTCCACACAGGTTCAAGGGTACTTGCATATTTTTTTCTGTATCTTCTAAAAAGTTCAAAACTGGAAGTGACAGTATAGTGGTGAATGATAACTGTCTTCCCCATGAAAAGATGTAGACTATTTCTAATGTATATATAAAGTACTTTCTCTATTGTTATCACTGGGATAACTGGGAAAACTCTCCTCCACCGTGGAAGGCCTTACCGTGTCACTCCTATATCCCTTCCCAGGCCTTTTCCCATGTCTCTCCACAAGTGCCACACAGAAGTAATCGTGTGGATCTTCTCAGGATCCCTGAGGACAAGCCATATATGGCCCACTCCTGTGCTCTGCTGTGCCCAAACCACTCTTTCAACCGTATTCCTGCCAGCCACAGTCCTAGACATCCTTCAAGGTCATGAACACATCCCACCTCCCACAAGAAAACTCTCCTGATCGTCTACATCAAAGCTCCCCTTTCCCTCCTCTGGAGCTTTCTTAACACTTTGTTTACTAGAAGTGCAAACAGTAATCAATAATGCGAAGGAGATGTAGATTATGAAAATGCCTATCCACCAGCTCCCTCCCCTTTGCAATGTAGGTCTCAGAAGAGCAAGAACAAAACATTTCCATTATTGGCACTACCATCCTCACACTGTCTGGCACAATATTTGAATAACGATTCAATGAGGGTTCCCAAGGAATAGCATACAGGGAATGGCATGAGTCATTAAGAAAACCTGGGGCAGATGGAAAGGCGGGAAGTATGAGCGGTCAGCCCTGGGGCTCTGGGATGTTAAGTCATCTTTGCTCTGCTCCAAGGAGACGGAGGGGCCCTTCATGTGAGAAGCAGGGACTTGCTGCCAAAGGAAACATGTGCTTTGAAAGAAACAGAGGTGATGGGCACATGTGTCCTGCTTTAGGGGGACGTATATAATGCTGGCTCCAAAACTAGATAGACCTGGGAATCCTCCAGGCTACTGGGGAATTGCTAACGGCATAAGTGAGCTTCTGCTCACCCCCACCCTCTCAACCTCACCCCAGGTTTTGCATTGTGTGTGTTCTGGGTGGGAGGATCTTGGCATAATACATATCAACTTGATATTAGCAAGAGGAGTTTTGGTGGTTGCTGTTGTTTTATCTTATGGGTACTTGGCTCTGAAGTATGTTAAGGATCCAGAGTTAACAGAGCTCATCCACATCTAAACAAGAAGAGAAGCCATCCTCACTACAGGGTGAAGCAGAACCCTGAAGGAGAGAGGTAGAAAGGGCAAGTGGGCAAAAGGTCAAGAGGGAAGGGGGCTTCTGGAAGCCTGTGCAAGGTCAGCTTCCTTTGTCCAAAGAAACCTCGAGAGGACCGCCCCTTAAAGAAACGCCTGCACCACGCCCTGCCTCTGGGTGTGCTCCTAATTGCCCATGAGGAAGAAAAGACGCTTTGATGATGGACCAAGCCAGCCCACGAGCCTTGGCAACCACTGCAGGCTAAGACCCGAGAGCCAGGTCTCAGCGTTTAGTGCTTAGCAGTTGAGCCGCACACTAGACGCTCTCTGACAGTTTGGGAAGAAGAAATGGGTGAGGGGTTAGTGCAGAACCCCACTGAGACCTCCCAGAGGAAGAGAATGAAGGAGGTGACTGCAAGGTCAGTGCTGGGTGGCTGGAAGCCCAGAGGAGCTTCCTTGGGGAGCAGACAGGAAAGTACCTCCTCTGTGGGGGGTAGATCTGGAGAGGAACTGGCAGGCAGTACAGAGCAGCCTGAGGCCAGGAGGGAGGGAGGGCCCAGGAGAGACAGGCAAAGAGGCAGATCCTGTGCAGGAACCCTGGGTCGCCATCCTAGAGGTAAGACCCCAGCTCTGCCAAATGCTTTGTTCAATCCAGAAAGATACTCGAGGCTCTTTCTTCCTTATTTGTGTCTCCATCCATTTGACACCAGCCCTCTTGTAAGTCGGTTGCTTGGTTTATTTACGTAGATTCTCCAGCCAAATTATCCTTATACACTTTTAGGAGCTGTATGAGATTAAAGGAGAAAATAAAAACACTCTTCAACATCAGTTTCCTCAGGCATAAAATGGGGTGGTATATCTACCTCATAAAGTTATTATTGTGAAAACTGAACTAGGTGAAAGGGTTTTTATCAAACTAGACAGCATTCAATGAACATTTTTATTGCTGCTGTTAACATTACTTTTATCATCTTTATTACAGACCTTGAGTGGAAACTCGAAGGAAGTCTTCCCACTGACGGATCTTTCTAGACATAGATAATCACACAAGTTGTTAGAATTGCTGTACTGGAGTTGTTGAAGTTGGTTGGCACACACTGGCATCAGATTATTTCAGATGTGTTTTTTTTTTCTTCTTTACTTTAGGAATGAAATGACAAATTCCTCCCAGGTGGCAGCAAGGGAACTAAAAGCACAGCCCATCTGCACTCATGCCTCAAATGAAAAAAAAAAAAAAGAGAGAGAGAGAGAGAAAGCCCATTTCAAATGAATCTTTGCCATAAACTCAAGCCCAGCAACAGATGGAAAAAAGCCCTGTGAGACAAAACACACCACCCGCAATCCCCAATAAAAATAATCAACAGAGGCTGAAGAGCTAAAAGAAAAAAAAAAAAAAAAGACACCACGAGTGCTTCCAGAATGCTACAGAGTGTGCCATGAATCATACCTGGAAGACAGTTGCTGCAGACAAGGTACCCCGCCAGGGGAAGATTACCTGGAGAGAGTCCTTACACGCCTTCCGCAGAATCGAGAGAGGATATATGTGTTGGAAGGAGGACAATGGGGGCAGGAAGAGTGACACGGGGTAGAGAGGAGAAGAATCATCAAAATGGATAATGTGGGGCTACACATAATAATAACTAGTGATTCCTGGCCGGGAGACCAGACATTCAGCAGCTTAAAAATGCTTCCAAAAAAAAAAAAAAAAAAAAAAAAAAAAAAAATGCCGTGATGTCTAGGAGTACATGTAATTTGTTGTTATCACTAATTAGAAACACTGCCAGAGGCATTCTGAAAAGGTAAACAGGTGTTCGGCAATGGCAGAGGAACCAAGGCAACTATGGAAGGAAGAGCCAGGAAAAGCGGGAGCCAGTTGCCTCCATGCTGGAGTGGTTCTGGGTACTGTGGCTGCGTTTTCATCATCACTGTAGGCTGTTCAACAAGATCCGGAAATGGGCACTAGATGTGCCCCCATGGATTCAGTGCGTTGACACAGCATGCACGTGCTTCAGTAACAAGCTCTTGGTCTAATCCAGTTATAAAGGGTAGATGGCTGTGATCAAGGAAGACAGAAGAAGTGTTTACCCTCTGCAAGTCTGTGCGGACACACACACACAGACATACCCTCAGTATCCTGTGCAAACACGAGCCACTTTCTTCCCGTTCCTACAATCCAGGCCTTCCCTGTACAACCCTTCTCTGAAGCACACCCAGCCCAACCCCACAGCCAACCCTCAGCTTTGCTGTCCACGGGTCTTCTCTGACCCTCGCTCAGGGAAGTCACCAGCAAGTCCCAAGGAAGCAGCAGAGATGGCTCCAGATCCTCTTTGCTAGGGACTTAGATAGCTCAGATGTGCCCGTTGCCCAGAAGCCCTGCGACTCCCAGGAAAACACTGCACTGATGATGTCCCAGGTGTTTCCTAGTCTCTTGATTGGATTTGAATATGTGCCTCTCTCTACGTGCCTTGGCTTTGTATGTTACAGAATAAACTTAGATTTTGAAGACACAAATTATTCTGTAACTATTTTTTTTTTAACTGCCTGGTCCCACATTCATCAATAAGCAGGCCATTTGGAAATTTCTGGTTTCCACGCCTGGAAATGATAAATCTTGAATTTTAGAGTGTGTTGGTGCCTATTAAAAATGTGGATATATTGAGGACACGGGGAGGGGGAAGGGTAAGCTGGGATGAAGTGAGAGAGTGGCATGGACATATATACACTACCAAACGTAAGGTAGATAGCTGGTGGGAAGCAGCCACATAGCACAGGGAGATCAGCTCGGTGCTCTGTGACCACCTAGAGGGGTGGGATAGGGAGGGTGGGAGGGAGGGAGACGCAAGAGGGAGGAGATATGGGAACATATGTATATGTATAACTGATTCACTTTGTTATAAAGCAGAAACTAACACACCATTGTAAAGCAATTATACTCCAACAAAGATGTTAAAAAGATGTTAAATGTGGATATATATATACACACACACATACTTATATACATACATATAACTGAGTCACTGTGCTGTACACCGGAAACTAACACAACATTGTAAATTAACTATACTTCAGTAAAAATAAAATAAAATAAATTTTAAATGTGGATTCTTGGAACATCCTTTAGTGGCAGAAAGTCCCAGAAGTGCATCCACAAAACCACAACAATGGGGATACATCAAAGTGATACAGGAGTCAACGTAAAGAGTTCCCAGTGGACAAAGCTGGAGTAATTTGATTAACAAACTGGTATTGGATTATATCCCAACATCCATGAGTCCATACTGATATAAATAAATGATTGAATAGATAAAGGAGGGAGAACAGACAAATTTACCATGCAGAAGAATCTCCAATGCTACTCCCCCACCAAGGAGGTAGACTATATATAACTCCCCACTCCTTACGTGTGGGTTACCCACAATGACTACCTTGCAAAAAATACAGTATGAAAAGGTAGGAAAAAAGAATAACTTTACAGTGGAGAAAACTGTCAAAAGCATCTCAGCCAGATGATCAAGGTAAACATCAAGAGTGAGTCATGTTGATAGCAGGAACCCATGATGGGATGTGATGGGAAGAGCAGTTTACCTCTGTGGTCTTCCTTCCCCAAACCCATAGCGTCAGTCAAGCCATGAGCAAAGCATCAAACAGATCCCAACTGAGAGACGGTCTGTGAAATACTCTCCAGGACTCCTCAAAACTCTGAAAGGTTATCAGAAACAAGGAAAGTCTGAGAAACTGTCACAGCCGAGAGAAGCCTAAGGAGACATTCACCTGACAGTCAAATGTAATGGGGTGTCCTGTTACGGAAAAAAGGGCACAATGTGAACAAAATGTGGACTTTAGTTAATAATCACGTATCAATATTGGTTCATTCATTGTAGCACGTGTACCATATTAGTGTAAGATATTAATAAAGAAAACTGGGTGTGGTGTAAATGGGAACTCTCTGTGCTATCTTTGCAACTTCTCTGTAAATCTAAAACTATTCGAAAATTAAAAGTTTATTTTGAGAAATTAGGAATCCTAGGCACCCCATCCCGAGGGGCTATGATTCAGTAGGTCTGGTGCAAGACTCACCAACGGGCAGGTAGAGGAAGCGAATCAGGTGATGCCACGGCAGATGCCTGTGTTGCCCTTTATTTATTTATGAAATAAATGGAAAATTGTATTTAAGCCAAATTTGAGGATTAGAACCCAGAAAGAGGATCTCAGAAAGCTCTGAGAACTGTTCCACCCATTAGAAGTCCAGGCACAGTTATATAAGTTTTTGGTGCTGTCTTTTAAAAGGCTACCTTCCAGATATATTTGAGCAGTGAAACAAATGGCCAACAAAATGTCTACTTCCCTCCACACTTGAGTGCCAGAGGCTCCAAGGTTGAGCATGACCAACTCATGCCTGTCTGGCCCTTGAGTGGTGTTCCCAGTGCCTGGCCACCCTGAAAACATTGTCCTATTATCCCATGGCCATTCACCAGAGGCCACGTTTCCTCAGGTTTTGACAACCCCCAAGTACGATCACATTCACAAAGATAAGCTTTAAACTCTGATGGTGGTAACACACTGTCCTGTGTCCTCCAGCTCTGAGAGCTAGCAAAATGAAGAAAATAAAAGGAAAAATAAAAGACATCGCTTCCAGCAGTGCTCAAACTGACCATAACATTACGTGGACAAAAGCTATTGGTTCACCAGGGAGGGACCAGGAGAGAGGGTATTCTGTGCACATCTTCAAGGCTTGACCAACTGGTGCTTAGTTGTACGTGGTCTAATGGTATTCTCCAAAGCCCTAGGATATTTACTCTATATTTGGTCAATTAAAAGAAATATAATTTTAACTAATGAATGGTCTTCAACTTTAAATAGAAGCCTTGGGACTATTAAAATTGTTTAGTTGAAGAGGATAAACATATATGGCTATTAGAAATCTTACCTGTAACATTGGAATAGGTTGCTAGGGTCTACTATGGATCCGTTGGATTGTGTCTCTGTTATTTTCTCCGTGGAGAGTTAATGCCTTGATCTCTTCATTTATATAGGCTGGTTTGTTTTGCTGGGCATGTTATTCATTTCCTGTGAATATGACATTTTCATATTGACAGATGGTCAGTTACTCCCAGCCCATCTCATTTGTCTTAACTTACAGAATTTCTTGAAGCATCAGGAAAAACATAACTCGTGTGTGTGTGTGTGTGTGTGTGTGTGTGTGGTGTGTGTGTGTATTTAACCAGACCAGCCATACTCTTTGCTGAAGACAGCCCTGTGAGCAGGGGCAATGAATATGAACACACACCCTCTTCAATTACCTGGCCATCAGCACTTCACCACTGGTCACCCATCCCATGCCCCAGCACAGGGATCAGACTAATGGGCTTGTCCTGTGTATCAGCAACAGTCTCCCCCGACAACGTTTTCATGACTGACTTGCTTTCTCACTCCTGGGAATAAGTTGTAACACTCTCTGTTCTGACTAAAAGGCAAAGAATTCCGAGCCTAACCAACCTCAGAGGAGAGCTAACTGGAATATCTGACAGGCCAGCGGTCTTTCAGGGGGCTTGTGAGTGCGTTTGCTTTTGGAAAACAGCCTAGAGTTGGAGAGTTGGGGTCTGAAATAGAGAACCATGGAAAAAAATTCATTGAAGAAGTTTAGTCCAAATCCACGTTGCCAACCTCAAATGATGAGTTTCCATATAGAAAACAAAAATAAAGACAAGGACAAGATAAAGTTTATTCCCCAGACTGCTCTACTACATGAATCATCTGAACCAAGTAACCAGGATATTTCCGTCCACAAGACCACAAAACAGACTCAAATGGCATTAAAATCAATTGTATTTCCCCATTTCTAATGGCACAAAGTTCATCTGAGTTAAGCAAATGACATTATACAGGGAAAAAAAAACCCAGCGACATTTAGCTTCAATTTACCATGGGGGACGCTTTCAAATATGGCATTTTGGACCTCTAACAGCTTCAGAACCCCAAAAGATTCTGCAAATGCCAAAGTTAGGGTTGCAGCAAAGCAACCGATCAGAATCCCTCATCCTGTTCCCAGATAATTTGTTTCTGACACCAATTATTCCTGAGATTTAAGGAATGCTTCTAATCAGAGTCACTAATTAATTCTCACAGCACTCGGTACTGATCAATGTACACATTTGTCTCTTTAGGCAAGCACGATGAAGGGAACTACAGGGAACTAGATCGATCGTGGGGCACATCAGGGGAGAACCAAAATTTCAAATGAAGCGTTTGTCTCCCGAGTCAAAGTGGCTCAAGCCACTTGTCTCTGCATTACTGAGGAGTTGCCACAGAGATAGGCCAAGCAGAAATCACTATATGGAATGCTTCTTGGTATTTGGGCTCAGACAACTGAGGCTGCCTTTTGGTTTCTCTTTTTGACATCTTTCTTTCCTGGAAATGCTAACAGACCCCATCCAGGATGGGTAAGGTAGGGCAACAAATACTGGCCAAAAGGGAAAAGACCTGTTTGTTGCATCTTGTTTTCTGTTAGACCACAGTGTCTAGTTCCTTCAGGACAATTGTTCAAGGCAAATATACCATCCTGTTGTGCCTGGTCAAAGCACCTTCTAGGGTCAGCAGCATCTGTGCATGCTCTGCAAACAGTCTCAGCGTGTGCCAGCCGCCCTGCGAGGTGCTGAGGATGTAAAGACCCACACGACACCTTCTCTTACAGGAAGTCTAGTACAGGAAGTTGCAAGGAAGCCTGACCTGTCCTCTTGGAAACCTATACCTGAATGTCACAGTTCACCACTTAGTTGGAGAACTGTCCGCCATGGAAATGACCATCTCTTATCCTTCAGTGATACTCTATAGCAGAGCTGATCAATAGAAGTAGAGTGTGAGTCACAAATCAAGCCATGTATGTAGCTTAAATTTTCTAATAGTCACATTTTTTTTAAGTTAAAAAAAAACAGGTGAAATACCTTTGAATAATTTTTAAATTTAAATCAATATATCCAAAATAGTATCAACACCTAATCAATATGAATAAATGATTATTAAGATTTTTTTTCCATACTGAATCTTTGAAATCTATGTATATTCTCCACTTAGTGCACAGCTGAATTTGGAGCAGCCCCCTTTTAAGTGGCTAGTGGCTACTGTATTGTACAGCACAGCTCTAGTTCCCTGGCCTGGCCTCTCTTTTTTACTCTGGAGAGCTCGAAGCATTTGTTCAAACAAGAAGGTAATGTATTATTCTCCTATTGCTGCTGTAACAAATTACTACAAATTTAGTGGCTTCACACAACCCAAATTTCGCTGTCTCACAGTTCTGCAGATCAGAAGTTGACTTGGGTCTCACTAGGCTAAAATCAAAGTGTCATCAGGGCTGCATTTCTTTTGGAGACTCTAAGGGAGAAGCCATTTCCTTGCCTTTTCCAGCTTCTAGAAGCTTCCTGCACTCACTGGCTCTCGGCCCCTTCCTCCATCTTCAAAGCCAACAATGTCATATGTCTCCAACTCTCTCTAATCACATCCTCCCCTGACTACTGCTGGGAAAGACTCTCCCAATTTAAGAAGATTAAATTGGCCCACCTGGATAATCCAAGATAATGTCCTTCTATCAACTTTATCACATCTTCCAACTCCCTTTTGCCACGTGAGGTAATATAGTCACAGTTTCTGGGGATAAGGACGTGGGCTTGAGGGGTCACTATTCTACTTACCACAGGTATCAAGTTTTGTTCTTGTTTTTCTTTCCTTATTCTAGAGAAGAGTAAACTTTTAAAACTTAGGACTTAGGAAAATCTTTCCTTTTGCCCCCAAGCTCATTTAGATTTCCACCCTCAGAAAAGAAAGAGAGAACTACCTTCACGAAGCTCTACCTATATCTCAGGATGAGTTTTTTCTCTCACATGCCACTGACCATTCACTCAAAAAAATACTTGAAGGTTTTCTAGATACCAGACACCTGCCAATCCTACAAAACAATCACAACCAAATAGCAAGAGGAAAATCATGGTATATGGTGATCATTCTTTTTCGAAGGTAACAGTTTTTTAATTATTATTATTTTATTTCAAAACCTACTTACCTTGTCGGAAGTACACTAGAAGCATGATATCTTTTTGAAAATAATGTTACTAATTTTCTAAAGTGAGGAACCTGTAGGTGTGTCTGCTATAGAATATTCTCAACCCTTTAAATAATCATAAATTACTAATTAAAAGAAATAACCCAGGGCTTCCCTGGTGGCACAGTGGTTGGGAGTCTGCTTGCCAATGCAGGGGACACGGGTTCGAGCCCTGGTCCAGGAGGAGCCCACATGCCACGGAGCGACTAAGCCCGTGCGCCACAACTACTGAGCCTGCGCTCTAGACCCCGCGAGCCACAACTATTAAGCCTGTGTGCCACAACTACTGAAGCCTGCATGCCTAGAGCCCGATCTCTGCAACAAGAGAAGCCACTGCAATGAGAAGCCCACGCACCACAACGAAGAGTAGCCCCCACTCGTCGCAACTACAGAAAGCCCACGTGCAGCAACGAAGACCCAACAACGAAGACCCAATGCAGCCATAAATAAATAAACTTATAAAAAAGAAAGAAAGAAATAACCCAGGAAGATCCCCAATGAAGAACAATAGCTATTTTTTAAAAATCCCTTTATTTGTCAGAACAATCAGAATCATTAATACATGGAGCCAGAGGTCAAAAATGGAAATATAAGCAAAGACCAATACAAGAGTTTCTTAAGAAAATGGTTTTTTAAAGCCTTAAATATTATGGAGCAATTATGTGTTTAGCTATATAAATAAATGCATCTTTTGACGCCAAGTTATTAATTGCAACAGCTTCTTGCCAAGAATGCATGTTGTCTGTCACCTGGCTTATAGTCTCGGCACCTTTGGGAAGCGTAATCGTAAAACCAAAAACTGCCAGGGCAGGATGCAGATCGTGAAGTCCAACCCACTCGTGTTACAGATTAGGGAACAGGCCACCCTGGGAGATGCAGTGACTTGGTCAAAGTCCACCAGTGGTTCAGCTGGAGCCAGAACCCTAGGCTCCAAACCCCCAGAACACTGCTTTTCCTACTGGTCTGTTAGGGAAATGCAGAACTCTCTATCCATTCATCCAACCATCTGTCTTATCCATCCATCCACCCACCCATCCACCCATTCATTCAAAAAACATTTGCCAAGTGCCCACCACATGCCAGACACTGTTCTAGGGCTGAGGCCACAACAGAGAACAAAACCAGCCAAGTCCCAGCTCTCAGGGAGCTTCCTCTCTAGGGAATGAAAAGATAACAAATATATACCTATCTCAGGTGGAAAAGGGGCTAAGAAGGAAAATAAAGCAACATAAGGGGATAAAGAGTGCACTTATCTCTCCCGTGTGCCTGGTACTTCCAGGGGGTGCCCTTGATGACAGGTCCCTGAAACTGAGGGGTGAACCTGAGCAGAAGTGACCAAAGAATTGAGGGAATGATCCAGATTCTGAGCGGGGATGGAAGTGGAGAGACCAGCAAGACCCTAAAAACCAGCTTGTTTGAAACAAGGAATGCCCGCAAGAGACTAAGATATGATTCAAGCAGTCAGGCTAACTGTGTCGCAGGAAGCATTTTGCCAAGTTCTCTTTAGGCTTTTTTGTAAGCGGTAGACTGTGCTGCTGCACCACCTAGAGGCTCAAAGTAAGATTGCAGCTTTAGGAGAGCAGAGTGGATCATCCATGTTTCTGGACCGGTAGTTTGGGCTTCTGTGGTCCCTTCCCAAAGACTACCTGTTGTTGTAATAAAACGCTATATGCTCCAGGGTTGGTTACCTGTGAACCCCGTGGGAGAGGCTGCAGGATATCTGCCGAAGGACTGTGCCTCCAGCCCTGCAGCTCTATGACCAGTCCAGCCTGGCTGGGGCGTTCATGGGTACCACTGTTGAGAGAAAGCTGCCAACATGACCGCCTTAATCCAGAGCTCAAGCATCTCAGTTCCTGTTTCTTCACACTGAATCACAAGGCAGCTTCTCAGGAGATCAGCATTTCCCCACTCCCGGCTGAGGACCACACTGGCCATGCTACAGCTGTGCCCTTCTTCAGCATTCCCTGGCTAAATGGTGTCCTTTCATCTCCTGGCATTTACTCCTGCTAATGGCTCTGGCTCTGGCTTAAAGCCTCTTCTCCCTCCATCTCCTTCCCTCCCCTGCCTCACCTCCCTCCATCCTCTCCCTCAGATCCAGTCGCTTTGCTGGGCAACAGGCACTTCTGGTTAAAACACCAGGGTAGGAGGGGATAACCTAGCTGTGTCAGGAGGTACGGTGGGAGTCCAGATGTAGGAATACAGACCAGGAGATTCAACACAGACATAGAGATAAGACAGGCCGTGGCAATAACTTCTCTTTGACTCTCCGTGGATAGCAGTCTCCTCTCTCACCCTCACCCACCCCAACTCTAAAAGGCTGACAAGCAGAAAACCTAGGTAATGTGTATGTTTTCCAGGGGACAATTCAGGATACACAGAAGAGTTTTCTGACTGGTTTTTCCCCTTAATCTTCAGTTGTGCCTAAACATCATTTTTCTTCAAAGTTGTTTTTGGAAACATTTCAGAAAACACCTAATTAATACACCCCACAGCCCCTTTGAACAAATTCTGTTGAGTAATCTGATTTGAATGAAGTTTTTTCAGTGTGAAATTTTAGAATGTCATATAAAGAATGTGTATAATTTGCGGCAAAACAATAAATTGAACATCCAGGGACCTACCCCTCATAAACAGAACATTACTGGTACCTTAGAAGGCTCTATTGCATCCTCTCCCTGGCCTCCATCTCCACAGGTAATTCACTATCTGGAATTTTGTATTAATTATTCCCTTATATTTTTATACACATATTTGACTATAGATGGATGTATGTTTTTATACATATGTGCATGTATGTATATATAACAATATAACACAGTCATCACGGGGGATTGGTTCCAGAACCCCTGTGGATCTACAATATCTACAGATGCTCAAGTCCCTTATATAAAATAACATAGCATAGTATTTGCATTTAACCTATGCTCATCCTCCTGTATACTTTAAATCATCTCTACATCACTTATGATACCTAATACAATGTAAATTCTATGTAAATTATTGTAAACACAATGCAAATGTTATATAAATAGTTGTGAACACGTGACAAGTTCAAGATTGCTTTTTGGAACTTTTTGGATTTTTTAAAAAATATTTTCAATCTACAGTTGGTTGAATCCCGGGACACAGAACCCACAGATATGGAGGGTCAACTATACAGTTTTGCCTGTTTTTGAACTTTCTGTAGATGGACTCACTCTTTTTTATTTTTCTGTGTCTTGCTTCTTTTGCTATGTTTTTGCAGTGCATCTGTGTTGAAGCATGTGGCTATCATTCTTCTTCGCCATTGTATAAAATTCCACTGAATGAACATATCACAGTTTATACTGTTGATAAATATTGTACATGCCCCCTGGTCTTCATAAGCAAGATTTTCTCTAGAGTTTATATCTAACATTGTTGTGTCATAGGGCACACACAAGTCCAACTTAACTAGGTAATAATCATTTTCTAAAGCGGTTGTACTAATTTCACAGATCAGGTTGCCCTGGAAACAAACTAGGGTGCTCCTGTGAAGGAAGTTTATTGGTGAATTTTTGTTCCTTTGTACAAAACTACAAAGGATGGAGAAAAAAATGCAACCACAACTCCCAAGGAGTAGCCTTCCTGCACTCTTTATTGTTCCTGCTGTAAACGATGCTGCAAAAGGCTCACAGCTTTTTACTTCTTGCATAGTATCACCAAGAGTGACTTCTTCCATCTTTCATACTTTAAAAAATGTGAGGTAATTCTTCAAGCCCTGTCCCTCACCCCCCTCTCTATCCCAGCTAAAACACAGATCACAAATCATCCCAATTTGCAATGTGCAAAACTGTTTAAATGCCATTTGTCACAACTTCCCACTCCTTTTGAAATCTTTTTCCTTTTTAGAATTACAGTCTAAGGAATCTTGCTTACTGTTGCAAAGCACTTTTTTAATTGTTTTCTTGGTGACTGGGAGGCACTCGTACCCAAGCCATTATATGCTATCATTATTTCCTAGCATTCTGAAACATTCATGAAAAGCTAGAAAATCATTCTCTAATTCCTAGGCTTAAAATACTTACAATGGAGTCAAATTCCATTAGTAATAAACAACCGGCACCTAACTTTCAAGTGCCTGATGCTACATAGCATGACAAAGGTCTAATCTCTATATCCTACGGAAGAAGTTCTCAATCCAGGCCAGAGAGTTTCCTAACATGCTCACATTCAAGGCAATCACAACATTCCATTGATACTTTGCACTAAAATCCACAACAAATTGGGCAAATAGCCTTCCAAGTCATTCTGTCAGCATTCAGAGGCAACTGAATAAGAACTTAGGATTCACTGTCCTATTAAAAATATTCCTAGCTTCCGTTCTTCTTGAAAACCATGTTAGAAGCACTGAGGTTGTTCAATGTGCCTTCTATCACAGCAATTCCACTTCGATACCTTTGTTTTTTAGTTCAATACTGAGTATGTTAACAAGATACTACAGATTGATAACCAAGGCCAGGCATTTCTTAAGTTTATTGGGGAATTCTTAGTTGGGAGAGAAAGATCACAGACTTAAAACAACTGGAAAAAGATAAAAGAACAATTAATTACACATTATTACAAAAGTAATTTCTGAAATGTTTATTCTGAGCCACTGCTAAAACAAAATTTTAGTTCGTATTTTGGTAAATGAACATATTAAATTACTGAAAAGCAAGAAAACAAAAAGTTACTGTTATGCAAGATCTTAATGTAGTAATTCAACACAAACAGCTACAATTACTCAAAGCTGCTTTTGCTCTATATCTGGTATATTAAACGAAAATGTGAATTACTTTTAACACTGCACAAGTAACCAAAGGTAGTAAATCCAGAAATATTAAAACCTGATATTAAATAGTATTCAAACATTTCAACAAAAACAAAACAATGAACTTCCAGAACTATAATTCTACCCATGTGAAAGGAATGTACATGGATGGTTTAAAAAAATAAATAAATAAATAAAGTGACAAGAGTGACCAACACTGTGTCTGCATCTCCAGAACAGGAATACAGTGAGTGAGTGAGTGTGTGCAGGGTCTTCCAATGAAAATGAGGAAAAATGCATTTCATTTTAGTACAATTTCATAATTCCCACGGAAGCTCTAACTTTCATGTGCTGGTGACAGGTGGACAGGGTTTTAAGTGGAAAGTATTTTCCCTGCACCCTGAATATGGATGCATTACTTTTTAAAAATTCTGTGGAAAGTTTCCCTTGAAAAAACAAAATTTAAAGCAATAGATTGATGGGAAATTGATCACTTTAATTGTGGAAGAATAATATTTGCTAAATAATTAACTAAGAAGACATCTGCATCTAGACTCTCATGATGAGTCAAGGTTAAACTCTGCATTTGGGGAGCGTGCATGATATCAAAGTCACGTGGGTAAACCAGCTTCCACTTTATACCTGGTGCATTTAATTAAGTAATTAACTTCTCCTACCAGTAAAATAAAACCTTTATTTAAGCAAAATGAAAGTATTATGAATTGAATTAATTCACATCAAATATCTGAAAGGGTAAGTGGAACATTTTTCAAAATATGAAGATGTTATCACATGTATTCACTGAGTGAATATTCTTAAAGATTTTATTACTCCATTAAATTGTGTCACACCATCCAATAGACACTGTAATTTTCTTCCGTGTCATTCCTTTCGTATAAATCAGGAAATGTTTTCAAAATCAAAATAATACCCAAAATATAAATGTAATTTAATCTTGGCTTGGGAAAAGAAGAATATGAAAGAAGCGCCCCATTTCAGTCTGAAACAATGTTCTAAAAACCCCGTCAGAGGCCTCCTTCACTTTCTTTCCACAGATCCTTCGATGGTTCTGAAACTGATAAAACAGAGAATTCAACCCAAAGCACAACACAACTTTAACAGTTCTGAATATCATATTTCATAAGGGCCAAAGTGTGCAGAATGGCAGTATTACGCTGTCATAATAAATCTACTTATGCCAAGAATATTTTTAACAAAATAAGACAGAGTCGTCCTCAACACACAGACCTGTTCTAAAGGCTGAGCAACCAAACAGATCTACAACGTCTTTGGAAAAATCACAAAGTGCCTTTAAACAAAGTAAGTTTAGACTGTTCTTGATTAAAAGATACTGTTATAAACTCCAATGTTTTCTCTCTATATACGGAAGCCTAACTCCCGTTTCTTTTCACATCTGCCAACACTTAATATTTCTCTCTACACCCCTGCACTGAACCGACAGAAGTGTGGAGTTCCACTGTGATTAGTGCTATGCATGCTAGTGTCTAAGGACAGTGGCTGAATAAGGGAATTCTGAATCCATCACAGCTCCAGATAATGCAAAGAAAACAAAGATATGAGGAAAATCTTACCATAAGAGAAATAAACAAACATTTTCAAGTACAGAAAGTTTTACAGAACTAATACATTGTCACTTTAGCTTAAAAGAAATTCAGAACTCAGTTTTGCTGTTAATAAAACCCGTACATACATCGAAGTCAACAAACACAACTTGATAGTTATACACTTGTAAAAATTCAATCTAAGCTTAATAACCAATCAATCTATGTCATAACAACCTGGTTCCTAACTTTAAAAAACCCAGTCCAGTGCTGCTGCATATCAAGTTCTGAGAAGCTAAAGACAGAATCAATTCTGGTTATATGCATTTCCTGCATTTCTCCACCTTAAAAAAATACCTGAAGAAACTTCAGGAAAATTTATTTTTAAGGCCTGCTCTATTTCTTTATCTTAAATTGAGAAAAAAACAAAGCTTACACAGTGTAACCTAGAAATATTTAAATAGATTTTGGTATTTTTCTTAAAAAGCAATAAAATAATTTCTCTACTGTAATTATAATTCAAATTAATGTAAGTGCCCTTATTCCTTGTCCCCTGGTGGGTGCTATGTCTTCTATACTTTGTGCAGCTTCCAGAACAGTCAGTGCTCAAGAAAAAAGAAAATGTAACAGAGCAAAACCAAAGCCTCCCACAAAAAATGATTTACTCTAGGGTTACAAAATCTGCTAATGGAAGAACCAAAAATTCACACACACATACCCTCACATACAAAACACAATCCCGGTCCTCTATGCAGGTCAACTCGCAGTTACTAAAGACAAGTAGTAGAAAATGCAGAGCCCAGAAAGACTGCATCAGAGGACTTTACAAAACAGTGCAGGTACACTTTACTGGGGAAGGGATTCAGGGGAGGGTCCCATTTTTTTCTAGAAAAAGCTTATCTTTGCTAAAGTGGGTTGTTTTTTTTTTTCCAAAATCCCAACAGTGAAAATAATTATTGGGCTTCTAAATGCATTTCCAAATTAACATTAAGTTTTAAAATGTCAACATGTTTTGCACCTTTATTTTCATTTATAGGATAAGTTGGGGACCCAAAAGAGTGAATAAGAAATAAAAATTCTTACTGCACAATCTTTATAGACATTTTATTTTAAAGCACCTTTTTAATGTTAACAGTGGGTTTCTAACAAGAAAAGAGTAAAATAAAAGAGGGCACCAACCACTAGCAAGGTAAAGTTCTCCTTTACGCGCGCGCACGCACACACACACACACACACACACTTGCTTTCGTGACAGAACGATTGGTAACATTAGCAAATAATGTCATTTGATGAAAGGCTGGGGAAACTACCACTTACGATATTTATAGAAACCTAAACTACTCATGTTTCTAAGAAATTAAATAACTTGGGGGATTCAAAAAGCTACCAATAGGTGAACTATGAAAATAAAATTGACCCTTAAAAATAGGACAAAAGGTGTCAGAAAAAAAATTAGCCTCGATGCTAGTTTTTGATGTGAGATTTGTTATTAACAGGATACCATTTGCTTGCAAAGGAGCAAAATATAACTCCCTATCCCTGTCACCCACCCTCAGCCACCTCAGTGCAAATTCTAGCAGCACTATTTGGATGCAAAAAGAATGCTGTCAGTGAATGTCCCTGAAAGCCTTCAAATACATGTTCTTAGGGTCTTAACACACTGCACATGTGTACAGAAGAATAAACGAAGATAATATTTGAGATTACAAAAGTCTGAACTATATATACCATGTGATGACACAACGCACTTAAAAAGCTATATTTACCTTCCTCCCAATTCACTTTAAATGTTAATATTCACTATTCAAATTTTACCCTATGCATCTTTATCTGTTCCTTCCTCTCTCAAAAGAAATAATAAAATATACTGGTTTGCAGTTTGTTCTATGCATTTTCCAAGAGCCAATCAAACAGGGACTCAGATCTCTCATCGTTGGACGTCTTCTCCATCGCCTCATAGTATTTAAGCACAGCCTGCAGGAGGTCTCCCACTTTCCAGCCTTTTTCTTGTAATCGTCTTGAAAGCTAGTAAGAAAGAAAGGTTAAGTCAAACATCAGATAAAACTAAGGATCCTGGTGTTCGCAGTAAAATACTGTTTCCCAGTTGGAACAAGGTCTTTTCCCCTAAACCACCACTCTTTACACAAATTAAACATTTTTCCTTCCTGGCTTTTTATAAGTACTCTCCTCCACAGAATGACACTTTGGGATTGCTGGAGCCAGAATCCCACAAACCTCACCCAGCAGATATACGCCCTCTGTGTGGGCGTACAGAGGCTACATTTCTACAGGAAATTCTTAACCTAACTAAATACATCTGCCATACCCTCAATTAGGAACATAAAATAATAAAGACAATGTCAAGTTTAATAAAAGGATGTGGATTTTCCTTCCACAACACATAGCGTGTTTTTTTCCCTGGAATACGCACTCTAGCCTCAACGGAAACATGGCTTTCTAAGTTAAGAAATGTTAATGTTTCAAAAAAAAAAAAAAAACCAAATAAGTAAATAAATATTAAATACTGTGGTGATCATTTTGCAATATATACCAATATCGAATCATGTTGTACACCTGAAACTAATATGTTATATATCAATTATACCCCAATTTTTTTAAAGTAAATAAATGCACGTTTAAATAAACTATCACCACCAATCAGAACATGTCTTCACTCATTTTTTTTCTGCTTAGTTCTGTAAAAACTAATTTTTTGTAATATAAATATGCTTAACCTTGTTAAAAATAGCTTTACTGCAATATAATTCACATACCATACAATCATTCATTTAAAATATACCCGTCAGTGGTTTTCATTTTATTCACAGAGTTGAATGCGACATCATCACAATCAATATTAGGACACTTTTATCACATCAAAAAAAAAGCCCTACCTGTTAATCATCACTCCCCACTCCTCCAAACCCCCTCAACTCTAGACAATCACTAATCTACTTTCAGTCGATAGACTTCCCTATTTTGGCCATTTCATTTTAATGGAATCATAAAATATATGGTCTTCTGTGACCTGGCTTCTTTCATTTAGCATAATGATTTCAAGTTTCCTCCATGGTACAGCATGTCTCTACTTCATTCCTTTTTATTGACAGATAACATTCCACTGCATGGATATTCCACATTTTATCCACCCATTCATCAGTTAATGGACATTTAGGATATTTCCACTTTTGGCCTATTATAACATTGCCATGGACATATGTTTTCATTCCTCTTGGGTATATACCTGGGAGTAGAATTGCTGGGTCATATGATAACGCTGTGTTTAACTTTTCGAGGAACTGCAAGAATGTTTTCTTAGGTTACGTGGGGATGAGGTTCCCTTACCCCAGCACCATTACACTCAGCTCTGTCTAAGGACTTCCTTAGCCCTCAGTTTATCCAAGACTAAATAACTTGAAAATGTTTGCCTCCCTAAGGTCAGTTCTAATACTTTCCCTACCCATTCTTTCTCCTTGACAATTCACGTCCTGAGCATCCCTTTCTGTCTTATTTTCTCCTTCTGCCTCAAAACAGAAATCTATACTGGAAAAATTCAAGAAGTATAAATAAAGACAACAAAATACAAAAAAAGATTTTACATAATATCTTTTTCACATACTTCTTTCAACAGTATCTTTGTAAATTCTGAACCAGGAATCAGGAGTAACTTGATTCTTCCTTTTTTGCTGTTATTGATCATCTTACATTGGTTATTCTTTGGACTACTCTACATTACATAGTAAGATTAAACCAAAGTTCTGATAAGGAAAATTCTTGGACAAAAACCTTAAGATTGTAAACTAAAAATCTTGACTGATAAGGTAGTTGGGGACTTCCCTGGTGGCACACTGATTAAGAATCTACCTGCCAATGCAGGGGACATGGGTTCGATCCCTGGTCTGGGAAGATCCCACATGCCGCGGAACAACTAAGCCCATACGCCTCAACTACTGAGCCTGTGCTCTAGAGCCCGTGAGCCACAACTACTGAGCCCACGTGCCTAGAGTCCATGCTCCGCAACAAGAAGCCTGCGCACCGCAACGAAGAGTAGCCCCCGCTCGCTGCAACTAGAGAAAGCCCGTGCGCAGCAACAAAGACCCAACACAGCCAAAAATAAATAAGTATATAAATAAATAAATTTATATAAAAAAAGTAAGGTACTTGGCACACAGTAAGTTATCAATAAAAATATCCTATTAGTGCAACTAACCTGAATGTTCCATTATCAGAACCCTATTAAATGCTCAAAGTGAACTACTGTCCCTTATTAAATGTTTAAACGTTTATTGGCTTTTGCTTATGCCAGCTTCTCACACTAATGAAACTGGATTAACAGAAGAGACACACTAATTACTAGACTCTATCTTTTCATATGAATACATGAAATGCTTATTTTTTTAAAAAATAATTTTCTTATTAGCCATCAATTTTATACACATCAGTGTATACATATCAATTCCAATCTCCCAATTCATCCCACCACCACCACCACCCCCCCCACCACTTTCCCTGCTTGGTGTCCACACATTTGTTCTCTACATCTGTGTCTCAATTTCTGCTCTGTAAACCGGTTCATCTGTACCATTTTCTAGGTTTCGCATATATGCGTTAATATACGATATTTTTTTTTCTCTTTCTAACTTACTTCACTCTGTAGGACAGTCTCTAGATCCATCCAAGTCACTACAAATGACCCGATTTCGTTCCTTTTCATGGCTGAGTAATATTCCATTCTATACATGTACCACATCTTCTTCATCCATTCGTCTGTCAATGGGCATTTAGGTTGCTTCCATGACCTGGCTATTGTAAATAGTGCAGCAATGAACAATGGGGTGCATGTGTCTTTCTGAATTATGGTTTTCTCTGGGTATGTGCCCAGTAGTGGGATTGCTGGGTCGTATGGTAATTCTATTTTTAGTTCTTTAAGGAACCTCCATACTGTTCTCCATAGTGGCTGTATCAATTTACATTCCCACCAACAGTGCAATAGGGTGCCCTTTTCTCCAGACCCTCTCCAGCATTTGTTCTTTGTAGATTTTCTGATGCTGCCTATTCTAACTGGTGTGAGGCGATACCTCATTGTAGTTTTGACTTGCATTTCTCTAATAATTAGTGATGCTGAGCAGCTTTTCATGTGCTTCTTGGCCATTTGTATGTCTGCTTTAGAGAAATGTCTATTTAGGTCTTCTGCCCATTTTTGGATTCGGTTGTTTTTTTTTTTTAATATTGAGCTGAATGAGCTGTTTATATATTTTGGAGATTAATCCTTTGCTGATTCGTTTGCAAATATTTTCTCCCATGCTGAGGGTTGTCTTTTGGTCTTGTTTATGGTTTCCTTTGCTGTGCAAAAGCTTTGAAGTTTCATTAGGTCCCATTTGTTTATTTTTGTTTCCATTACTCTAGGAGGTGGAACAGAAAAGATCTTGCTGTGATTTATGTCAAAGAGGGTTCTTCCTATGTTTTCCTCTAAGAGTTTTAGAGTGCCCAGTCTCACATTTAGGTCTCTAATCCATTTTGAGTTTATTTTTGTGTATGGTGTTAGGGATTGTTCTAATTTCATTCTTTTACATGGAGCTGTCCAGTTTTCCCAGCATCACTTATTGAAGACACTGTCTTTTCTCCATTGTATATCTTTGCCTCCTTTGTCATAGATTAGTTGACCATAGGTGCGTGGGTTTATCTCTGAGCTTTCTATCCTGTTCCATTGATCTACATGTCTCTTTTGGGGCCAGTACCATATTGTCTTGATTACTGTAGCTTTGTAGTATAGTCTGAAGTCAGGGAGTCTGATTCCTCCAGCTCCATTTTTTTCCCTCAAGACTGCTTTGGCTATTCAGGGTCTTTTGTGTCTCCATACAAACTTTAAGATTTGTTGTTCTAGTTCTGTAAAAAATACCATTGGTAATTTGATAGGGATTGCATTGAATCTGTAGATTGCTTTGGTTAGTACAGTCATTTTCAAAATATTGACTCTTCCAATCCAAGAACATGGTATATCTCTCCATCTGTTGGTATCGTCTTTCTTTCATCAGTGTCTTATAGTTTTCGGCATACAGGTCTTTTGTATCCCTCGGTAGGTTTATTCCTAGGTATTTTATTGTCTTGCAATGGTAAATGAAAATGTTTCCTTAATTTCTCTTTCAGATTTTTCATCATTAGTGTATATGAATGCAAGAGATTTCTGTCCATTAATTTTGTATCTTGCAACTCTACCAAATTCACTGATTAGCTCTAGTAATTTTCTGGTGGCACGTTTAGGATTCTCTATGTATAGAGTCATATCATCTGCAAACAGTGACAGTTTTACTTCTTCTTTTCCAATTTGTATTCCTTTTTTCTTCCCTGATTGCCGTGGCTAGGACTCCCAAAACTATGTTGAATAAGAGTGGTGAGAGTGGACATCCTTGTCTTGTTCCTGATCTTAGAGGAAATGCTTTCAGTTTTTCACCATTGAGAATGATGTTTGCTGTGGGTTTGTCGTATATGGCCTTTATTATGTTGAAGTAGGTTCCCTCTATGCCCACTTTCTGGAGAGTTTTTATCATAAATGGGTGTTGAATTTTGTCAAAAACTTTTTCTGCATCTGCATTGAGATGATGATATGGTTTTTATTCTTCAATTTGTTAATATGGTGTATCACATTGATTGATTTCCATATGTTGAAGAATCCTTGCATCCCTGGGATAAATCCCACTTGATCATGGTGTATGATCCTTTTAATGTATTGTTGGATTCTGTTTGCTAGTTACTTTGTTGAGGATTTTTGCATCTATATTCATCAATGATGTTGGTCTGCAATTTTCTTTTTTTGTAGTATCTGTGTCTGGTTTTGGTATCAGGGTGATGGTGGCCTCACAGAATGAGTTTGCGAGTGTTCATCTCTCTGCTGTATTTTGGACGAGTTTGAGAAGGATCGGTATTAGCTCTTCTCTAAATGTTTGATAGAATTCACCTGTGAAGCCTTCAGGTCCTGCACTTTTGTTTGTTGGAAGATTTTTAATCACAGTTTCAATTTCATTACTTGTGATTGGTTTATTCATATTTTCTAGTTCTTCCTGGTTCAGTCTTAGAAGGTTATACCTTTCTAAGAATTTGTCCATTTCTTCATGGTTGTCCATGTTATTGGCATAGAGTTGCTTGTAGCGGTCTCTTAGGATGCTTTGTATTTCTGCGGTGTCTGTTGTAACTTCTTTTTCGTTTCTAATTTTATTGAGTTCTCTCCCTGTTTTTCTTGATGAGTCTGGCTAATGGCGTATCAATTTTGTCTATCTTCTCAAAGAACCAGCTTTTAGTTTTACTGATCTTTGCTATTATTTTCTTTGTTTCTATTTATTTCTGCTCTGATCTTTATGAGTTCTTTCCTTCTGCTAACTTTGGGTTTTGTTTGGTCTTCTTTCTCTAGTTCCTTTGGGTGAAATGTTAGAATATTTATTTGAGATTTTTCTTGTTTTGTGAAGTAGGCTTGTATAGCTATAAACTTCCATCTTAGAACTGCTTTTGCTGCATCCCATAGGTTTTGGATCATCATGTTTTCATTGTCATTTGTCTCCAGGTATTTTTTGATTTCCTCTTTGATTTCTTCAGTGATTTCTTGGTTATTTAGTAAGATATTGTTTAGCCTCCATGTGTTTGTGTTTTTTACGGTTTTTTTTCCCTGTAATTGATTTCTAATCTCATAGCATTGTGGTCAGAAAAGATGCTTGATATGCTTTCAATTTTCTTAAATTTACTGAGGCTTGATTTGTGACCCAAGATGTGATCTATCCTGGAGAATGTTCCGTGCGCACTTGAGAAAAAAGTGTAATCTGCTGTTTTTGGATGGAATGTCCTACAAATATCAATTAAATCTGGTCTAGTGTGTCATTTAAAGCTTGTGTTTCCTTATTAATTTTCTGTTTGGATGATCTGTCCGTTGGTGTAAGTGAGGTGTTAAAGTCCCCCGCTATTATTGTGTTACTGTCGATTTCCTCTTTTAGAGCTGTTAGCAGCTGCCTTATGTATTGAGGTGCCCCTATGTTGGGTGCATATATATTTATAAGTGTTATATCTTCTTCTTGGATTGATCCCTTGATCATTACGTAGTGTCCTGTCCTTCCTTGTAACGTTCTTTATTTTAAAGTCTATTTTATCTGATATGAGTATTGCTACTCCAGCTTTCTTTTGATTTCCATCTGCATGGAATATCTTTTTCCATCCCCACACTTTTAGTCTGTATGTGTCGCTAGGTCTGAAGTGGGTCTCTTGTAGACAGCACATATATGGGTCTTGTTTCTGTATCCATTCAGTGAGCCTGTGTCTTTTGGGTGGAGCATTTGATCCATTCAGGTTTAAGGTAATTATCGATATGTATGTTCCTATTACCATTTTCTTAGTTGTTTTGGGTTTGTTTTTGTAGGTCCTTTTCTTCTCTAAGTTCCTTTAGCATTTGTTGTAGAGCTGGTTTCGTGGTGCTGAATTCTCATTAGCTTTTGCTTGTCTGTAAAGCTTTTAATTTCTCCTTCGAATCTGAATGAGATCTTTGCTGGGTAGAGTAATCTTGGTTGTAGGTTCTTCCCTTTCATTACTTTTAAGTATACCATGCCACTCCCTTCTGGCTTGTAGAGTTTCTGCTGAGAAATCAGCTGTTAAGCTTATGGGAGTTCCCTTGTATGTTATTTGTCGTTTTTCCCTTGCTGCGTTCAGTAATTTTTCTTTGTCTTTAATTTTTGCCAATTCGATGACTATGTGTCTTGCTGTGTTTCTCCTCGGGTTTATCCTGTATGGGATTCTCTGCATTTCCTGGACTTGGGTGGCTGTTTCCTTTCCCATCTTAGGGAAGTTTTCGACTATAATCTCTTCAAATATTTTCTCGGGTCCTTTCTCTCTCTCTTCTCCTTCTGGGACCCCTATAATGTGAATCTTGTTGCATTTAACGTTGTCCCAGAGGTCTCTTAGGCTGTCTTCATTTCTTTTCATTCTTTTTCCTTTATTCTGTTCCGCAGCAGTGAATTCCACCATTCTGTCTTCCAGGTCACTTACCTGTTCTTCTGCCTCAGTTATTCTGCTATTGATTCCTTCTAGTGTTAGTTTTCATTTCAGTTATTGTATTGTTCATCTCTGTTTGTTTGTTCTTTAATTCTTCTAGATCTTTGTTAAACATTTCTTGCATCTCCTCGATCTTTGCCTCCATTCTTTTTCTGAGGTCCTGGATCATCTTCACTATCATTATTCTGAATTCTTTTTCTGGAAGGTTGCCTATCTCCACTTCATTTAGTTGTTTTTCTGGGGTTTTATCTTGTTCCTTCATCTGGTACATAGCCCTCTGCCTTTTCATCTTGTCTATCTTTCTGTGAATGTGGTTTTTGTTCCACAGGCTGCAGGACTGTAGTTCTTCTGCTGTCTGCGCTCTGGTGGATGAGGCTATCTAAGAGGCTTGTGCAAGTTTCCTGATGGGAGGGACTGGTGGTGGGTAGAGCTGGCTGTTGCTCTGGTGGGCAGAGCTCAGTAAAACTTTAATCTTCTTGTCTGCTGATGGGTGGGGCTGGGTTCCCTCCCTGTTGGTTGTTTGGCCTGAGTCGACCCAACACTGGAGCTTACTCGGGCTCTTTGGTGGGGCTAATGGTGGTCTCTGGGAGGGCTCACACCAAGGAGTACTTCCCAGAACTTCTGCTGCCAGTAAGACCCTATTTCTAATATGGATTGATTCATTCAGTTCTACATCAGTGACCCAAGCATTACAGAGTGTAAAGACCATAAATCATATGACTCATCCTTTCCATGGTTTATTTCCACAAACACTATCACCTGCCCAGAAATAACTATAATTTTGTAAATCTCTTATTTCCCCCAAGTTCTTTATGATTGATTTCCTTATTTCCAGTGCATTTGACCTGAAGTCATAGGTCCATCCAATTGATAAGACAGGAAACTCATGAAATGCTTACTAAAGGCACCTAACTGAAAATTTTGGATGTGCCAGGCAGTAGATTAAGCATTTTTTTTTTTACAGTATTATACTTAATCCTCACAAACCTCTGCAAGGTAAATTCTATACTCATTTCCACAGTATGGATAAAGAAACTGAGACTGGTGAACTTACCCAAGGTTACACTGCTAGAAAGTGGCGGAGCTGATACCTGAGCCCAACCACTGGACTCTATTACCTGAGCATTTACCCACTTTCTATCAACCATGTGACACAGAACATCATATACCGTGTACTCACAACCACCCTATAATGTAGGTACTTACTTGTATAAACTCCTTCTTTGCAGAGTCATGAAAATAAAGTTCTGCAACTTCGGCCTCAGAGGCAACGAGCCACTGAAGAATAATCCTTAGCTGGGGGTCTACTGTGCATGGCTCCGTGTCAACATTCGTAATTAGCAGAGTATTTCCATCTTGCTCTGAACCTAATATTTAAATTGAAACGATATGAAGTGAAACTCATCAATTCAACTCTCAGTGCTCTGCTTTCCAAGGACATATAAGCATTTTCCATTCGTTAAGATTCCAAGGAATTCTGGAAAAAAATTCATCTTTTCTTAATTGTACCATAACATCAACTAAAGCATTACTTTGAAAATGCAAAATAATGCTAAAACAAAGGAACAGCTTTGATCATTTGTGACAGCACAAATGCAAAACTCTATTCTGAGGTATTGAATTCAAGAGCCAATTCACAAATACCATAATTTGTGTCAAAATATAATCTATAGGTAAAGCCAAAAAAAAAAAAAAAAAACTAAAATGTTACAATTACTATCAAAATATAAATAAAACACAAATAAAAACCTCAAATAAATATATTAAATGGACTTTAAGAAAGCTTTCTGAACTAAGAGAAATAGCAGCAGCAGTGAACACCTGTATTGCACATATTACATCCTAAGTATTGTTTTAATCTCTTTACATACACAAACTCCTTTAATCCTCACAAGCACCCTGTGAGGAGGGAACTGCTATCATCTCATTTTACAGGTGAGGAATCTGAGGCAGAGAGAGATCCAGAGTCTCACGGCCAGAAATGGCTGAGCCAGGAAATAAACACAGGCGGTCTGGCTCCACGCTCTTAATCACTTCACTCTTTAGAAAAAATACGGAAAAAAAAAAAAAAAAGTCATATGCAACCACTTACCTCCCAAAAGCTAAACCAGGGAATTTTCTGATACACCCCTATTATAAGTAAGACACTGTTCTCAAGTTTATTTTTTAACGAAAATTATGATTTCAACATAAAGAAGATGAGTCCCTGTTGACTATAAAACTAATGCCCGTGGACCAGTATCGTGTATTTAACACTGCTGCTTAGTGGTGGGCCTCCCACACAAGAGGCCAGCAGTGGGGCACGCTGGCAGACATGGCACCAGTTTGCAACAGTAATGGACATTTGTTGGTGAATGTCCCTGATTCTTTTTTTACAGTTTGCAGGGCATTCTAGACCACTACCAATCATTTTTAGGATTCGTATTGACCCCTAAAACTTTTCATTTAAAAAAATTGGTCCACGCTATTCTCTTAGCGTAAATGTATTATCATTTCCCTCCTCTCTCCCCTCTGACTTTCAGTCAAAAATGGGTCTGGTAGACGACGGTACCAGACACAGTCTTTAGGCCATTCTGTAAATTCTGCAGAGGTCATGGGGTTGAAGTGTTTTCTGTACCACTGGACTTCTCAGTTCAGGGTTCCTGGTTGCCTGGCCTAAGAGTGACTTGTCTTTGGAGAGGTTACTCAACCCTAGCGAAAAGAGAAAGAACTGACATCCTGCAATTACAAACAATAACAAAAAAAATGAAGTTTGTTGCCTTAGGATTTCCATAATTTTGAATCATTTATAAATACACATCAATCCATCTAATTTACCAATTTCTAATTTAACAAATTTGAAAGTTAGCTACAATTTTCTATATAATGAGGGATGACTATAATCTCTAAAGCTGAGTAATGACATATCTACATATAATTAACCTCCCAGTTTATTCCTAGTTACAAAAAAAATACTGAACAGCCTGTGACCAATGGTATCTAGTATTTATATCTTTGGAACCATGTTCATCAAAGGAAGAAACGAATATTTTCTTCAAATATATGTGTGAGTGTAAGACTGGAATTGAGGGAAGGAAGAATCGATTTTAAAGTATCTTTTTTATTTTTACTTCTTGATTTATGTAAGGTTGACGGCAAAACAAACTGACATGTGATATAATAAATTATATCTCATAATGTAAGAATTTTATATTTTGAAAAAGATAATTATTTGAAGAGATTATCATGAATTTCTCTCTCAAATAATTGAATAATTCTTTTAAAGTAGTTCCGTCTTTACACTGATGAGTACTTCCTTAGTTTAGCAATCAAATAACACAAACTGCTCAGCAAAGGATCTGACACTGGTTAGATTAGTCAAGAATACCTTGATTTGGAATATTTCTTCATCTTTCAATTCCTTTATTTTATTATCTGTACAATAAGAAATTTGGACAAGAACTTCTCTTGGGTCTACTCTAGTTACAAATTTTTGTAATTTTAATGGAAAACAATTTAAAAATAAATCAAAGTTTGTTCCAACAAATATTATTTCAAGTTACATTGAATAGTTTAAATGAATAATATTGTATTGAAGGGATCCCAAAAGACATTAATAACCAAAAGGGAAGAGAAAAAATACCATTGTGAAATGTAAAATGATTTTTTCTCAGTTATTATTAGAAGTCTTCAGTTAGTATTTCCCATTTAATCTGACTTCATATAGGTTATTATAAATGTCTTTTACTTTTGTATGTCTGTATTGCTTAATATTCCAAGTCTAGTAAAATCTTATAGCAAATAAATCAATGAATTTAAACAAAACAAAAAAGAATACCCTGGTTTGTAATGTAAAAACCCTGATTTGTAACAACCCAGCGCCTCTCTGATGAAAATGTACAAACACAAACATTAAAGACTTTTCTAAAGAACCTTATAAAAAAAAATGCAAAAAATTTGAAAAAAAAATTGTCAGTTAGTTACCTTCTACATCATCCTCATGCTCTTCATCTTTATCATCCGGCCCATCACTTATCGAATGAAGTAGCAGAAGCAGTTAAAAAAAAAAAAAAAAAAAAAAAAAAGCTTTAATTAATAATGGTACTAAAGCCAATTCTTAAAACGTGGTAAAAAATGAATGATACAATATGACATATGATATTTAAAAAGGGGAGAAATGACGATAAAAAGGAAGCTTTGCTTCTCACACCATTTCATGTTAAAATCTCAATTGCAAATGATGCCTAAAGGTAAGTTATCAATAACTGAGAAGTTCTACCTGACCATGATATCTATACAGCATCAAGTAATTACATAATAAAATTTAATTTAAAATAATTTAAAGCCAAATATTCTAATTTGGTTTTAGATAACACAGCATCTGAATATTGCAGAATGCCATGAATAATTATTTATTAATGCTTCTGCTGATGCCATTTGTATATTTTTTTAACATAGTAAAAAATCATTTTTTTCTATACCTCTCTTATAAATAAAACTGGAAACAAAAACAAAAAACCAAAACAAAACAACAGAAATCCTGTAGGAAGCAAGCTCTTTTTAATGAAACAGTAATTGGTGGAATGAAAAATAGCAAACAGTGCAACACATGCATAGAATTAACACATTTTGCAATTAGATGTCAGTCACATCTTAGCATAGTTGAATTTTTTCATTAGATGTAAATTTATCAAGCAGAATCATGTCAAAATATAGGAGAAAAGCAGGTTGATACACATTGGCACTGTAACCCACATTTTTTAAAGAATATGACTTCATGCATTAGTGGTGAAGGACTCATCAGTGTTTAGGTTTCTGGACTGGACCAACCTGTCTGATGTTGGAAAGGATAAATTGTCCTCATACAAATCTCCTTCTAAAGCAAGACTGCTCCAGCTACTGCTGTTACCATTACTGCCAGAGGAAGAAAAGAACACAGCTGAACTAGCAAATGAAAGGTAAAGGCGACCCTGGTTTTCCTTGGAACAGCATGCGTCAGTGGTAACAGCGGATGTTCTGAAGCTGCCACAGTGGGTGCAGCATCTGTGCAGTTACGTAACGACCATCGCTGCTACTGTACGAGGTATTTGACAGCTTCAGAGATTCGGAAGTTTTCTTACTTGTCCTCAAAAGTTCACGAAAATTATTCTAAATGTGTATTTATTTTACAGATTAAGACAATGACTTTTAGGACAGTAAATGAATGCATGAACTAAGAAGTTTCACAATGAAATTACTGTCTATGGCAAAGCTTAGGATATAATTTGTAGAAAGCCAATGCTCTTCAGTTTGGATAAAGTTTAAAAACAAAAAAACCACAGGTTAACATTCTCTCAAGTCTTTAGACAGTGCAAACAGTGATGGGCCAGGGTGGTGGTGGAGGATGGGGAAAGGGATGGGATGGCAAACACCAAAACACAGTCCCAAATAGACCCTTTCTAACTACTGGGAGAAAAGCTGTCTTCTGATTTTAAAATACTCTTATTATGTCAATTACCTTCATTTCATTAATTATGTATAATTCAGTAGGTGGCAAATAATATACATTTTCTTCAGAATATTGAACAACCAAGGTCTAATCAAGCATTACACTTGTCTGATCAGCCAGTCACTGACGCCACACAGATACCTTCTCACGCTGCCTAATCAAAAGAAGAAAGCAACTACATTCTACAAGTGCGGCAAAGCGATACAACACAAAAAGCAACTGCGTTCAGAAACAAAACTAAATTCAGTTTTTCAGATTAAAATCTAAACATGCAATTTAAAAAAATTCTAATCATTAAAATAATTAGTAAGCACACATTAGTTTGCAGTGATAAGCAGCTATATTTTCCCATATTAGGCTAGACAATTATAAAAATTAATAGTCACACAAACCAAAATTTTGGTTCTAAAAAATGAATTAACATAAAATCATCTTTCATGCATCAGTAAATGTTGACAAGGTTACCAAAAAAGGGAATGACTATTTAAAAGTTCTAAATACTTTCCAGGCCATCTCAATAATTAACATATCCATATTAACTCTAGCACTATCAAACTGTCACAAACCATAATGCATTACAGAATAAAAGTTAAAACTGATCAGTGTCTTTTCGACATTATGTTCCAACAAATATAGATCTATTATAAAACCATTAAACCAACCAGAGTTTTGGCCCATGTAGTCTGTTCCCAGACAAACCAAAAATGAGAAAATATGGAAATACAGAATGGATAGACAGCTGTGAGCCGAAGAGAAAGAGAAAATTAATGATCTCAAACAGCATATTTACTTCTAGCAATAGAATGATTATCTAAGCACAGGAAAAAATTACAAAATTAAAATTCTTACCCATTTCCACACTAAAGCCATGTATCTTAAGTGTGGTCTCTAAATCACTTACTTTAAAATACTCTGAGGGATTTATCAAACCTGCAGAATCTTGGGACCCTCCAATGACCCAGGGAATCTTAATCTCTGGGAGGCAAGCACACCACCAACCCTGGATGAGCCCCACCAAGTTTTTCTTTGTGCCTGAACCTTAAGGCCACACAGCATCATCAGTTCTTATTAATTCTATAGTCAATTAAAACCACAGGTGTTTTTCTGACAAAAGGCTATCAAGTCAGGTTTTCCCCATCCTGAATTCAAATAATTAATTTTCTGAACCTAAATGCATTTACCTAGGTTAAACATTATTAGTTTAGCCTCAGCCTGATTTGGTCTTTTTGAACCTTGGTTCTGTTAACGGGATTACCTTTTCATCTTTGTTTTGAGTCACTCACAAATACTAAGTGTTCTACACCACTAATAAAATAATGCTGAAGGGAAAGAACCAAGGACAGACCTTGGTAGGTGCCTCCCTCTTTTCATCAAATTAGGTAACATTCCGTATCAAGTCATTCAACCAGCTACAGTCCTCTTAATGCCACTAGCCTCTAACCCTTGTTCTCCCACTTTAACACCAGGATTCTGTAAGCAACAATGTCAACCCCCAACTGAAATTCTAGAAGCCTGCTTCTCAAAGATGAGAGAAGAATTTAAGTGTTTAATGTTCTACTCTAAAGTTATGGGAAGGGCCAAATGATGATCTGTGATATTACCCCCACTTCCTGCTACCCGTTTTAAAGACTGCCTTTTTGGATTTAGATTTTGTAAAATACTGGTGGTTTACGTCACATTTTAAGAAATTATGACAAAATAGATACTTTATAAAAATATTAATACTTACTGGTTAATCCAAGCATCAGACAAAATACTCTGAGATGATGTGTTCTAACAGGTGAAAAGCCGTTTAGGCCTTTACAGAGTTAAGCAGCTTCTCTGCTGTTCTAACAGGTGAAAAGCCGTTTAGGCCTTTACAGAGTTAAGAATATAAGAAACAACTGTTATAATTAATAAAATATTCCAAAACTATTTTAATGAACAAAGTTAACTGAGAAAATGATATATGAAGTGACTTTTACTGTACAAAACCATGTTTTTATAATGAGTTTATGTATTTTCAGTCATTCAAGTATAAATTGCTCAAGTTACAGTGTTCCTGAAAGGACAAGTAAGGAATCCTTCCCCCAAAAAGATACTACTTTCATGTCAAGAAAATTACAGGGCCATTTCGATGCCTTTTACAGATAACTGTTCTTTTTCCTATCCTTCAGAGAGAAAAAAAAAGCACCCTCTTTAAAGTGAGAAAGAAAATTTTTTCCTCAAAAATTCATGAGAAGTCCAAGTAAAGCTTAAAGGGTATAGAATCAAATGTATGAAGTATTTTTCAAATCAACTATTGGCACATTCAAAGAAAATTAGCTCAGCTAGTTATTGTATTTAATAAACGTCAGAACCATTAGAAACATATTGTTAGCAATAAAATACACTTCGAAAATAACAGATTTTCAAATTCAGAATTTTAAAATCAAACTCAATGTAAATTTATAGCTTACTTCTGAGGTCTGAGTACCTGAACTATGCAATTACATGCAAAATCATAGTCACCTTTCACTTAGATGATGAAAACTACTGCTTTCATCCTGGTGTTCATCTTCAAAACTTAAATTGGACCAGCTACCAGTGCTGTCATCACCAATACTGAGATTCATCTGCTGGCTACGAAAAGACTCAGTTGACTGAAAGTCTTCTATTTCTTTTGGACTGGAAAAAAAAAAAAAAAAAAAAAGTAAGGAAGAAAGAAAGAAAGTCCAAAAGCATCCGATTCTGAATTACAGGACTATCCATTTGATGATAAAGATGACAAAAACAAGAAGTGATATTCAGGAGCTAGACCAGTGGTCCATCTAACCCTTGGTTTGTGTCTGCTAATAAAGACACTTGGCAGGAGAGTATACTAACTTCAAAGTTAGCTGAGGCACCTACACATCCTAACTCATCTTGTTCATCTATTATGGATCCATCCCAAGCGTACCATTTATTTAAATTCTCTTTAAAGCAGTTCATATTTTCAACTGGGACCTCTAAGAAGGAGCACAAGTTCCTAAGTTTTTGTAAGACAGTATTTTATTTGTACCAAAAATTACCCCTTTTCCGGCTTAAGAACAAAAAAAAGTAGTCCAAGGAATTCTAGTACTGTCAAGCCTATAATCAAACTAGCCAAATCTCTTCAAGATTTTGAGCTTGGATCATAACCTCTCTCATTTTTTCTCAATGAAAAGACATTTATATTTTTAGTCCATCTTCACAAGGAATGTCATTCACTGTTCAATTACTGTATTTGTCCCTTCTACATTTTATTCTGGAGTAACAGTTTAAAGTGATATTTTAATTTTTTATTGAAGTACAGTTGATTTACAAGATTAAATTAGTTTCAGGTGTACAACACAGTGATTCAATATTTTTATAGATTACACTCCACTGAAAGCTTTTACAAAATAATGGCTATATTTGTTTCCCTGTGCTGTACAATTTATCCCTGTTGCTTATTTTACACATAGTAGTTGGTATCGCTTAACCCCATACCCCTATCTTGCCCCACATTTTTAAACATGAAGAGGGAAAATGCTGGTCTTCTGGTCAAAACCTTCTAGTGGCTTCTCGTCAATCAAAATAAGGGTCCAAATCCTTATAACATACATCAGGTGTGACAACCTCTCCTAACCTCCACTGGTCTCCTTACTCTCCCTGGCTCCCTTGCTTTAGCCACACAAGCTTCTCTGCTGCTTCCCCAACATGCACAGTCCCACTCCTTTGCCTGGAACCCTGTTCCGCCTGATTCCCACTTACCTTATTCTCTCCCCACCTTTGGCTCTTTGCTCAAATGTTACTATGTCAGAGCAGCTTCCCTGCTACCTACTGAAAACTGCACCGCACCCCACCGGCTGCTGCCCACTGCCACCCCCAGCACTAACTCCCTGCATCTCCCTATTTTAAGATGACCAAGAAAAGAGGCAGTGCTTGTCAAGGCTTTGACAAAAGCTACTAAAATATCCAGCATTATCGTGTGGCTTAATTAAATTCCTCCTCAACTCAAGAAATGTTCTCTTTCTGTGAGACTAACAAAAATAATCCTACAAACTAATAACACAAGATGGTCCTGCTGTTTTCCCAGGGAGAAAGAAGGTTAAAAGTGAATATTTTAACTAAGGCGTTAGTATCGCTGAGCACAAGACACGGTTACGGAAATGCAGAACACTGCAGGACCATCAGAAAGAACTGTCCCCTTAGATGGTGGCCTATCAAGAGGAGTGATGGCAGGGGTGGAAGTATTTGGAGAATTTTTGCTTTCTTCAGAGCACTCTTTTTAAGAAAACTTACCTTTGTGAACAGAAATAAAAATTTAATTTCCCAGTAGTACATTAACGTGGTGATACTCAATATTTGCTGTACAAAATTCTCCAGCTGATTCAGCTTTACCTACTTCACAGCTTTGTAAACTTGGGCAAAAGGTGATTATCCACGCTAAGCCACACCTTCCAGCTCAGTAAACGGTTCATACCTTCCTTCCCTCAAAGGGCTGTTGTGGGATAATGAGACAGTGTCTATGAAAGTAACAGGCAGGCTATAAAACAATACACAAATGTAATAGGGAATATTTTTTGTTAATTTAGGATTAAAAGTAACCATATCTTGCTGAACAGGACCTAAGACGCAAATGATCAAGTTAACTTTTCCCTTCAGCTTAAGACCCGAGAGAAATCGGAAACTTACCTGCTAACGGCCTGACCAACATTCCTCATCGCCGACGTCATTATCTCAGTAGTGAGGCTTTCAGCAAAGATGACACCGTCCTGTCTGATCCCACTATCAGCTGCCAAACTGGTACTGCTCAGCTCTCTCTCTGCCTTTTCAATCGCTTCCGCAACTACCTTCTCAGCAAGCACTGTCTTCTTATCAAGATCAGTGTGAACTTGAGGGACATCGAGAGGAAAAATCCTAGATTTCTGGTAGACGTTGCTAAATTTTGAATTAGAAACTGGCTTACTACCAGCAAGTGAATCTGGTCTGGGAAAGTGTGGACATGAATTTCCAGTGCAGTCATGGAGCTCCTTCCCGTCACAATACCTGCAAGTCTGACTTACCAGAGGTGACAACTTTTCTGCATAAGTGACCCTATCGGCCGCTTTTGTGGTCTCAGACACGTGGAAGACTGCAGATCCTGAACTCAGCTCTAAAGCGTCATCCACTACTTTGTTAGCGTACTGTTCTATAGCTTGAACGACAGTCTCTCCATAACCACACCCACTCAAGCTGCCGGTACTGTGGGAAAATCTGTGATTTTGTGAGGAAGGCTGAGGAGACGCGGGAAATTCTGGCTCGAAGTGAGACTCGGCATCTACGTTGCATCCGTTTTTTTCATAAAGGCAAGAATCTGTTAAGGATTTTGGCAAGCCAACTGTAGATGCCGTCAGCTCTTTTTTAATATCTCTTGTAATGTTGTGAGCGAGAGAGGTTGAAAAACTATACAGTTCCAAGCACTCATTTCTGCATGTATCCCGTGTCCATTCACAAGTCGGGTTTTTATGAAGGTAACCTCCACCTATTTTACTTTGTCTTTTTTTATCTACTCCTTGCTGGTGTTCTTTACTTAAGAACAGTAACAGTTCGTCATTGGTTTTCACCTGTGAGCTCTGCACAGGGAACATTTTTGAGTTGCACTTCATTTTGGCTGTCTTGGATGCTTCTTGTAATCCTGACTTAACAGACCGATAAGCAAGTCTATTGGCATACTGGTCCATTATTAACTCACTATCACCACCTTCCTGTTTTAGTATTTGGATAACGTGACCTGCGTACTCATCTGTCACACTTTCGCAGCTGGGATACTTGTATGTCAGACCTGACAGGCAAGAACTTGGTGGTAATGAAAGGATAAACGAATCTGCTTCTCCTGGGTGTGCTACAGCCTCTATATCCGTCTTCTCTTCTGATCTATAATCTTGGTCACTATCAACATAACTATTCCTCTTCTGCCTGAAATGCATACAACTTCTAACTTTTGCTATTTTTTCAGCTTCTGTAATGACTTCCGCTGCCATATCACCTGCAAAATTGCATAATGTTTGTACGTTTTCATCTAAGCAATTTAAAAAAGTAGGTGATACGCTTCTTTGACTTTGCACATTTAAGCAAGGGCTTTTAACCTTGGGTTCTTGAATTATTTTATTATCCAAATGGGAAGCTGCCATCTCGGTTGCAAGAGAAATGATGTGTATTGCTAACGCATCTGCAAACTGCACTTTCTTCCCTGAGGGCTCTGACTTCAGGTCCACTTCTGGCTGCTCTTCATCTTCACTACTTTCAACTTCTTCTGAGAGAGATCGCATGAGTTTCAACATGAACTCTTCTTTTTCTATAGTATTTTGTTCATTTTCAGACAAACTGCCAACAGACGAGTTGTGAGGTGTAGAAGGTGGTGTGGCAGGTGCAAATTCTTTTGCTAATTCCCCCTTGAGCTTTTTGGTTAACTTCTTGATATCCCATTCAGAAGCAGCCTGGGATGGGACTAGAGGAGTTGATGGAGGAGTATTGGGTATCACATTCCCGTCTCTGATTTTCTGTTTATCTTCCACGTGCAAACCATCTGCACATGTGAGCACTGGGGATGAGAAACTATGTGAATGGGCAAAAGGGTTCTCCTGCCCCAAAGGCAAGGGCTCAAGTGCTGTATCATTCAAACTATGCTTTTTCACGGATTTGTCCTTAGCAATTTCCTTCAAATCGGGTTTCTGACCTGCTGCAGTTGGACAAGGTGGTAGTGTCTCTAAAGAAAATCCATGAGCCATATAACCTTTACATTCTAGAACACAATCCTTTCTTTCTGAAAGTGAACAGTGAGTTAAATGATCTTGAGCTTCAAGAAACTTGGGGAGCTTTTCCAAGGTCAACCGTGACTCATCTCCAGGAACAGGCAAGTCTTCCTTGTGGAGTACATTTTTATCTGCATTTGGGATCACTGATTTGCTTTTGTCTGCGGAATGTTTAACAAGAGATTTAGATAATCGGTCAGCAAACATGTCCTTCTTGCTAGCCTCACTCTGTTGCAGTGTTGCTTGATCACAGTGAAAAGGAGGGGTTTTTCCCTTTACTGTTTTAGTTAAGCAATCTTTGTGTTTATCCATTGTTTTTGTAACTTTGAATGACGCCACTGAATCTAAAGTTTCATTTACTATTGCATGCACCACTGCCACAGAAAAATTGCTAATAATCACAGGATCACTTGTTACTTTTGAAGAGCTTTCCATTTCAACGTCATCATTAGTTGGTTTAACATCATTCTGGTTACCCGGATGGTGTTCTGAAGGTAAACAAATATTCCTGAGACAAGCTACCTCCTCTTCTTTGTTTTTTGTGCCAACCCCTGCTTGGGTAGAACCACCATTCAAACTACTATCATCAGATGATGGATGAGACTTTGCCTGATACATATTAGATGAAATATGATATGGGAGAAGGGCACTTCCTGCCAAGGGCACTGGTATAGAAGTAACAACTCCAGAAGTACAAAACAAGGCCTGTTGTACTGTGTATTCCTTTTTATATTCCTGGATTGGTTTTGTCACCATAACTGTTTGACCATTAAAAGTAGGGGGAAATGCAGAAGTCTCTGTCAGTGGCACTACATTTTCTGCACTCACATACTTAATGTTATCTGTGGAAACACTGACTGCTGCCTTTGTTGTGAAGGTCACGTCAACTTGAGACAGCTCAATGAACGCTTCCTGTATTACAGATTCAGACAAATCTTTTGCATAGGACTTCACTACTTTGTCTTCATAGTCAAATGACCGACGCTGTGGAGGTGCAGGTGTTGGAGGATACGAAAACTGACACACTTCCATGATGCCTTCAAAAACAAGTTCTTCAGCAAGATCTGCAGCAAACCTAGCAACAGTGTTTGTGAAGATCTGCTTCTTTACATACTGTAAATCTATTAGAGCATCTGCAAAAGCTTCACTCACCAGAAAGTTAGCCAGACCACTAATGGCACGTTCTTTCAACGAAAACGCACGCTGCCTTCTCAGTTCATTAAATGCCATCTGAAAAACGGATGATGTCAATTTGATGGCTAATTGGCACAAAGCATTGGTACATGAAAAGACTCCTTTCTGTAAGTCTTTAAATGCACTGCCAAAACTTTTCTCCACAAGATCTGCTGCAAACTTCTGAATGCTATCCTTAATCACTGAGGATTTATTTTTAGATTTACTTTTTTGATCAAGGCTTCCACACTTAAGAGCTACCATTATATTTTCTCCCTTTTTAATACTATTAGTGTTGGATGTTGCATTTGTATGTTGGGTATAAAGAGCCGAGCCCAGTACGTCACATGAAAGGCTATCTGCATAATCTTCATAGGTATAATAAACAGAATCATGATTTTCATGAATCCTATCTTCACCAATACCTGTTTGGCAAAAACATTCAGCAGGGGTACAGCCTCCAAGAGGACTGAAAGCAGAGGATCGAATAGGGCTAAACAAACCACTGTCTTCCCCTGATGCCTTCACTGGGCGGGGAGAATCTGGAGCATCACACAGGTGACTGTAAGGGGATTCTGGCTTACGAGGAGTTGGCTTCTTAACGTTAGCTGGGAGAGCTGGACGATCAAACTTGAATTTCTGAGGATTCATAGTAGTGGTTACAGAACACAAGTTTTCATGTTTGTGCCCTTTTTTGTGTGACAGCTTCCCTGTGGCAGGATCTTTTAGAAATGGACAAGCAGACTCCAGAGTTTGTTCTAGTTCATCAAACTGATCAAAACTGTCGAAAAACTCACTTACTTCTGAGTCTGAATCCTCAATATCATCCTTCATCACAGGAATTTTAGGTAACTCAAGTTTTGCTTTTAAACTTTTTTGATATCCCTCTTCATCCAAGAAAATAACAGGACTTGGACTTGAGCATTCAGATTCAGACGAGTAGGCAGGAGAAGAAGAGAACAACTGTTTCTGCACATCAGCATCACTATCTTTATGGGGAGCAGCAGAGGACCTGTAGAAACTCCTCTGGACCCAAGGCTCAGAAACTGATGTCGTGACTGAAGCTTTCACGGAAGGCAGTTCTTTATGTCCCAGAATACTTATTAAAGAAGCAGAAGGTTTAGCCAATGACTTCTGCCACCCAGAGCCAACCAGAACCCTGAAATCATGGGTTTCTAAACGGTGACCAGAAATGGTCTGTGAAGCAGCATCACACTGGCTCCTTAGTGCAGTAATGTTTATTCCTACAGGAAAAGAATAAAATGATTATTCTTGAACAGAATTTTTTAATTAATTTAAATCAACGGGAATAAGTAGACTTGAAGCATGAGATATTTGTTTGTACTGTGTCTTCTACACTATGTTGTTTAACACATTCATCCCGAATCATACTTAAAAGCAAGTACATGCTTTATTTTACCCCACATCTGGGAATACCTGGTCTACAGAACGCCTAGCACACTGTCACATGTTAGAAACACTAATATTTAGGTGACTCTGCCAGCTAAGTCTACTCAAATTTGCACTTAGGCATGTTCCAAACGCTTAATGTAATAAGGGAAACAGTACTTGAACAGTACTACCTAAATAAGAAGAGAAAGAACAACACTAAAAACCAGGTAACGACGAACTTAAAATCACAAGGAAATTAATTCCTCAATCAGAAAAAAAGATTTAGATGCTTAAACTTGATCAGATTTCACAATAAATTTCAACTGAACAAGTCTGCCTTAAAACTTTTAAACCTGAACTTTACACCTTAATTCTCTGTTTCAAGAAATAAATCTAGTAAAGAACAAACCATCATTATATGGCTTTGAAGCCTCTTCATCCTCTAAGTGCTCAAAGGCAGTGACAAAGTCATCTTCGATGGAAGATACTGACTGGTTAGTATCGTCATCATCTTCATTAGTGGCCTCAAGCTGGCACTTCTGATGCAAGCATGTGTCCAGGGTGTACCTTATACCCATAGCATATTTACTTAGGAGACTAAAGAGAAAATCAATTCTGAGTCTTGGTAATGTAGATGACACTCTCATGACACAAAGCATTCCAGGATGATGACTCTTGGGAAAGATAAAAGATGATAAGAATAATTTTAATTTCAAAATATATTATACTTATAAGACATATTACCTGGAAATGAAGCCTAGAAATAACATGATTCCATTTAAAGAAAAAAAAAAAGAAGAAGAAAAGAAACACATGCATCCTGAAAGGCTCCCCAGTTTTGTAATGTTTAATTCTTTTCCTCATTCTTTCTCTACAATACTTCTCACTTCTCAATCTCTTTTTCTCCCATCTTTCTCTTATCCAGGTATTCAAATTCTACCTATTCTATCTCCTTAAATGTTAGAGAACTTGCTATCCATTCCTTTGACAATTATGTTTTCCTGTATTATTGTACAGTCCTGTGATTTTTATTTAATCATTCACCTAGTTCACCAACTACACTGTAAACTGCCTGAGGACAGGAACCAGGTCTTAGTCTTTCTGTATCCCATTTTCCTGTAGCTTTTAGTATGATACCACATTCTCTCCTATCATAAAAGAATCGTCCCCTCCTTTTACCTAAATTCCCCTAGTATTTCAATTTACAATCATGTTTATAGCTTTGATTAAAAATAGAAGTCGCCAGATTTTTCCACACATATTATTTTTAAAAATGTAAATATTGACAAATGACTTACTCAAAAAACTAGAAATTAGATAAAATAGCTAATCACCTCTTGTATCCTAGCAAATAAAACAAAGTAAATATAAATGAAAAATATAATTAAGGAAATGAGGAGAGCAGTTCTACTTTTACCTGTAAATCTCATAACGAACACACTGGTATTTTATACTTCAAGGAATAAGTAACTCAAATTTTAAATATACTAATAATTCAATTTTCAGGAGGGAAAACATGCAATTCATTTTTCTTTGAGGTATTAACAACAAAGTTAACACTTAATAAAGAACTAAAAGCTCAATGTCACGAAACTAACGACCTCTCGGAAATGATGACATTTTTGTTTATAAACAAAGAACATATCTTCAGATATCCATTTTACATGGAATTTTTTAAACAAGAAAATGAGTTAAAGTAGGTTCTCTAAAACATACAGCACAATATTTACAAATTTGAAACTGGAAATAAGAGGGAAAAATTCCTATGACTTATACACAGGTAGCAGTTCAAGAAATCCAGAAATAATCAAATTTTAGAAAAAAAATTAATATGTACTTGCATACCACTTAGAGCTTCACACATGGAAAATCTAATTTAAAGCTATGACCAAAATTATTTCACCCTTCAGTGATATCAAAGCTTCTTGAGTTAGATTTCTTATGAATCATATTTCCTTGAGATGGCATTAAACAAAAAGAAACTTCACCCAAGCATTTAAAAGTTTAATACACTAAATCAAATGTCACTGTAGAATGTGCCAACAAAAACTCATTAGAAATAATATATAAAAGTTACCTGGTTTAGAGGACCAGTGTTTGTATCTGATGATTTATTTATATCCTTCATACAAATAATTTCATTTTCATTTAGACTGCAGAAGTGCAGTGAATTCAGAAGATCTGGGAGTTCCAAAGAAACTGCAGCCAAATCCTAATTTAAAGCAATAACACAATAAATAACAGTGCGGCATAACACTTCTGTGAAAGCCCCTATGATGTGGCCTTAGAAAAAAAATCATAAGGTCTGCTGGTTAATAAATTTTCCACTTCATGATAGTTAACATACGCAGTTTACTGGCCACAAGTTTTTAAAAACTCAAAAATAAAATGTACTAAAATATTTTTCAATGACTATTTCTGTAGCCTTTTAAACATAATGATACCAAGCGATAACAAAATTTTACATGGTTATCTCACACGTCCACGACAATTTAGGCATTTAATAGTTTTTAGCTGCAAATGTCAACCTGAAGTCCTAAAGTTGAACCATGGAATTTTTCAAATGGGATTCTTGCCTATAGAATATACTTCTTTGGAGCTTAAGTTACATATTTATAAAATCCAAGTCTATTTTTCTGCCCTTCCTCTCTAAGGTATTATATCAGACTTTCCTGAAAATGTTATGAAGATGTAAAGGAAAAGAAACTGCCTTTGTTTTTCTTCTCATTTGCCCTTCTTATGTAACTGTTTTGCCCAGTGAAAAGAATTATTAACATCTTTGACCCTTCACAGAGTATTTTCCTGGTTTTATCAGTAATTCTTAAAGAGGAAGTAGAGTATGAAAGAAGTATTTTAGGTACTTCTTTCAGCCTTACGTTCTCGGGACTGTATCTTCTCTTGTGCCTTCTGTCTAAACTATTTCTTTCAGGCAAGAGCACAATCAAGACACACAGCAGAGTTTTCATTCGTCATCACCTGATATGCATTATCTTTATAAATAATGCAGTGTTGCTTCTTCTACTAGGAGATGCTTTACTGCTACAAAAGGGAGCACGGCAATCACAAATTTTAAGAAGCGGTACGAGGTGAAAAAAAGTACGCCTACCACATCTACAGGAGCTTCAACTCCTCTGCACGTAACCGTGAAGCTTTCCTTTGCTGATCCTAATCTCAACTGTCAGTCCCTTTATAAATACCTGCCTAAATCAAACAGGCTAAAATTTTTACACTGGTTCATCACAACTTTTTACAAATTTTATCTTTTAAATTTAACTCTATCTCAATTAAAAACATAAGAATATGACTGTTGGAGTTAGATTATAAAAACATCAAAATAAAAAAATAAATCTTTCATTCTACATTATGACAATGGAGAAAACGTCAGCCTGTGGTTTGCAACCTTCTCAGATAAGTGACTTTTGTGGTCTCTTAACCTAAAACTGCTTTCTGTCATAACAAGAACGCTCGGTGAAAACGCTGAAAGTGAAAATGTCCAAGGCACACTCAAAAATTGATCTCAAAATGTCATCTTTTAACTTTAAATAAGAATAACAGAAGAGTTTAATGTAAATTTGGGGCTAATACGACAAATTTTCCATGCTCTTAAAATTTGTTCCACATAATCTCTCAGGGCCCTTTCCAGTTCAATAAATCGACCATACCTGTATATGAGCAGCATCTGTTTCTTCATTAAAACCTAGAAATGTGACCTGAATAAAAAAGGAATAAAGATCCATTAAAATTTTAAAGTCTTATCTCAATTAGACGGTTGACAGAGCTGAGAAACAGAAAAAAAAAAAAAGCACACAAAGCATTAAAATGCTGCTGTTGTGAACAGCATGATTAATTTTTTCAAAGATGATCACAAAGTGTTTTCACCAAAGACTTGGCTCCAGAATTGAGGCTCCTAAACCTCCCCCACAGCCACTTCATTAGCCAGTTCAACCAATTCTAGTCCCCAAACGTCTCTCACGTGTGCCCACTTCTCTCCGTAGCCCCTGATGCCACTTCTCACCTGTGCACCTCCAATCCTCTCCCACCTGCCCCAGGAATTATCCTGTCATTTCCCTGTCGAAACCTTGCCAGGCTTCTCAGTGCAAAGTCCTAACACAGGGCCCAAGGCTCTGGCTTAGCTGGTGCCTTCAACTTTCCCTCACTTTCATTCATACACATGGGCCCCTTTCTGGGTCCAGAACACGCCAGAACATTCTTGCCTAGGGGCTTCAGAGTGGTGCCCTTTCAACCCGGATCTCTATTCCTTGAATGTTTACATGCCTAGCTCCTCCTCATTCTTTAAGTTCCAACCTGAATGTCGCCTCCTCAGAGACGCCTTCCCTGGGCAACCCCAAGGCTACCTCCTGATTGACTCTTTGGGATATCATCACTTTTTTCCTTCAATGCCTTTACACAGAGATTTCTCTGCAAAATTTTATGTAAATTAAATTACTGAAGAAAATCTAATGGCCTGAGGAAATGTCACATTATTAAGTAAAAAGGACAAGTTACAGAAATATGATACAGACTATGCACACAATTTCAACCTTATTTTTAAAAACATACGCATGGAAAATAATACTGGACGATAATATACCAAATTATAAGCAGTGATTAACTCTCAATGATGGAATTATAAGTGATCTTATTTTTCTCTACTCTTTTCTCCCATGGCTTTTTCTTTCTTAATTCACAGGATTAATGACAGTCATTTTCTTTCTTAAGCTTTCAGTATTTCTTATTTTTCTATATGGATGATGTACACTTTTATAACCTGAAAAAGTACTATTTTAAAAATTTATATTCCCTTTATGTCTTTGACATCATAAGGAGAAATTCTGGTCACTTGAAGATAGACTAGTAAACTGTCTACTAAGCAAGTACTGTGACTAAAAATATGAAGCATTTAAATGGCAGCAATATGGATAATCAATTCTCAAGAATTACTGGAAAACAGCATAGTTGAAATACAAAGCAACACTCAATATACTTTTGATCTCTTTCTGATAATTAAAAAGCAAGTCAGAATCTTAGATTATTCCAGAATCTTTATTCTCATTAATTATGGGTACTACTTCACAGAAACGTTACAGTTAATTTCCAGGTGCCTAGGTAAGTTATTAACCTGCAGGAGCTGTCTCCTCACCTATAAAACTTAAGGTAACACACCTCCTCTCCCAAAGTTGTGAGGATGAATTAGATAATGTGCAGGCAAGTGCCTAGCAGCACATCATAGGCACTCGATAACAAAGAGACACTCAAATAACAAGTTTCCTTCCTTTCTTCAAAAAGATACTTGGAGATATCTATAGCCTAAAATGAGAAATTCCTTCTGTTCTTTCAAGTTTCCTTTTACTGAATACAAAAGAGAAAATAAGCTGGCATAGGGTTTTGAAGGTGCCAGTAGAAGTGTGAATTTCCCATTGATCAAGGAATGTGGGCTCAGAGGGGCACTGTGTAAGCAACTAGAGAGAGACGGCTGGAAAACTGTTTGAGGGCAGAGGACACAGAAGACTTGTCATGCTTGGCAACAGCTGAGGATATTAGGAGTGGCTTGGCTTCACTAAAATAAAGTAAAAAAGGATAAAAAAGAGGAGAACAGCCAAGTGCCACAGCACTGAGCTGATACAAAAAGAAGAGGCACAGGTCAGGGACCATTACAGGGTCTGAAAGGTGTGCTCACCATCCTATAGAACTACTTCAAATACAGTTTCTCAAGGAATATGAAAGAAAATCATTCCCAAAAATAATAATCAAGACTTTTTATTAGAACCCTGATTTCAAAAAAATTTTTTAATTCACATATTTATTGGTTTTGAGCTTCAATGGCCCAATACCCTATCTCTCTTCTTTGGTAACATGAATGTATTAATGGACTATGGCAATATTGTTGAAAAAACTTTACTCCTTTTTATAGTAATAAATTCAAACAAAGGTTGGAAACGCTGATGCAACAGAGAAATAGATGAGCAAGTAGTCTATCGTATCCTTAAGTGGTAAATATCTTAATTTCAAAATAAACGTACCACTACTTTTTCATTTTGAACCAAGGCACTGAATTTAAACAAGCAAGAAAACAATAACCCAAAAAATGAATATAAGAAATAAGTATACATTTTGTTTCAGAGTAGAAACTTTTAGTATGAAAGTCCCAATTACTGAACATAGCAGAAATCATCTAATATAGTGCTGTGTGTCTGATGAGTGGTCGGTAATGCCTGTGCACTGAATTAAATGTGCTCATTATAATACACTAATGTTAGCAGGTATTTAATATTTAGAACAGGTACTTCTCGCACATGTATTAATGTGCAGAGATTTTAGGCATCCTAAAAATAGACCATGCAGTTCTACAAAGGTACATGAAAATACATTGTGCTGTATTAGGAAAGGGTTAGTGTAATCTGTCAAACCTCAGTCAAACTGGCATGTTCATCCTGCTTTAAACAGTCCTCTGCTGATACACTGCATAGCTCCTTCTCACTCTGCAATAAAGACTTTACGGACTGGAACACATCTTCACTGAAGCTCTGAAAATAAAAGATATTCTTAATTTACTTAATTCTAAGACAAGGTAAAAAATCCTGGTGATGGATTAAATGAAGAGTCACTAATTTTCCAATGGATATTCACTGGAAACCTTTTGATGTAACAGAACTCGACTCAGCTGAGAGAAGAAAGAACAAAAGGCTAAAGTAGAGCTCCACATGTTCAACACACACATACCGCAGCCCAGTCACTCAACCTATTGGAGACCACGAGGGGTCCTCAGCCAGGTTCTCTCACACTCACCCTGCACTAAAACCTAACAGATCACATAACTGATTTCCAAGTCATTGGCAGAACAGGAGCAACAATTTATATAAGGAGATGATGTGGAAGCTAACAGTAAGGTATGCTAACAACGTGATGACTCTCATAACAAAGTTGGAGATGGAAAGAAAGAAAGATATAATAACTCAAAACACAGCTTTTCAGGGGTCTTAAAGCAGCTGTATGATGAAAATGAAGGAAGGCACTCCAGATTGGAAAGAGAAAGATGTCACAAGTGCAAAGAAACAGAGGGAGGAAAAAGTTACATTAAAAAATGGATATTAAATTTGGACATAAACAGAACATTAATTTCTCTCTACCTTCTGATTTGTTGATCTGCTCTTCTATCAGAAATATCCTTACTCCCCAATGTTCCCCTGTATAAATCCTACCCATCCCAAGACCTGTGAAGATTTTCCCATCCCTTAGTCATAATAAATCTCTAAGTTCCTACTGTATTGTTTGCACATTAAGATCATTTAACCTATATCACAACATATTATAATAACTGCTTTCATATATTTGTCCTTCTTACCCATTAAACCAAATTACTGAGGTCAGAGATTGTCTTTTACTCTATTTATTTCCCCAGATTTCAGTACCTCACATACAAGATGAACTCAATAAGTGTTCGCTAATTTTAATAAATTAAAAATTAGTGGAAATCTTATCCAAGAGAAGGGATACAAATATGAACTCAAAGAATTAAGAAAAAATGCAATGTTAAATTTGAACTTTCAATATGAACTCACGATTCTTTAGATACATGTACTACATTTTCCCACTGATACATCATAGAAGCAATGACCCTCAGCAGCAATGAGCATACCCAGCACACAGATCTTGATTTCTAAATACCATTCACCAATTAAAAGAACTAGATCCCCCTTGACAGAATGGCTGGTTCCAGGTCTGAGGCAGAAATGTATGAAGTGTGGCTGGGACATCTTATTGTGAAAGAATGCAAGGACATGCGGATTAACTGGGTTATTTCAAAAGAACACAGAAGCCAACTTGAAGGAATTCCCATTGGCCAAATTTGGGATAATCTGAGCATCAAAAAATAAAAATGATAATGGAGTGTAACAACTGAATTAAAAAAAAAACCACTACAAGTCCATTAAAAGAGACAGATAAAAAGGGTGGGGATTGGGGGAGTGCGCTACTTTACATTAGAACGCTGGCTAACAGATATGAACAGAATGACAACATTTAAAAATTCCGTTTGTAACTCCCTCCAATGTAATTACTGACTTAGGAAAGGATCCCCCATTACCCTAATCCACTGGGTTAAAAGCTATTGGGGAACAAGATACACTGTTTTGCAACATCACCTTACAGATTATTTATTAATAGTGTTAATTACAAAGGGATTATGTGTCTTTAGATTGGAGATATCTGGTGGTTACAACTTATCTACCTGGTCAAGCCTGGCACTAACAATAGGCACCGCCTAATCTGACAGAGTGGAATGACCATGACATCATCTTTGAGGTGTTCCTGCTGAACCGAACCACAGGGAAAAACAAATGAACTCAGAATATGGGAATGTTCTACAAGATAACTGGTACAGACTCTTCCAAAGATCTGCCATCATGAGAAAAGAATCTAGACCATTGACCTGGAGCAGACTGGGGGAGACCAAAGAAACACAATACCCAAACAGAGAGTGTCAACCTCGCTTAGATCTTAGATGAGAGACAAGGAAAAAGTAACAAGGATATTTGAGACAACTGGGGAAATCTGTGCATGGATTGCATGTTAGACAGTGTTACCGAATTAACGATTTCCTGAGGGGTGGTAATAATGATGTTCTTAAGAGACACATGCTGATATATTAAGAAGAGAAGTAAAATAATGTCTGTAGCCTACTCTCATTTGGTTTCAAAAGGGAAGTGTGTATATATGTACACACACAGAATGGGTGTGGCAAAATGTTAACAGAGAGTGAATCTAAGTGAAGAGTATATGTGGTGTTTATTGCACTGTTTATTCCCCCAATAGCTGAATATTCAAAAGTTTAAGTGATTCTGTTTTCATTAATGAGTGGAAGTTTTCAGGCTAAGATATGAACACGAACTGAAAAAAGGAAAAAATATGAAATGTGAAATCTGAACATGAGCAATCATTATAAACTCATGACAGTGAAGGAACAAAGGGCAGATCTTGATTTCTAAATACTATTCAGGGGTTCTTTGGAGAAACAGCCCGTTCTAGGTCCGCGGAAGGTAAAGTAGAAAGTGAAACTGGGTCAATTTTGTCCTAGAAAGCAAGGAAGCAATCGAAGAATTATGAGGCTGCGCGTAACACAGATACACATCAACAGTATATAATATAATATTTACATTCATGTATTTTTATCTAAAAGGGCTTCCAAGTATTCAAGTGAATTCAAACCAAATCTTTATCATGGGCCTAATATAAATAATGGTCTGAATAAAAAAGACATGAAATTAATAGCATAAAGTTTCAGCTGTAGCCTAATTCCTTATCTCAGGAATATATTGGTAAATTCAAGTCAAATAGGTAGGTAGGTAGTATAATGCCTGAAGAACAAGATCACTAGCTCCCTCCTATGTTTTGTACATATATATTTCTTAGTTCTAATTATTAATTTAAAGCAATCAGTACAATTTAAATATTAATTTAAAGCTACGGGTCCAATTGCTAATCTGAAAAAAAAAGTCACAATATACTCTAGCTTACAGAAAGAAGAAATAGAGAAAATAGTTTTTATTGTACTTTTTTCAAATTAAAAAGGGGACCTACTAAGTTTAAAGGTACCTGGAAAACACGTGGGGCATATTACTTAAAAGTGTAATTACTACACTGTTCCAAAATAAGTTTACTTTCTGTTTTCCAACTCCGCCGGCACCTTTCGATTTGACAACCACTCTCTTCCAGTTAGCAGTCAAATCCAAACATTTCTCAGATCTCTGAAGAAATGAGGAAATAAAGGAAAAGGCAGGCCTAGCAGCTTACAAGGACACTAACAATTAGAAGCTGGAAAGAAGAGGTGCAAAGGAGACAAGTGTTATCGTAAGAGAGAAGAGAAGAAAGAAGCTGTAACGAAAGAAGTCAAAGGCCGTCTTAACATGTAAGGACTGGTCAAGAGTGTCATATAATGCAGAAGATGAAGCTAAAAAAAGGGTTCACCAAGACTGCTGACCATCCCCCAGTATTCATCCTTCCTTTCTGCCTTTAAGTAACGCCCCCCCACACACAGTTTTAGCAAAGACAAAAATGTCAAGAAATGAAAGGGTAACCAAATCGTCTCAAGGGAGGAAAAGAGAGAGGGCTCTTCCTCAGACTAGAAAGCAGAGACGATCAGGAATCACATTTAATTTGCTCACTACTGATTATCCAGCCAATACCTAACATGGGGCATGGCACATAAGCAGCAAATTTATACTATATTTGCTGAGCGAATGAATGGATGGTAATATTTGGGGGTAAAGCTAAAGATGTATAAGAAAAGTCACACCTGATGCTTATATTGCTAAAAAGAAGAGAGGAAACTATCAGCTGAGAAGAAATAGGGAGATGTGATCTTTGGGAAATAAAGTTCATTGTCTACATGATTTCATATCACTATTTTCATATATGCCACTCTTTGCAGTATTTTATCATTATTCATTTCAATAATAAGATTCATTTTAAAAACAAGAATACCATAGTATTAACAAGACTTCGACTTCAAAAAAACTGATCAACATTTTTATTAAAACTATCACTAAAAGGAATCCAACACAGTGAACTTACTTTTCTGACAGATGCTCTAGTTTTCATGTGACTGTTTCTGAAAGTCTGGAAGGTCGCCATAACTATATTGCTGTTGTAGGTAATCAGTGAAGAGTTAGTCCACAAAAGACCTAAAGAAAAAATATTAAAAGAAAATAACTATTTTATTGATCTTAGTGATTCAAGCAAGCATTTTGTGCTAAGATAACTTCTTTAAATTCAGTCATTTACAAAAAAAAAAAACATAAGAATTCTGAGACGTAAAAATTTATTAAGCAATCCAACATGAATATTTGAAAAATATGAATATTGGCACCTTAACGAGATACCAAATTATTACAAAAATCTTTTTAGGTTCAAAATGATTATAAACTAGTTTATCCTTATCTAGTCAATCTCACTGCCCTTTTTTATTACAAATAAGAAAATATTTGAAAGCCTCAATAAGAAATATTTCAAAAGCCTTTTAAAAATCTAAAGCAGAGAACGTCACAAAGAGAATCTCAGCCTTCTTGCCTCCTAAAAGTCACTCTATCCCTACAGCAACTGTGAATGCTCTAAACATTCTTATTTCTTGGGCAGAAAGGTTTAATAATAAACAAATGAGAATACGAAATCTGTACATATCAAATAAAATCAGATAAAAACAAAGCCCTTATATAGGAATCTCAACAGCATACCAATGACGAGAGTTCAAAAACATCCAAGTTAAATGATTAATACCGTAGTATTTAAAACACATGCACAGACATGTGTTTATACACACACACATACACATCCTCCTTGGGAGAAACTCTGAAACTAAGTCTCAGCTTTTTATCAATGCTTTAATGAAATATCTTTTAGAGCTTAAATCAACCTGGGCATTAACCACTCAATATCCACATTTGACCACAGTAACTTGTCCCTTCATTCAAAATCTACTTGCACTACATGCTATAGATACAGAGGAGAACAAGGCAAATATAGCCCATTTGGATCAGAGTCTTACAAGGAAAATGTTTTATTACAGTAAAGGGCAGGAGTGAGAACTGAATACTAAATCACTAAACACTAAAAAAATTGAATCAATAAAGATTTGAGAAATGGCTAATTAGTTTCAATCAAACTGGTCTTCTCAAGAATTACCTAGTTGAGGTTTTCAAGACATTTACTTAATATCAATTTATACTATGAAGACATTTATAGGCAAAACCACAACCTAGTCCCCTGCAGAACTGAAGAAAAAAAAAACAACTAAATTTTAGTGGAGTTCTAATTTTATATTCTTCCACAACAGAGATAAAACTAAGTGTGCGTGCAGGCAGGCACACACATGCACCTCCCTTTAGAGATTTCTATATTCTGATTTTTCACAAAGAATTCTATTTTTTAGACAAAAAATTCCTATTCTATTCTGAACTAAGAAAAATCCTAGTGGTCTCTTTAACAATAAAATTTGATTAATGACTGGAATTGCAGCAAAATTGTCAGAAAGGCAAGGGAGGTCCCAATAGCACAAGATAAAGAACCATACACCAGGATGCAGAAAAGTCGCATTTGTGTCCCTGTTGTACCTCTCATTAGCTTTGTTTCCTCTAGGTAAATTGCAATATCTCTGCATCTGTTTCCTCCATGTATATTCCATAGGTGTGTATGATGCATATTACCTCGATGTATATTACCCTACTTACTGGACAAGTTTATTGTAAGAATCAAATGGAAAATTTAGGGGAGGCACTTGGGAAACCATAAAACATAGGTAAGAGAAAAATTAAATATTTACTTACGGACCAAAATGATCAAAAGGACCAAAATTCTCAAAACAAGGTGTAAATACACAGGTTTATGTAACCAAGGCAAGAAAATAATTCTTTTCTTTGTCCCAGGCCAAGTCACTCTCCTTTTTTTTTCAGCTGCCAAAAACCCTCAGGGGCAAGTGGACTTGCCTCAAACTTCACATAAAACATATAAAATATAGAGGCCAACACAAGGGTGCCAGGAAAGTGAAACACTCGAATTCATCTCCTGAGTAAACCGGCACCACCTTTCTGGAGGGCAATTTTGTAATGCATGTCAAAACCCTGAAAATATTCCTATCCTATGACACAACCGTTCTATTTCTGGGAATTCATCAAAGGAACTGATGCTCCTGGAGCAGCGAGGGTTCTAAGGAGAGTTTACAATGCACCAATTGCTGTGCTAAGAGATTTCCTTGCACATCTCATTTAATCCTTAGGACTGGCAGAGCAGTACTCCAGTTCTACCATGAGAAAAACAGAGGCAAGAGGAAGGGGTTAACAATTCACCAGGCCCACACAGTGAGCAGTAGAGGGCTGAGATGCAAATCCACATCTTCAAATTCTAGCACCCAGGCTCTTACCCTCTTCTCTATAGTGTATATAGGCTTGAAAAGCTGTTCATCACACTTCGTAATAGAGGGAAATAAGAAGCACTCTAGATGCCAGAAACAGGAGAGAGACTGAATTACCTAGAGTGCGTTCCCACAATGACAGGAGGGCAGCCATTACATACAACTTGGAAGGACAGAGGACCAGCACACAGAGCATCTTTACTTTCTCAGACCCCTAACCTTGCAGAGAGGGCGGTGTTGGGAAAAGAGATGAGAGACAGCAATGACCTTTGCAGCTGCTGACTAAAGTCAACAAGAGCAAAGATTAAACTCGAACTCACTGGAGGCTTCACCAGGCAAGAAACTACTGACCCATTACCTCACCTGAAGGTGGAGGTGCAACAGGCCAAGCCCCTGAGGGAAGAAACAGTCACACGGAAGTAGGGGAAGATCAGGGGGCTCTGATACAACATCCCGGATCTGACACCTCAAGCTACCCCAGTTCATTACCTGCAATATTCCTGAACAGCCGACCTAAACAGAACACCCTTTTCAAAGCTGAGTACTAAAGAATCCAGTATGGACCTATGAAGAATCATTTAAAAACAAAACAAAACAAAAAACCACATAAGAGATATACTAAAGAAAGAAAAACACTCCAGACAAATATACTCATGCCACCCGAAACTCACATTATCTGTTTTCAGAATAGTACCTCAGAATTTATATTAATAAAAAAGAAACTAAATTTAATTCCATGTTTACACTCGCTTCACTCATTGAAGAAAAATACTTACTGAATCCTACTCCATAGCTTTGTGTTCAACTTAAAACATAAGTAAAATATTAACCTCACAAAGAAAAAAAACCTATGAGAGAATATCTACGCAACAGCCCACAATAGTGAATCCAGCATGAGATGACATGACTCATACTTCTGATAAAGCAAAGAAACAAAAATCATCTTTGAAAAGATACAAAGGCAGATGGGGGGAGAAAGTAACACAGCAGGGTTCCCTCACCATCTTTTATAATTGGAGAGAATGTAGTTTTAGACAGATTTCACAAATGGAGCAAAAATACGGTATTTTCCCTTGGAACACCTTTATGTTACAATAATAAACTTTTCACTTAATGCTTTTTTGTTTTGTGTCCCATTCTTGGTGAGTAAACAAGAGTCCTAAATAGGGAATAACTAAGGGTGTTTCCCTAGAGTCAAAAATATTAAAGTGAACCTGGATAATTTTTTAAAAAGCAGATCAGAGGCAAATTACAGATGGGCAACGGAGACAACTGAAAAGTAAGCTGCTGGAGCTCAGGAAAGCCACAGGATATAAAAACAACACCATAAAATAAATGAAATGCCCTGAGAAGCAGCAAAAAAGCAGAATAGATATTACAACCAAGAAAGTTTTAAGAAATATCACAGAACGTAAAAGAAAACAAATGAAAGATAGAGAAACAATTATAAACAGTAAATAGGTATTGGACACTTCGAATATATTACACCTACCCCTTTGATCCTGCGATTTCACTTCTGAAAATTTATCCTACATGTGTACTTGCACAAAATTCACAAAGATATATGTGAAAGAATACTCACAAAAACAAAAAAGGATGAAAAGCTGAAGATAACCTAGAAGCCCATCAATTCAAATAAATTATAATACTTTCATATGACTATTACCCAGCTGTTGGAAAGAGAGCAACACATACTGATGTGACAGCATGTCCACAATATATTAAGGGAAAAAGCAAGTTACAGAACAATGTAAATAGTGCGCTCTCTACTTGAGATTTTTTATTTTTTAAATTATATACACACACAACTGACACTCATGTGTGTGCTTGTACAGGTCTAGGAAATACTATGATAGATACAGACTAAACTCATGATAGGGGCCACTTGTGACAACTAGGATTTTTTTTAATGTCATAAAATAGCAAATACCTATAATATGGAAAGATGATAGATTATTAAATAAAATAAGGCAGGTTCCAGCATGTTCACATTATCCCATTTTGTGTAAAACCTCTATGACTACATGTGTGCATTTATATAATACATGCAATATAAAAGAGAACATACACTAGATGGGTATAAACATTGGCTTTATCTGGGTAGATGCAATTATGTGTTTCTAGATGTGCCTAAATTCTTCTATAATAAGAAAAATATTTCCAAAGTCTTTCCTCTCCTCTCCTCTGGCCTAAGTATTCAGGTCAGTATCATATATTTCTTGATCTTTTTTTTTTACCATGAGCTAACGGAGCCAAGGACTCTCTGAAATTCCTTCCTAGTCCTCTATCGACAATACTGTCCTATTTTGACCCTCCTCCTCCTGCACTAGTTCTCTGACTTCAGTACCTGTATGGATCAGCTTAAATCTATTACTCCCCTCCAACAAGATCTGAATTCAGGAAGTCTACATGGAACCCAGAAATCTGTATCTTTTACAAGTACCCTATGTGGTTTCTGACTGAGAAACAGCTGTCTATCTATCTCTTTAGCCATTACATTAGTCTCCTTCCAAAATTATTTCATAACTCGTTACTCAATGACTAATAATTCTAACCTCCTCTTTGGTACTCATTTTATTTAGTCTTCCAAGGATATTTTATTTCTACCTCTGGTTTAACTATGCAAATAACTCCCCAACATATATCTCCAGTTCAGTTCTTGCACCTGAGTTTCAGTTCCTTATACCCAATTTTTATTAGATACTTCCAAGTAAATATCCCAGTTACTCCAAAATTAGCATGTTCAAAAACTGAATAAAACTTTCCTCTCTAAACAATCTCCTCCTGTTTTCTCTGTATCAGTAACACCCAGTAAACCAGTCAAGCCAGTAGGTCTTTCCCTCAGTCACTACTGACCATCACATCTAGTCAATAACCAAACCCTAACCCATCATCCTCCTAAACTTCCCTCAGATGTACCCTCTCCTCCATCAGCTGAACTGCTACTTACTCTTCACACATCAGTTCACGGACCTCCCTTCTTGAGAACGTTTGGCTCATCTCCTGTATCCCTCCTTGCCGGAACAAGTAGCCACCTCCTTTATGTCCCCACAGTGGTTTGTCCTTTATTCCTTTGATGCCATTGTTTGCATGCTTCCCTCCTTTTGTGAGTTTTGAAGACAAGTGTTTTTTATTTTATTTGTATTCTAGCACAGTGAGCATTCAAACGTCCGCTGAATAAATAAAAAGCAATTATTTTTAAAGAGCAAAGCTGACCTTTAAATGTTGGAATGGACACTTCTACATTTAATGAATTATTTGTGAAAATATAATTAAAAGTTTCCAATAATTTCTACTTTTATAATATTTATAATAAATGCTCCAAGTACATATTTTGGCCAAATCCCAAATGTCCAAGTGTTAAAAATATTCTGTTGAATATAACTAAACAGGGCAAAATATATGAAACATTGCTTTTCAAACATCAGACGAGAGACAACGCAAGACTATGATCCCTGAGAGAAGAGAAACACTTCCAGGTCACGACACAAGGAGAGGAAAGCTAAGCAGTCTGCAGTCTCACCGAGCTGCAGAAACAGAGGTCGTAGTTTGGGAAGGCCAAGGTGGTTAGAACTTGCAGGGCAGATATACTGGAGGGAGAGCTCAGAAAGAGTGAGAGCTTTAGAGATCTGCAGGTGGGCTTCCCTAGGGTCCCTGACCGAATGCTGATCTGTGCCGAGTAGCTGAGGTTGGGGAAATAACTACTAGAGAGCAGTAGGCCAAAAAATACCTGGAGCCAGACAGGGCTTGGGAACAGTCCGCATTCCCACCAACCAGAGTGGGAAAACTTTGTAATGTATCAGGTAATGGATGGACTCCTCAGAAGGGAATTGCTTTAGTTGAGGAACTAAGTCAGCCCTACGCGGAAGGCTGTTCTGGACTCACCCTAACAAAGCTTAAAGGCGAGCCTCAAAACAACCCAACAGATTCCAAATAACCGACCTATTAACCCCAACTAAATCCAACACTCCTAAGGATTACAACAAAACTGAGCGAGCTATAGCATAGAATTCAATGACTGGCACACAGTCAAAAATTATCAGGTATACAACAGGGGAGAAAAATATGACCCATAAGCAGGAGGAAATAAGTCACTAAGTGCAGATCCAGAAACGACAGAGATGATGGAATGAACAGAAAAGATGTTAAAACTATATTATTGGAACAAATGTGTTCCATACATTTAAGAAGGGAGAGGAAAACATGATCATGATAAGGAAAGAAACAGAAGAGGGAAGACACTCAAATTGAACTTCTAGAGATGAAAATAAAATACATACCAGATGCAATTAATAACAGATTAGATACTGGAAGAGAAAAGTTCAGTGAATTTAAAGATATAGCAATAGAAACTACCCAAAATGCTGCACAGAGAAACTTAAAAACAAGCAAAGCAGCATCGATGACCCACTGTAAAAGGAGAATAACTGGAATCCTAAAAA
>NW_020174268.1:301592-306765 GCF_003031525.2 Neophocaena asiaeorientalis asiaeorientalis | reverse complement strand
GGGGGGGGGGGGGGGCAAGGGGGCAATATATGAAGACAAAATGGCTCAGAATTTCCCAAAGTTGGTGAAAACCAAAAACTGATAGATGCAAGGAAGATTAACAAACCCTAAGAAAAATAAACACGAGGAAGACCACACCAATATACATCATAACCAAATTTCTGAAAACCAGTGATACAGAGAAAAATCTTAAAAGCAACCAGACAGAAAAGTACACATTACATACAGAAGAACAGAGACAGACAACAAATTTCTTATCAGAAACTATGCCAAACCATAAAACAAGACAATGGAGCAACATCTAAAAAGAGTGTCAACCCAGATATCCATACCCAAATATCTTTCAAAAATTAAGGCAAAATAATTTGAACTAAAAGAAGCTGTGAGAATTCATCACCAGCCAACCATCACTAGAATCACTGTTTAAAACAAAAAAGAAAAAATTCCACAGGCAAAAGAAAAACAATACCTGATGGAAATTTGGGTCTAAACTAAGGGTAATACCTCAAAGAGTCAATATGAGGGTAATAGAAAAAAATATTTTCTCCTTTTTTAATTCCTTAAAGAATAACTTTAAACTGAAAATAACAATGTAATATGGGGTTTAGAAGTAAAGTGTATGATAAAATAACACACAGCATGTGGTGTGCTGGAATTGAAAAAACACTGTCCCTACACTATACAAGAAGTGATATTGCTAAGTTACCTTGTAAACCCCAGAGCAACCATCACAAACCAGAATAATAAGCAAACCTAATAAGCAAACAGTGGTGTAAAGGGGATGCTATCCCTTTTTTGCAGATAAGGAAGCTGAGGCTCATCTTCATAGGATGGCTATGAGAATGCAATTAAATAATACATTTAAAAACAGTACCTCATATAGAAGGAACTGAAATGTTAGCTTCTTCCTTGGGTACAGACCTGCTGTTTAACTTATAAAATCTAAAAATACCACAGCTATCAGTTACTACTTTGTCTTTCAAAACAATAGTCGATCATGTAAAAAAGATGTGACTGTAACCTAATTGATTATCTATTAAGATGTTTGCTTCTCTATAGTTTCCTGTATACCAACAATAAACACAACTTTTTAAAAAAAAACCCTAAAATATTGAGGCTGTGCTTTCAATGTGAATATGCTTCCTAGAAGGTAGGGTAATAGTGTTCTTAACCTTATGCATAACTCCCACCTACAAGATTATATATTGCTGAAAAGGCCTTTAAGCAGCTCTTGCAAATAGTAATAAGGCTCTATCCTAAGCTGCCAGCAGCAGGAATGAGTGAACGGATCTGCTTTGTAGATGGTCCCGTGCTCGGCACAGAGGAGACATTCTAAAAGCCTGTGCAGAACTTATTAACCGACAGAATACACGAGGCATAAAAACAGGAAGAGTGTGGAAGATAATTTCTAGGTTTCACGCTTGGGGAGCTAGAAGAAATAACTGGCAGACAGCATTATTTTATGTCAAGGTACTATCCAAAGGGCACCCTAAAAAATACATTCAGTTGGCGCGGTGAGAGCTAGAGATGTTACTCTAGGAATCGTGCGCATATCCAGAGCTTGAAAGCTGATCCTAGAGACAGGGAAAAAACAGAGGATCAAGAGAATCTAAGAGGACAACCACGATAAAGGGTTCCTGGCAGGTAAACAAAGAACCACAAGTAAGTGGCAGTCAAAGCAGGTGAGGTAGAGATTCAAAATTTAGGTGTCACTGAAGTCAAGAAACGGTTTTAAGTATGGAGTGGTCAGCAGTAGACTTGTAAACTCCTGAGGGCAGGAATGATATCCTTCCTTCTCCAAACGCTGCAGGAGTCCACGCCACAGGACCCGCCACACAGCTTGCCCTCAGTCACAGTCACGCCATGTTTTTCACAACAGAAGGTGCTGTTATTACACCCATTTTACACGTAAGAAAACTGAGGCACAAAACATTTACATAATTTGCCCTCACACACCTAGGAGAATCTGTCCTGAAGGAGATCATTGCTGAGAGCAAATTTAGCGCAGTACTAGGGAAAAACTCAAAACTGCAGGATGTTAGAAGTACACCAGAAGTACCCACCTTTTCTCCCCTTGTTCACACCCCCTGCACTAGAGAACCTGCAGTACCCAGTGTGAAAAAGTACAAACTGTGAGACACACCTACATCTCCTCCCCCACCCGTTTTCCCATTTCCATCTTCCCCCACCCTCGGCCAACTGGACTACAAGTAGGTACCTGACCAACTGAAGTATCTCTCCAGAAATTTCAGAATTAAGATATGGAGATATTTGTTGAGAACCATGCTACAAAATCAAAATATCTTGTGTTGTCACCACAGCAAACCAAAGTTTCATGCAAACCAAAGGTATGGGGAAGCAGAAACCAAGAGCTTTAAAGAGAGTCAATCTGAAAGAAACTGTAACAGACATTACAGAGTCCTAGAGACACAAGACTATGTCATGTGTTTTCAGAGAAAAACTGGCAGAGTAACTGCCTCAAGATGTTCTGGTTTCCAGGACGCTGAGCTGGGCTTCAGAGGCAGTCCTGCAACTGTAGGACAAACGCCCTTTTTAAGTAAGTTAATTCAAATGGTTTCTGTTCCTTGCAGCCAAATAATCTCAAGACATCAGAAGAGGTCAAAGAAAAAACACTGGGTAAGCAGTCACTATGTGCTTCACAGTAACTTTGAGGTTTTTAGCTCTCCTATCAGGGATGAAGAAAAAGAGCTCCACTAACATCAAGGAACAGATCTGCTGGACTCCCAAACACAAACTCTTTTACACGGTACCTCATTTTCATTCACATAACATCCAATCCATTCCAAGCCTCTATGCCATTTATCTTATTTTTTTCCCCATGAAACATTCTCAGATTAATCCAAAAATGTTAACTTTTCTTCTGTCCAGTCTCTAACCTATACATTTCAAATGCCTTTATGCTAGTATTTTATAATAAAATAAACTTGTATATATGTAAAGATGAGTGGCAGATCTGTTTGGTTTGTTCTTAAATTGATGAAGTGTTTTTGTCTCCTTGTTTTACCAGTTTATACACCCTTAACTCAAGCCCAGGCCAGCTTAGATCTTTTCCTGACCTGTCCCACCCCTCATTTCCTCCAAATGGCTGATTTTACTACCAAAATTCAAGCCACTTAACAGAAAAAGGATAATTCAGCTTACCTAAATATTTATCCTTCCCCAAGTGACTTCAATTACTTTTCAAAGGCACTATGAAACAAGTATCTACATCCTAAGCTTGAAACCCTTGCCAAACGGTGATAAAGACCAGCAAAAAATTCCGGTTTTCTGTCCCTGAGAATCAGTTTGCCAAGATGAAATGGCAGAGAACTTCTTAACTCTATAACAGGTCTCTTTCGCCCATTCTCAAAAAGACACTGCTGAAGTTTTTCACATTTTCTCCAAGTATAGACAGCTCCACTGCCTATTTATAACTAGAAATTTTCCTAAGAATAACCTAAAATGTATCATCTGATTTGGTTTGATTTACTTTCCCAGACACTAAGTTCCTGGAATTTTTTTTAATTAAAAAAAAGAAAAACAACTTAAACGTACTATCCTTTTACCAGCCTCAAAAGGCAAAGGAAGACTTCTTCAGCTTCTAGACTTATCCCAGGAGTTCAGAAGCCAGAGAATTTCTCACTGTGGTTCAGGGACTTCGGCAAGTCCCATATCCTCAACAGCTGGGAAATATCATTAGCCTGGAGGTAAACCACTAGGCCCTTATTAGTAGTGCAGCTATGTGGGTACAGACACTCATCACTACCAGTTCTGCCTGGGAATCCATTTGTTCTGACTGCCTTACATTCTCTGATCACTTATAAACTGTTAGTCACAGCTACAACTAACAGTGAAATTCACTGTCAACCTTTGGGTCAGTTCTGCCAGAAGGACCATAAATAAGTATGCATAACCAGCATACTAACTGAAAAACGTGACTGTGTATATAAAATGATTCATTAAATGGCACTATTTTAGCTAACACTGATTGTGCTAGGAACTGTGCTGCCATTTATCCTAAAATCATAAATAATAATAACACGTTAAAATCCTCTTTGCATTGCTGAGTACCCTAAATTTTCTGAGTACTCTATATTTTCTATTTCCAGACATATCAAAATCAGTATCAATCAATATAACATCCTTAACGAGGTGGAAATAAGGTAGGGAAAGCTTATGAGTTTTGCAACGGGCTGAAGAATTACAAAGCTGAAAAGAGAACCAGAATTTTTAACTACAATCTGCACTAAAGCCATTAGGTATGTACCTCAGCAGTATTTCTCACCCTGAAATTTCCTTAGCATCTTAAGCTAAACCACCTCCAGTTTAATAAGGTCTCCGAGGAGGGAAAGCAGAACTGTTACCACGTCATACCACTGTGGTTTAGGTTCTACTGCCACTGCCATTTTACCAACGTTTTTAATACTTTGGTCACATACACTTTTTTTAATAAAGCAGTTTAAGTGCCTGGAATAAAAAAGTACACCCAATCCATTCGGAACATTGATGGCCAGCATTTGAGCCATGTAACAGCGTTGAAGAAAATCTGACAGCAAATCCAAATCAAAACACTCCGAGGAGCTGCTGGACGCTTTCCGTTTCTGTCACAAGATTTGGTTTGTGCCTGGTTCCAGGGCTCAAGGGTTCTGACAGTGAAGGATGCTGTTCGAGGACAAAGTGCAATGACCTCCCCCTCCATATGCTCCTGTGCGCGCACCACGAACACAAACTAAGCATACGCAGCAGCACGCACGGAGCGGACCCGGCTCTGAGACCACCCTGGGGATGGAAACTAAGCTTGTCATCCAAGGGGGATGCTGCTCCGCCGCCACACTCGGATCCCTGGAAGACCCATCTCCAGCCCGAGGACACCCCTCCCCCACGGCCCGGTGCCTCGAGCTTCCTACCTCCGCCCCGCTCCTCCCGCCCTCCTCCCACCGCCGTACGAAGGCGCAGCTCTGGGCAGCTCCGAAGTCGGGCAGGGACTGCGGGTAGACGGAGGGGCTGCGGCGCCCGAGCCAGGCCGCTATATCCACCGCGGCCCTACACCCCGCCTCCACCCCAGCCAACGGCGCTGCTCACGCCGCGGGCGGATCCGCGCCCGGCTCACCTGGGGGCCGCAGCCTCCGCAGCTCACAGGCATGTCACCGGCCCGCAACGACCAGCCGCACGA
>NW_020174268.1:253259-301495 GCF_003031525.2 Neophocaena asiaeorientalis asiaeorientalis | reverse complement strand
CCCGCAACACCTCCTAGTCCTCACGCCTCCCACTCACTCACGCGAGAGGGTGGCACGCCTCTCGCGAGAAGAACCCCGCGCCAAAGCCCGCGCAAAAGTGGGTGGGCTTTTTTAAAAAGGAAAAAAGGAACAGGAAAAACCTTCCCACGTGCTCCAGGGCAGCTAGCAGGACCGCCCCGCGCATCATGTGACCACGCCCAGCTGCCCCTCATTGGCCAGAATCCGCTGGGCCAGGGGAGCTTTAAACTCGAGGCTGACCTTCGAACCTGCTGCAGACGTCTTGCGCGCTTCCTGGCCCGTTACCTTGGAAACTGTTTAACCCTTTCCTCTGGCAAAATATACAAGTCTTGGCTTTCTTTCTGCAGTTTTGGTTTAAGGGCCTGCCACCTTTCCTTCGTCCCCTTGGTTTTACCGCCTGGGGTCAGCTGGGCTCCCTCTTCGCCCCAGGCTAGCTTTGTTTTCTTCTGATTCCCGGGGCCCTTCTCATAGCGGCAGCCCCACCAGATCGGACGGCCCAAGAAAGGCTCATCCTTTGGGATAGCTCCGCCCCTTCTCCCCAGCATCTCTAGGGAGGATCACTCACAGCGCACCAGGCCAACTGCCCTATCCTAACCTCAACAATTAGCATCAAGGGGTCTCCGGGCCCTAGTGCTCACCCTTCCGTCGTTACGCGATATCGGAATCGGGAAATAAAAGCATTGGTCACGGAGAAACCAAGCTCTAGGTGAAAAGCTAATACGTAGAAACAAGGTAGAATCAGAAGGGCGAATCCAGTGATGTTGCAGTCTCCTCGAAGACATCTATCCCTCAAGGGTGGAAATACCTGATAGATGTATCCTCATTATGAGTTTTGCCCTGGTTGGGAGAAAGGGGCAGGGAAGAAAGGGTATATTCGTATGTTCATTTCTTCATTTAACAAATTTTTGTTGAGCTCCTACATATGTTAGGCACTCCTCCAGGCTCTTGATTGAGCTGCCTCGAAGCTCGAAGACAGATAAATCTAGGTTCTAGGGAGCTTATGGGGGGGAGGGGAGAAAAATGTCTGTTAGTGTTAAGCTCCGTGCAGAGGAAATACAGTGAATGATGTGATGGTGACTGTGATGGGGTGACCCTTTTGAGGAGGAGACATTTAAGAAGTGGTTGGCTTAACAGGCGTGCAAATATCAGAGGGAAGAGCATTCCAGGCAAAGGATACAGCTAATTCAAAGGCCCTAAATAGGGTTTGAGGGGGAAGGTATGAGAAAGTACGAGGAAATAAGCTTGGAAATGCGCTTGGAGAAGTAAACAAGCATTGGTTACATCCTGTAGGGCTTTGTAAGCCAATAAAGGAATTAGGGAGTTTATTCTGAGTGCAGTGGAAAGCACTGGAGAGTTTTAAATAGGGGAGAGACAACTATGGTTTAATTTTTTTTAAGCTCTTCGCTGCGGAGAATGGATCTTAAGGAGACCACAGAGGAAGCAGGGAGATTAGGAGATTTGTAATCTATGTAAGAGAGACTCCTGAAAATTTTTAATTTCCAATGACCTTGACATTCCTATTCTAAAATCCATTAGGTCAGAGTCCTGGTTCTGTTTGCCACCTTTTGTTAAGAACATCTAGATATCCTTCAGTTACTGCTGTTTAATTACAGTTGGAGAAAGAAATGGGAAATTTTTTTACTTGGGAAAATGAACGGCCCAAAAGGAAAGTCACCTTTGATTTGTTTTCCTCCATTTACAACACACAGATAACCACCTCTTCTGTCCAAAAGTCAGTTCTAAGAAAAACCAACATAAAATGATGTTCAATGCAGATATTTATTCCTAAGTATAAGATTTGAAAAGATAGAGGTTGAAGGCTAGAAAATGAAGATGTTTCACTAACAGAAACAGAAATCAGGAGACCTGAGTTCCAACTGGAAGAACTCATTAACGGGTGACTCAACCAAATCAAAGTACCTTATCATCCTTGAATCTCAGCTTCCTCATACATAAAACAAGGCAATGAACTAACCTACACGCAAAGTGGTTAAGCCTGAATTACACTTTGGCATGCACACACCAGCAAGACGGAAGCTGAAAAGGGCAATGAAATGAATTTTTATGAAAACCTAACAGAGTCGTCAGCACATGCCAAATGAAATCGGAAGTGCGCGTGAATCTCAGCTTCCTCATACATAAAACAAGGCAATGAACTAACCTACACGCAAAGTGGTTAAGCCTGAATTACACTTTGGCATGCACACACCAGCAAGACGGAAGCTGAAAAGGGCAATGAAATGAATTTTTATGAAAACCTAACAGAGTCGTCAGCACCTGCCAAATGAAATCGGAAGTGCGTGCGCGCGCGCGCGCGCACACACCAGCTGAGGAACTATGAAACTGATTAATACAGATACCAGGAACGTTTCCCTAAGAAACCTTGGCCTTCTCAGAGTGTGAAAACGGAAGCATTGCCACCTGCTCAGCCTCATACTCCCTTTCTCTGTAGCTATTTTGAACCTATGTAGCATTTAGTAAATAATGATGCACATTTTCCTAATCAAGATTTAAGAACTGGAAAAGAAATGTTTTTTTTGTTTTGTTTTGTTTTTTTTTTTGCGGTACGCGGGCCTCTCACTGTTGTGGCCTCTCCCGTTGCGGAGCAACAGGCTCCGGACGCGCAGGCTCAGTGGCCATGGCTCACGGGCCCAGCCGCTCCGCGGCATGTGGGATCCTCCCACACCGGGGCACGAACCCGTGTCCCCTGCATCGGCAGGCGGACTCTCAACCACTGCGCCACCAGGGAAGCCCGGAAAAGAAATGTTTAAAAGATCTGGAGCAATATTGTAAACTTAACACCTCGGTTTTAATGAAAATAAGATTTCAAGAAACATTGTAGCGTTTTTTTGAAAGGAAAAGTGCTGAAAGAGAAAAGGTATTATTTTAACACATTAAGATCATTCTTTTAAACTGCTGAAGGAACTGAGTACTCCTTTGAGTGCTGTTTGCAGTCCTTATAATGATTAACTGAAACAGCTGCTTGCTACTGCTAATTTAGACGAACAATGGGCTCAACTCTACCATTCTAACCTAAATTAATACAGCCATAAATCCTCCCAAGTCACACTAGCAAGACAGTCACTGTGGTGTCTCTTGCCAGCTACCATTATTTTGAATCCAACGAATATAAAGTGAGAAGAAATTAGGGTTGAAATCCATTTCTACAGGTGTCCCTAGTTCCTGGATTGTTTTTATTTTCTTTTTTAACAGCTTTATTGAGCTATAATCCACATACAGTACAAGTCACCCAGTTAAAATGTACAGTTCAGTGGTTTTGGTAGAGTCCCAGAGTTGTGTAATCATCACCAAAATCTTATTTTAGAACAGTTTTTTCCCCCACGAAAGAAACCCCATACCCATTAGCGACGTCAATCCTCCACCTTGTCCCCAGCCCTAAGCAATGACTAATCTATTTATGCGTTTATAAATTTGCCTATTCTGGAAATTTCATATTAACAAAATTATCCAATATGTGGTCTTTTGTGTCTCACTTCATTCACATAATGTTTTTAAAGGTCAACCCTGTTGTAGCATTTATCAGTACTTCATTTCTTTTTATTGCCCAATCGTGATTCCATTGTATAGATATAGCACATTTTATGTATCAACTTATCAGTTAATAGGCATTGGATTGTTTCCACTTTTTGCCTATCTGAATAATGCTGCTTTGAATATTTGTGTACAAGTTTTGTGTGGATGTTGCTTATTCTTTTTTAATACTTTAAAAAATAAAACATATCCAGTTTACAAAGTCCATATTTTTTTTTTTTCCTAGCACAGCTACTTCTTCTCCTAGCTTTGTCTTTCTTGCCTGCAGTTTGAAATATGTGCACTCTATCCCCAGAGGGTTGGCATTTCTACTTGGGTAATTCACATCTGACCACGTCACTCCCCTGTTTAAAACCATTCAGTGGCTTATTATGGTTCGGCCCACGATCTTCCTAACTTTCTCCTCTGCTCTGATATCATTCTCCTTCTTGGACAAGTCTTCCTTTCGGTTGCTTGAAATAGGGCCAGACCCTCCCTGCTTCAGGGCCTTCCCACAGGCTGTTCCTTCAGTAGTAATGTGCTTTCTCTCTCCATCCCCCCTTAGCCTCTGAATGCCCATGAATCCTTCAGCATCCTGCTCTACTCTCATTTCCTCAAGAACTCTTGTCCTAACTCCCCAGACTAAGGACTCTCTACTTTTTCTTCAAAGCATTCATCAACTTACAATGATTTCTATTGGAGTCATTATTTGGTTAATGTCTGTCTCTATCCTCTGCTAGATAGTAGGATCCCTGAGCAAGAACCACATCTGTTTTTAGTTATACGTGCCTGGTACATAGCGGGTGTTAGTAGTTATTCAATAGCTATTCAAAGGAAGGAAGGAAGGAAGGAAGGGAGGGAGAGAGGGAGGAAGAAAGAGAAAGAGAGAGAGGAAAGGAGGAGGAGGGAGAGAGGGGGGAGGAGGGAGGGGAGAAGTAGGAGGAGAGAAGGAAGGAACAGGGAGGAGGAAGAAGAAAGGGAGAAAGGAAGGAAGGAAGAAAGGAAGGAAAGGAGTTCTAGTTTACCTGTTTTACTAGAATTGAACTAAATTTTAGGCTCACGATGGAGGCTCTTGGGCCCACGGTGCCACCTCAGCAAACCAAACCTTAGAGAACTTTCATGTCCCTGTACATTGTCCACTAGACCAGAAACAGTATATCCAGTCAGCCAATCCCCAAATGCCAAGCCAACTCTGGACTTATTTCCGTGTTCCTTCTCTCCCCAAGCAAGATCAACTCTGTGGCCCCCCAATCAGATATTTTCTATTTTTCTTTTCCGTGTTCTTTATTCTTTATTCTATAAAAAGCTTCCTGGCTTCCACTCCATTTGGCAGTTCTCCAAATGGAGACCGTCTGCTTCATGAAGAGGTAGTTTATTTGTATCACCTAAATTGTTTTCTTTAATCTTTTTTTTCACACCAGGAATCTTCAGTAAAGTCTTGATAAATGTTGTAAGCCCAATCTGTGCTGTGGCAAAGGGAATTAGTAGAAAGCCTGTCCCATGCTTGAGGTGGTGTAGCAGGGGACACACCTGTCCCCTGCCCACGCTCCCTGCAGAAGGGGGTGTAGAGAGGGGAAGGCCAGTGGTGTACAGTGAAGCTGAGGCAGCAGAGTGACAAGTCAGAGAACACAGGCTGTGTCTAAGTGCACCTAACATTATGCCTGGGAAAGCCTCACATGTCCCCAGGACACATTCTAGTGGGCTAATTTCTAGCAATCAGGTTAGTAGCTAGTGGGGTCTCCTCCAAAGTAATTTTGCTATTTAATGGAAATGTTGCTTTCATTTGTTTACATAGCCTGACGGAGCCAAGACGTTTGGTTTATCAGCGCATGAAAGAATTATGGCCCAGCACGGATGAATGACTTGTTCTTGATCACTGGGGGCACTAAATGTCATAGTTCTGACTAAAATTAGCTGGTTCAATCTGGTTCTACGTTTCCACAGACCTAGGCGTGCTGCACAAAGCTAGCTACTCATTGTAATCCTCCTAATGACCTTTTGACTACAAAGGATACAGGAAAAGATAATAGAGCAGACTACCTTTGCTGGTGGTTGCTTTACAAACATTATTTAGTAATAATAAACCAACGTAAAACATTTGGAAAGTGGGAAAATATGAAAATTATAATTTCATCATCCATTTAAAAACAAAAATGCTTTTTAAATTTAAAGGGTGAAGTTTCTCATTCGTGACTGTTTTACTAGCATGTATATTACACCACAGTCTGTTGTATCGTTTATGACTTATACTTACTTTACTCTTTTGTAGTGAGTCTCTTGAATAAAACTCATCTTAACCATTCTTATAACATGATACCTAGTAATTTTTTTTTTATTGGAGTTGATTTACAATGCTGTGCCAATCTCTGCTGTACAGCAAAGTGACTCAGTTATACACATAACAGACATTCTTTTTTTTTTTTTTTTTTTGCGGTACGCAGGCCTCTCACTGTTGTGGCCTCTCCCGTTGCGGAGCACAGGCTCCGGACGCGCAGGCTCAGCGGCCATGGCTCACGGGCCCAGCCGCTCCGCGGCATGTGGGATCTTCCCGGACCAGGGCACAAACCCGTGTCCCCTGCATCGGCAGGCAGACTCTCAACCACTGCGCCACCAGGGAAGCCCCAGACATTCTTTTTTAAACATTCTTTTCAATTATGGTTTATCCCAGTAATGTTTATATATATACATATATATATGTATATATAAGTGAATAATACAGGTGATAATTCAGAAGTGCCACTCCAAATTAGACATCTTGAATTAGCAAAATAAATTTGAGTACTATTATATATCCTACTCACATATAATAATTCTTCTGATTTAAAACATCATAGGTATAGCTAAATTACTAACTTAACTTCCAATATGTAAAATACAGATATACCATCTTTTAAGAAAACATAATGTGTATTGTTTGAATTTCAAAAACAAATAATCACGTCTAAATGTAATTACTTCATAAGACAGTTTTTAAAATATCAATGCCCTGCTGATTTTAAATAGTTGGCATAGAGTTAATTATAAAATAGAAGAGCAAAGGTTCATAAAACGCTTATGTTACAGACCTAATTCAGGGAAGCACAAATGTAATCAAGAATTTTTAAAGCATTTAGTATAATTAAATGGAAAAATAACTTACAAAAACATTTATGTACAACTTTTCAAAAATGTCGTTTGCAAAAGGTGAAATAGACTTCCTCTTCATATGAGCCAACAGCATATATGTTTACTACATAAAAAAGGATATTAGATGACTTACCCTGGATTAGGTATCTAAAGGGCAAGGGAAGTCCTTTGAATATTGTCATAACCTTATGACAAGAGAAAACAGATCCTAGAACAAGTTGTTCCTGGGACTATCATTCCTTGTTGCTTGGCTGCTTTGCTTTTCAAATGAAACATTAACTTAACATGAGATAAGAGCATCCGTATTCATTAGTTAACTCACATGAAATTCAACAGAAATATCCTTATGTGATTAAATCTTTAAAAGTAGGTAATACTCATACATGCGAAAGATGAATACTGCATGCCTACTTCTGGCCCCAGAAGCATTAAACACTGTAGTAAAAATCTAGGCTGAAAAATCACAGAACTTTTAAGATACCCTGAATGCTTCCTCAGCTTTAAGAAATCCCTGTTCGTTGTGGGATTTTAAGCCATTAAATTGTGCTAGAGATGTCTAGTCTAGCCCCACACTAGTTTTTTGTTTGTTTGTTTGTTTGTTTGCGGTGCGCAGGCCTCTCACTGTTGTGGCCTCTCCCGTTGTGGAGCACAGGCTCCGGACGCGCAGGCTCAACGGCCATGGCTCACAGGACCAGCCGCTCCACGGCACGAACCCGCGCCCCCTGCATCGGCAGGTGGACTCTCAACCACTGCGCCACCAGGGAAGCCCCCCGTACAAGTTTTGATCCCTATTGGCTTTGGATCCCCTGGAGTTGTCCTAAAACGGATTTGCTCCTCTTTGCCGCAATGAAACCTGTGAAATCAGCCAACCTTCCAGAAGATAACTAGGAGTCCTCATAGTCAGTTCTCATGAACTTCAAAGCAACCCACCATCTCTGCTTTACTGGCCTACATCACTTCATGGTTAGCACTATCCTCTTCCTCTGAAGGATGTGGCTACCGAAATATAAAAATGCAACCTTAGGCTACATGAATGCTAGTATGATGCTCAGAACAAAAGAGGTGGTGGCCCTACTCTACTCTAAGCTAGTCAGTCCACACCTGCATTAACCAGTGAGATATGACCAGAGGTGAGGGGGTAAGAAAATATGTCATAGGTAAAATTTCACCTGTGTATTTCACTTGGAGAAGGGAAGATTCACAGGGATATAATAAACTGAAGTCGAAATACTGTCATACAAGAAATGTCTTAGACTTCTGTTCTTCCAGAGGGAAGGGAGTAGATCTGAGTTCAAATATAAAGCGGAAGATAATTAGCAGTGTCTTAGAATGCAATGGGTTATCTTTATAAATAGTGGATGTCAAATTTCTTGAGCTATGTGCAATTTTTAATTTTTATATCTTGTTCTTTTGTATTCTTTTTTTTTGGACTAAGTACTCACATTGAGCTTCACTTCCTCATGCTCATGCAATTTATTTTTAAGATACGCTTTTTAGAGCCCAAATTGGTAAGGGCCTAATCTCTGACTTTGTCATATTTTGCTCTTATTTCTAAATTGATTTAAAAGTTCTTCCTTTTAAAAGCCTGTCCTTATCTCACATTTGATTTGCAGGTTGCTTGCTATCCTTATCAGTTGCTGTAATGAGATTCTTACAAAGATCTTGTCATCTCGAAACATCAGGCCTAAAGGCAGGGCATAATGGGTGTAACAAGATTCCTACAGAGGTCCTGTTTTACACTCTAACCACCTGTAATTCTTGCTCTCTTTTTCAGATGGTCAGTAGCTATTCTGAAACTCCTGTATAAACTCTTGATGAAAATAAGATGTACAATAAATAAAATATGATAGAATACCACACCACCTTTTGTGTATGGCTTGAGGAAATGTCATTCTTTTATGGGAAAGAGAAGTCAACATTTTACAAGGTACTACTTGGGCTTTAGTTTCAAACCCTGTGCCCTGCCAACTTCAATATTAGTCTGAATTTTTTATAACTGTTCTTAATTATCATGAACATCTCTTGCTCACTTTACGTGATTCTAAGAATTCAGCTAAGTTCCAAGAGGAACAAATGTCCTCAGCTGACGTCTGCCGAAATGTACATTATCCTATTCGATTCTGGATCGTTATTACCTCTCCACACCAGCATCCTCTGAAGTGTTTGCATTTCTACCTGGTCTCTACCGAAAAAGTCAATGCAGCTTTCTGCCACAGCATCCCTACATTAAAACACGACCGGACAATGCCATTTTGCAAACAGAGAGCTCTTTCTGCAGAAATAATTGATTCTCAGATACCATTCGGAACCTGTACACCAGTCCCTTCTGCCAGGACGCGGCAAATGCTTCCTCTCCTTGTTTTTAACAATCTGATTCACCACCTCCCCTGGGGACAGGGTTTTGTGACCCCACAATGTTCCGTCCTCTGATCTAGCCTGTATTCCACCTCCTGTCCCTCCTCCTGAAATGGCAATAATATATGAAGAGACCAAGCAAATCCTCCACCTGCCCTCAGGGAGAAGTCTCTCTCAAATTACCTGCAAGCCATAGAAGATTGTCATGAATCCTGCCCTCTGTTCATTTGTTCACCTCGGCCAACTTGGGTTCTACTTTCCCTGACTCACGATTTCTGATACCTGCAGGTCAAAGGTAAAAGTTACAGGATGTAATGATGTACAAGATATACGTAAGAACAAACACCTGCTGGGAGAAGCCAAAGGCTTTCTGTGCCCCCTGCCAAGCATTCAGTTTCCCTAGGCCACCTTCATGACCGATTTCCTCATTAAACACCCTGCCTCTCAGTGATATAACACCAACTTCATGGCTGTTCCAATAACAAGTGGCCCACTTCCACCTATGCCAGGAGCCACTGGGATACTCATATTGGTCATGTTTTACCTCTATAAAGGCATCAACAAAATTGCTCCAGTCTGAGGACCACTCCCTCCCTGCCAGGCCCCAGTATTTATATTCAGGGTCACTTTACATCCTGTTTTTGCCTGGTACAATCATACACAATCCTGGTATAATCACAGTTTTTGCTGTTATTAATGCCTCTTTTCTTTCTCAAAAAAATCTGTTCGTAAACTAAATTATAATGACATCCTATTTATATCCTGCTTTAGACAGACCCTTTTTTAACCTGCCAGGTCAAAATGGACCTGTCTCGGATACCACCCCAGACTGCTAGCCAGACAGAAATAACCACCCAGACCCTAAAGCTATATCTTCAGCCTCACTCTTCCCACTACCAAGGTAACTAATTGGTCATTTCTCCTTCCCACCATCTAAATTGTTTATTTAAATGTCATCCACCCGTACCTCAGAATATCAAATATACATGAACTACATTTTCTAACCAAGGTGCTTCTTGGATTTATTCCTCTTTGTCAGTGCCTGTAGCTATAGAATATGTTGAGGAATTCTAAGCCCCAAAGGGTAACTGACAAGCTTTCTCAGGGAAGCCAAAGTGACCTTCAAATGTTATGTCAGCAGTGGTACCCAGGGGCAACCCTATTGGCATGTTACTAATCTCAGTAACATCCTGGTAATTTCACTCCTTACAACCTTTCACAAAGCTACATGGCACCCTTCTCATCTTCTCAGCATTAAGCCTATCATATTGGTGACCTACAACTACAGCTCCTAAATGCTCTCAAATTCTACAGCTCTCAAATCTAACAGCCTCTCCTTTATCCTGCCAAATTCAAGTCCCACCCTTCACACTAATAAAAGATATTTAGGAATACATAGTTCATGTCATACAAGATTCTTGGATGCACTGGAAAAATCTCCAGTACTTCAGTAAATGGTATACAAGCAGAAGACCACAGCTGAGAGCCTACCATCTCATCTCCGCTTGTCATTTGGAGTCCTTGGCCACTGCCCTACACAGAAGATGCAGAATCCCATAATGCTGAGATGTCTACTGCCATCTGGTGTCTAGAAAACTAATTCGTCCACTTGGAGGAAGTGGTATCACCTCCTATCCCCAAGGCTCTGACTCTCCCTGAGACCTCCTGAAAAGGCATTTGGCAGGAAGCCTCCATAGGATAAATTTTTCTCCACACTGACTCTGCCTAGCTCCTGCTTCACCCATTATCTTTGCCTCTATGCAACCTACTTTACAGCTGTGCTACTTGAAGGCAGGCAGGGACTGTGTGTTGTTTATAATTGATGTTTCCTCTGTCACAGAATTAGGCAATAGGCATCGTTTGGGCAGCAGACTCATCTCTGCTGCTCCACTATATCTTTTAGCCCTCTCTTTTCATATGCTGGTCTGGAGGCTTGGTGTGAGGAATGGCAACAAAAAGTGGAGCTCTGGGATCAGAGTTAGTAGCCTTGAGGATAGTGGAGCTGCAGGGTGCGGGTGATCCAGTTGCTAATGAGTGTAAATCAGGCATGAGCTGTAGTAGTCTCTAAAAGTGCGATAAACAGAGAGGTCTTAGAAGAAGACACCTAGGTAGAGCCAAAGAGGAATCTTCAGAGAGCAGAAAGACCACACTGTTCAAATGCAGGGCTATTCAGGAGATCTAAGGCAAAGGGCTGCTGACATGTTGTATTTCACAAGGCAAGTAGCTTGGAAGCATGCCATCCTGGGTGTACGCTTAGAGGACTCATGATGTCCCAGTCATCTCTAAGACAGCATTATATTTCCAAGAAATATAGACATATTATAGACACTTAGGTCTAAGGAGTGAGGGAAGGTTAAGAGAGACAGCTGTGTCCTAATAAGTGATTTTTATTTTGAAGGCCTGGATCTCAAGAGCATTTAATTTGATCAGTCTGACACAGGTTAGGAAGGAAGTCTGAAAGCTTAGCAAGTACTGAGAGCTGTGAATTTTCATCACTCTTAGCTGGGCTATCTATTACACTCATCCACTAGATTGGGACAGGTTTTAGACAACAGAGCTGGGTGGAAATCCAATCTGGAACTCAGAGTTCCATATCCCCAAAATAGTTCATGAATGCAGCAGGTGTCAAAGGATCTAACAACGAGTATAAGAGGTTATCCAAAAAGCAGACGAATCCAAGCTCAGGGAACCTAGGCTCCGGAGACACTCAGAAATCCAGGCTGACAGCTGGCAGGAACTAAGAATGTGTATCAACAAATAAAATAATCTCTATCCATATGGGTGCAGAAGTAGGACATCAGTTGAGGAAGAGAAATGGCCCAAACAAGGGAAGCTTACATTCCTGGATCAACTCCTTAGTTACCAAGGACCTCAGGTTCAATGAAAAGAGAGGAATCAATCGTATGAATCAGCAACCAAGTTATTAAATGGAGACATAAGATCAGAGTGAACAGAAGTTTTGAAGTTAGGATAAATCCTAGAACCTGGCTCAGGTTGTCTTGCCAGGAGAATATGGAGGTAGATGATGGGAACTATAGCTTTAAATTATGAAACATTTAAAATAATAAAATAAACTAAAGGTAATATAACAGATTTTTTTTAAAGTAAAATGTTCCAGGTACAGTTAAAGCTTTATTCTCACTGTGCTTTCTCCTTCCCTTCCATAGGAAACCACCATCCTGAAATTGGTGCATATCATTACCACAAATGTTTTTATACTTTTACTATATGAATTCATAAACAATATATGCTATTTGAGTGTTTAAATATTTACATAAACGGTGTCATGTGGTGTGTACATATTTGGCAATCTGCTTATTCTTTCACTCAACACTAAAAAATCCAACATACTGATTGATGCATGTTTATATGATTCATTGATTTGTATTAATAGACAAGTTTATTTATGCATTCTCCTTTTATTAAATGTCTCTATTTTTCATTAATACAATCTTGCAATACACATTCTCGTACATATCTTTGTGCCCATATGTACATACCTAGGAGTGGAATCGTTTGGTCATAGACCAGAGGTATCTTCAACTAATAAGGTACTACCAAATAGGTGTCCAAGTGGTTGTACTGATTTACATTTCCATTTGCAGGGTGTACGAATTCCCATTTTCTTTTATCCTTGCCAAAACCTGTGTTATCACACAGTTTTACCAACCTGAGGGGTCTAAAATGATATCTCATTTTCCTGCATTTTTCTGACTACAGTATTATCGAGCATATTTTTAGATGTTTGTTGATATTGCTTATTCTGAATTCCTTTGATGGAAGTTGCCTGTTCGTACAATTTGCCCATTTTTCTAATGGACTGTTTGCTTTCTGAAAATCATTTTATGTGAATTTTTACAGAAGTCAAAGCATCATATGAAAAGATCATTAGTCATTAAATAAATGCAGAGTAAAGTCACAATGAGATAACCTCACCTACTAGAACCGCCTTAAAAACTGACAATACCAAGTATGATAAGGACAGGAGCAACAGGTACAAATACTCATTCATCAATGGTGGTATTGAAAATGGCACAGCAATTTGGAAAACCGTTTGGTAGTTTATTATAAAGTAGATATAGAGGCATATATCTACCATATGACCCAGCAATCCTATGGCATTTACCTGAAGGAAAGGAAGATACATGTTCATATAAAACGTGTACACAATTTTTTATGGTGGTTGTATTCATAATCACCCCAACCTGGCAACATCCCAATTTCCTTCAACAGGTGAATGGATAAACAAACTGGTAAACCCATATAGTAGAATCCTACTCAACAATAAAAAGGAAAAACTACTGATATAAGCAATGAGATGGATGATCTCAAAATATTTTTTATGCTAAATGAAGGAAGCCAGACTCTAAAAGCTATATACGTATGATTCCATTTAAATGACATTTTGGAAAAGGCAAAAATATACAGAGAAATATAGATCAATGATTGCCACAAGCTGTGGGAGGGGGGATGGGTTGACTGGAAACAGGCCTTTCAGAACGTTTTTGCAGATGAAATAAATATTCTCTACTTTAATAATAGAGCTGATTGTACAACTCTATGCATTTGTCAAGATTCATAGGACTGTATGGAATAGGATGTGGTTTCCTGTTTGAAAATTATATCTCAATAAACCTGACTGCTTGACATATATACACTAATATGTTTAAAATGGATAACTAATAAGAACGCACTGTATAAAAAAAAATAAAATTCAAAACCTCAATAAACCTGACTTAAAAATAAAGTAAGTGATTTATAGGATATATGTATATATATTATATATACATGTATGATATGTGCTTATATATCATATATACATATGTGTATATATATAATAGATACTAATCCATGGTAGTTTTTATGTTGGAAAGTATTTTTTCCAGTCTGTGGTCTTTTAACTTTTGTATGTTGTTTACTATTGAACAGACACTTAACATTTTTATTCAGTGAGATTTTGAATCCTTTTTAAAAAATGGGCTATACTTTCTATGCCTTACTTAAAATAATCCTTCCATAGCCCAACAACACAAAATATTCTCTTATAATTTCCATTTTTTTGGTAACATCTTTATTGGAGCATAATCACTTTACAATGTTGTGTTAGTTTCTGCTGTGTAACAAAGTGAATCAGCTATACACATACATATGTTCCCATATCTCCTCCCTCTTGCTTCTCCCTCCCACCCTCCCTATCCCACCCCTCTAGGTGGTCGCAAAGCACGGAGCTGATCTCCCTGTGCTATGCAGCTGCTTCCCACTAGCTATCTCTTGTACATTTGGTAGTGTGTATATATGTCAGTGCCACTCTCTCACTTCATCCCAGCTTACCCTACCCCCTCCCCGTGTCCTCAAGTCCATTCTCTAGTCTACAGTATTAGTATTACAATTTTTTATAGTAGTCTTGAGATGTTTAGTATTCTTATTGTCAGCTTAATGGGCATTGGCTTCTGTCCTTTAATTGGTTGTCACTTTTGCTGAATTTCTGCAGGGATATGTATTGAACAAATTATAAGAGGTAAGTTTTATGCTCTGTTGCATATTTCTTGTTATTAATTTCCAACTTAACTGCACTGTGGTTGAGTCCCTAGTTTGTATGACCTGGGTTCTTTAAATTTGTTGACAATTGCTTGAAGCCCAGAAATCAGCCTTTCAAGCTCTAGTTTATTTTCTGTAAACTAGGGGCTGAGAGGAGAGGTTAGATCGGATCAGTGATTCCTAACCTTGGTCAAAGGTAAGAGTCATCCAGGGAGGGTGATCAAAATGGCGCCCTGACCCCTTCCCCAGAGATTCTACTTCCATAGGTCCTGGACACTTTTTAACATGCTTTTCAGATGATTCTTGGGAAGTCAGCTGAGCGTTGGAATCTGTTGAACCAGAGTTGCATTTTTAAAACTGTAGAACTATGGGCTGTGACCTGTTAGTGCAGTGGTTGGGCTGCCGTCTGTTTTTGTAAATAACGTTCTTTTAGAACACAGTCATGCCCGTTATTTACATGTTGTCTGTGGCTGTTTTCCTGCTGCAGTGGCAGAATTGAGTAGAACTGGAAAAGCCCCACAAAGCCCCAAATATTTACTACCTGGCTTTTTACAGAAAAAGTTTGCTGGTTATAAAATCATTTTAATAGGTTGCAATTGGTATTTAAAAAAACAAAATAGAAAAGAAAATATTAAAGCACATTGCATGTGCATAAGTGCTGCTTTGTTAAACTTGTTAATATGTAAACGTATATGTTTATACATATATATGCACACACACATATGTATACATTTGTATATACTGGGAAAAAACATATCTCTCACTGTGAGTAGCAGTCAAAAAAGCTAAAAAAAACCCTAAACGGTAAGATCTTTGGTCCCTTCCCTTTGCGGACCTTCTCTCAGTTGCTAGGGTGCTATGGCAGCGTGGACTGGGGTGGGAGGGAGGTCTAGGTGGGAGAGGAGACATGCAGAGAACGTGCTTTACTGACACCATGCTTCTAGGGGCTGCTTCCTACTTAGTAAGTCAGTGTCTCTCCTTTAAGGAAAGGTAGTGCTCAATGCCCATATTTATCCATAATGTCATTGCCAGAAGTAGGACCAACCTGAGTCGTGTGAGGGTGTGAGGACATTTCAGATGGGACTAATACTAAACTTACAGGGTTGTGATGAGGATTAAATGTACATATAGTGTCTCAAACTAAGAAGTGCTATACAATGCCAGGACGCTACAATTTTTCATCTGTAGCCTCTCATTCTTGTGGTTGGAATCCACACCCCAGCCATAGACAAGTTCCAGGATGTTACCAACCATAGCACTGATTGTCACATTTTGTGAAGGTACTAGCGGTGGCACAAGGACTGAGGGAGACAAATATCAAAGCTAGAGCTAGGGAAGGAAAGACAGAGTCAGATTCTTGGACTACTGTGACAAGTCTTATTTCTAAAATAATAATAATAATGCAGAGAAATCTACTGTATTTAGATTTCCCAGTGAAAATTGAATTTCCTAGCACTATTCCATGGTCTGAATGTTTGTTGAAATCCTAATCCCCCAAGGTGATGATATTAGGCGGTGGGGCCTTTTGGAGGTGACTAGGTCATGAGGGCTATGCCCTCATCAGTGGGATTAGTGCCTCCCTCGTATAAAAGAGACTCCAGAGAGCTTCCTGGCCTCTTCCAACATATGAGGACAGAGGGAGAAGATGGTCCTCTGTGAACCAGAACACGGGCTCTCACCAGACACAGAATTTCCCAGTACCTTGATCTTGGACGTCTCAACATCCAGAACTATAAGAAATAAATTTCTGTTGTTTAAAATCCACCCAGTCTATGGTATTCTGTTACAGCAGCCTGAATGGACAAAGACAGACGATAAACTGTTAGCTGCCAAGATTAGGGAATTGACCTTCTGATTAATCAAGAATTATGGCTATATAAACAAATGACTAAAGAATTATTACAGAATAACATATAATTTGCCTTTTAAAGTATAAGTAATTTAATATGGTGACTCAGAAAGTCCTTCAGAATCAGGCAGTGTCTCAGGGTCACCATGGAGATGCATAAAAGTTTTGGTTACTAGTGACTTGTTTTTAAAAGGAAGCTGTATAACAAGCTTTCTTTGGAGTTCAAACTCTGATTCATTTGTTTCCTAATTTGGTTAGGATTCTGCATAGTTTTCCTTTATATATAGTCAACTGCAGAATTGAAGGGGACCCCAAGATGTTCTGGTCCTATGGTGAAAAAATTTTCTTCCCTACACAGAGTTCACATTCTCTCAGCCTCTGTTTGAACCCTTCTCTCAAAGGGGAACTCATTCAATGAGACAGTCCAGGGCATCTTTGGATATCATAGTTTTCCCTGTCAATTTCACTTGTTTGTCTCATTTAAAAGTATCCATCAATAGATGAATGGATAATAGTATGTGTGTGACACACACACACACACACACACACAATGGAATACTACTCAGCCATAAGGGAGAATGAAATTTTGCCATTTGCAGAAACATGGATGGGGCTTGGAGGTCATTATGCTAAGTGAAATAAGCCAGACAGAGAAAGACAAATACTCTTTGATATCACTTATATGTGAAATCTAAAAAATACAACAAACTAGTGAATATAACAAAAAAGGAGCAGACTCAACCTAGTGGTTACCAGTGGGGAGAAGGAAGGTGCAATACAGGGGTGGGGGGAGTGGGAGGTACAAACTACAAGGATGCATTGTAATAGGCTACAAGGATGTACTGTAAAACATGAGGATGTAGCCAATATTTTGCAATAACTGTAAATGGAGCGGAACCTTTAAACGTTGTATAAAACTTGAAAAAAATTCTTTTTTAATCTCAAAAATAAGGCTGAGCAATCAACATACCTACATCTTCCAGAACACACTAACAACCAATATTTTGTAATAGCTGTAAATGGGGCATAACCTTTTAAAATTGTATAAAAATATAAATAAAACATTTAAAAAGAACTTACGCAAGTCCAACTCCCCGCAACGGTCCCTCAAATACTTAAATCAATTCTACGTACAACCTCATCTCCTCCCACCTCTACCCCCTTTCCCCAACCCTAAAGTTTCTCTTTTTCAAGCTAAGAATCCTCCAGTCCCTCAACTAATCCTCCTGGGGCAGCGTCTTGCCCCACTTTCCACTGAATGTAATAAAGATTGCTGTTCTTAAAGAAGAGTGCCTTATTAGACTAAGTGGCCACTTAAGGAACTGTTACCTCTCAGCTCCCAGTACACACTTTGATCGTCTGCTCTGCGATGCTGGGGTTAAGGCTCTTGCAATACAAATGGCATTACTCCCTGCCAGCTGGCTTTCTACCCGCTCTGCCAATGGGCTACACAGAGGGAAACCGGAAAGTGGGAGGGGAAAAAGCTTACTCTTCCTGTTTTGTTCACGGTTGCTGCCGGCGTCGCCTGGGCGCCACTTCTCACCCTGGAAGGGCAGTGGGTCCCATTCTCCAGCCTAGAACCAGCTTCATCACACCCATCTCCCAGAAGCACCATCTGGAAAGCAACCCCTCCCCCAAGGTATGAGTCCTAGATCTGTGGAGCCCCTTTTCTGAGTCCCTGGGGGTCTTTCAGGACAACTTCATCTTATTTTTTTTTCTTGTGGCCTCTGCGCAGCTTGCAGGATCTTGGCAGTTCCCCGATCAGGGATCGAACCTCTGTTCCCTGAAGTGGAAGCACCGAGTCCTAACCACTGTACCGCCAGGGAATTCCCATAACTTCATCTTCTCTAATGGGTTCAAGCCACCAGATGAGGCTCCCAGATCTGTATTTCTTTCCCATGCCTCTCTCCAACATTGTCATGTATCTTATGGACATCCTACAGTCGTCTTAAACCCATGATGCCCGAATATGAATTTGACCAAGGTACTTTCCTTTTCAGTTGGTAGAAACCTGGAATTCTTTCCTTTTTGTTCATCCACCGCCAGTCTCCAAGCGCAGGCCATTTTCATCTCAGTATTTCTCAGATCTGTTCCCTCCTTTCCAGCTCCACTAAAACTGCCCTAAAGAAGTCCCTCAGGGCTTCCCTGGTGGCGCAGTGGTTGAGAGTTCGCCTGCCAATGCAGGGGACACGGGTCCGTGCTCCGGTCCGGGAAATCCCGCAAGTCGCGGAGCGACTGGGCCCGTGAGCCATGGCCGCTGAGCCTGCGCGTCCGGAGCCTGTTGCTCCGCAACGGGAGAGGCCACAGCAGTGAGAGGCCCGCGTACCGAAAAAAAAAAAAAAAAAAAAAAAAGAAGTCCCTCATTATCTGTTTCTTAGACCTCCAGCTGATCTTCCTGTCCTTAGTCCTCTGCAGGTCAATTCCACCCACGGAGGTCAAATCTGATTGCACTGTTCTGCCCTCACCTACGCAAGTTCCATCTCCGGTCTCTTGCTGTACTCCTTTCATGCTTCAGCAACACCGAGCTGTACCCACCATGCTGTTTCGCTGTCTTCTGCTGCACTGTCACCCCTGCATCACACACACTTACTTTGCCTGGCTAACTGCTTGAAGACTCAACTCAAGGTCACGTATCCAGGAAGGTGCCCCTAACCTCCTCTAAATCCTCCCTTCCTCTGTGCTCCCCACATACTTGGTTGCAGATTTTCATCACTGCACATAACACTCTGTGTTACAATAAGCTTGCTTTCTCACTAGACAGGACTATTCATAGATCACTTCCACTGGAAACAACACCTGTCACATATTTGGTTCTTAACAAGTGTTTATTGGTGAACTTCAAGAACTCATTAAGGATAAATCGAATTATGTTTTTACCATGAATTCCCCCACGGGGTGGGATATTACTCAGCAATAAAAAGAAACAAACTATTGATACATGCAACAACCGGATGAATCTCAGGAAATTAGACTGAGTGAAATAAAGAAGTCACACCCTGTATGATTCCATTAATATAACATTCTTGAAATGACAAGATTATAAAAGTGGAGATAGATTAATGGTTTCCCAGGGTTAAGGGTGGGAAGTGGAGGTGGGAGGGAAGTAGGTGTGGTCATAAAAGGGCAACACGAGGTATCTTTGTTATGGGTCCATGTGATGAGAAAATGTTTCAGCATCTTGACTGTGTCAGTGTCAATATCCTGGTTGCAATATACTATATATAGGCTTGCAAGATGTCATCACCAGGGAGAAATGGGTAAAGGGTACACAGGATCTCTCTCTCTCTCTCTCTCTCTCTCTCTCTCTCTGTTATTTTTTTACAACTATATGTGAATCTACAATTATCTCAAAATAAAAGGTTTAATTAAAAAAAAAGAGGGATTCCAACCAAAAAGAATGGAGACTTCACACATTGTCCAAATGCATTCTTTTTATTTGAGAAGGACGATCTCAAGGCAGGTGCCCTTTGGAAAGGGCATCTCTCATCATCATGTACATCGAGATCAACCATTACTCTCGGCAAAGTACAAAAATACACGCATCAGTGACTTTCATACAATAAATACATAATCATGCATCCCACAATAAAAGGCACAGAAACCTGGTCACTTAGTAGTCATAAAAATTACTAGCTACATTAACAAAGCCACCCAAATTATCAGTATAAGGAACTGTAACAATATATTCCAAAGGTGAAAACACATAAAACATCTTTAAAATAGTATGCAATAAATATCTCAATTGTATATATTTTAAAAATTATGCCATTGTAAACAGCATGTAAACAAACAAAACTCACGTTTTTCTTACCATTATTAAAAGTCATTAGAGCTAAAGTTCTAACCTCTGCTCTGTCAGGTATATTTCACTGGCAAGTGTACTAAACAGTTTAAAGTTTCACTCTTTTCTGCAGCAAACAGAGCCCACTGTGTAATAGATAGATAGGATCTCCATCTTTCAGATACGAGTTTCAAAACAGACTACCAAAATGTAGTAAATTCTTATCTATAGATAATGCGGCAAAGGCTAGATCCCAACTGTCTTCTGCAATGCAAGGGACAAAAGGAACAATATTGTTAGGTTTTCAACATGATGATAAATAGGAGGTAAATCACGACTGATTATCTTTTTAAAAAATATTTATGTGGTTGCGACGGGTGTTAGTTGCAGCACGTGGGCTCCTTAGTTGTGGCATGTGAACTCTTAGTTGCAGCATGCGTGTGGGATCTAGTTCTCTGACCAGGGGTGGAACCTGGGCCCCCTGCATTGGGAGCTCAGAGTCTTAACCACTGTGCCACCAGGGAAGTCCCATGACTGATCATCTTTATTGGAAGGTAGAATGAATGTGCTGAATATGACGGTCAAGTGTCCAGCCTTCTGAGCCTCTTTCTTTTGTGGTCCTTTTACAACATCGAACGAAGAGTAAAGCTCTATCAAACTAAGAATTTCCTTTTGCTAGAGAACATAGAAATGGTTGATACTTTATACTGATGGAAAACGGTGACTTCCAAATATGCCTATCAAAATGTAAATGTACATACAAGTAAGGTTTTCTCCATACTTATCGACAATGGTTTTTTCCTTCTCATAAAGGAACCCAATTGCCTAACCATCAATAAATATTCAGAGAAGTTAATTTTTTATAACTCACATATTTTTATTTTGTTTCATCTATATATCAGTGCATTGTGGCACAAAAATACCAGTAGTAGATTTACTATATGCTTAGATAAGTATGCTACCTGTTAAGTAGTATTACTCCCTACTCCCCATTAAAAATAACTGAGGTGGAAACATCAACCCATAACTTCAAGTGAAGCCTTTGAAATATACCAGAAAGCACTATTTACTTTTTCCCTCTACTGTGGGTTCCCAATGTATACTTCATATATTTTGGTGTGTGTGTCATTAATGAGGATATATGCCTTCCTAAAATGGCCTTAAAATTGAACTTGTGTCCTACAAACTCATTAGTCACTTGGATCGCACATAGCACCTATGGTTGTGGAAATGGGGTTCTACAGGATTGATGAAAGATGTACTTGACAAGTGATGGTCAAAAATTATTTGTGGTTGACCTGAAAATACAAAAACTGTGGACATAAGAATGGGATTACTTAGTTATGACACAGAATTTAGTTTTTTGGGTGGAAGGTGACCACTTCCCTGAAAAAATCTGAGGAATACTACTTGATTTAAAAACATGTCCTCCCAATTTCTTAAACAAACTGTAGAAGAATAATCATGAAAACGAACTTGAACTCTTTCAGACAAGAGCTATGTCTTATTTTCTTTGTATCCCCAGCATTAATCAAACGTCAAGTGTAGAGCAGGTAGAAAAATATCTATTAAGTGAGTGAAATAAGAGGCCATTTAATTACATGCAAATTTTGGATTAAGTTTTAAAATTATTGACTTTAAAGGGCTGTTTTTTTTTTTAGGGCGGGGCCATGCCAGGTGGCATGCAGGATCTTAGTTCCCTGACCAGGGATCGAACCCATGCCCCCTGCAGTGGAAGCGCAGAGTCCTAACCACTAGACTGCCAGGGAATTCCGATAAAGGGCTTTTTATGTTAACCTTTATCATAATTTGGAGACATGGAAGAACGCCTTTATAGAATCACAAAAGAGAAAACAAACCCTTAGGTAATAGTTTTTAGTCTTTATGTTCTATATGGGGTGATAGCAGTGGCAAACAAGCCTTCTTATATTTGCATAATAAAAAATGAAATAATCATTAACTATAGATGACCTGATATTGCACAAATTCCGTCTCTATCTCTGGTTGAAAACTATTTTTCAGAAAATTACACTTTCATTACCTTTTTAAAAATTCTTTCTCAAGTCTCATTATTTTGTGTAGGTAATTAGTGTATGTATTTATGTAGATTGTATACACTGAATACCTGCCAAAGAGAGAGATCATCTTTAGGGCATATTTACGGATTATGAATAAGAAGAAGTCGGCAGTTATGTGAAAATTTACTAAGCTTCAATTTTAGAAACAAGAATTCAGATTTGGTAAATATTTCTCATGAATAGCTAACAAATGATTATCTTCACAAAGCAACTGCTCTTCCCTGCTGTTTCTCTTCTGTTGCTTCTCCCAGAGTCCATGCGGGCTTCTGAATACACATCCCCCTCATGTGGACTCTCAGGGAAGTCTAAGCGTTCATTTGTGAAAGTATAAAAACACAAAGAAGTTTGGGCGCTATATTACCTTCATTCACTCAACATTTATTAAAGTCCTATTACGTGCTAGCTAGACACTGAGACTACAAAGAGAAATCCAGTTGTGGGCAAGCAGATATATATATATATATATATATATATATATATTGAATTACTGAAATGTGATATATATATATATTGAATTATTGAAATGCGATGTTATTTTAATAGAAGAAGTTTCAAGAGACTATGGAGCATGGATGAAATACTTAACCTGTCTGGGAAGTCAGGTAGAGTGTCATAGAAGGTAAAATTTGAACTGAGTCTTGAATGAATTGATCTACAGCATGTGATTATGCCAAAGCACTGAACTGTGAGAAGTTCCAAACTCCTGGGTTACGAAAGGTCTCTAGAGGAAATGGTGGGTGACAATGCTAAAAATGGTGGGAAGAGGCAAGGTCATGGAGACCCTTATCCATCACGCTAAGGAGTTAGGTTGCCATGCTGTAAAGGAGGGAGAGTCTAGTTAAGAATTTTTAGCAGAGGCATGACAGAACAAATCTGTGTTTTAAAAAGACCAATCTGTCCACCATGTGGAAGATGGACTAGAGGCAGGGGAGAATGAAGGTAAGAAAACTGGTCGCTGAAAAACTTTGGCAAAAGCATAGGAGAGGGGCTTCCCTGGTGGTGCAATGGTTGAGAATCCGCCTGCCAATGCAGGGGACATGGGTTCGAGCCCTGGTCCCGAAAGATCCCACATGCGGTGGAGCAACTAAGCCCGTGCGCCACAACTACTGAGCCTGCATGCTGCAACTACTGAAGCCCGCACGCCTAGAGTCCATGCCCCACAACAAGAGAAGCCACCGCAATGAGAGGCCCGTGCACCGCAACGAAGAGTAGCCCCCGCTCGCCACAACTAGAGAAAACCCGCGCACAGCAAAGAAGACTCAATGCAGCCAAAAATACATAAAGTAAATAAATTTTAAAAAAAATTTAAAGCATAGGAGAGAAAAATGGTAAAGGTTTGTACTGATAAAAGTCTGAACCAAGGCATTAGCGCTTTGCTTTACTGCAACTAGTTAGAAATACAACATAAAATTGGAGGCCCCCGAAAAAAAAAAAAAAAAAAAAAAAAAAAAAAAAAGTGAAAATGTCAATTCAGTTTTTGAGATGGACAAAAAATAAAATATGCAACTGTATAAATACTAAAAAAACACTTTGATATAGAAAAGGCTTTGGCTTATACAATTCCAAAGCAAGATTAAGTTAAGCCTGTGTTTTGTTCCGTATTTTAGCTTATGAGTGTCTTGGCAGAAAAACATAATCACATAATGTTGCTATGAGAACTGTGTCATCTCTCAAAAGCTTTCTGAAAGCTTTTCAAGTAAAAGGAGGCAAGGAAACAAAAGAACTGCTCAAGTTTGCAATTCTTTCATGCTCATCATTATGTATATTTAAAAATTGCTGCAAAATGGAAATCTGTAAACAGGGTAGGGTCTAATTAAAGTGATAATTAATTTTAATTATACTAAGGTCAACTGTATATCAGGTCATTGCAGGAAGCAAATTTCCAGAAAAATAATTTTTTCCCATCACTGTACCAAATCATTCTGGAATCATCATTTAGAGATCTGTTATTATGAAAACTAAGTTGTGCCATTAAGACAGATCAAAATATATGCAAATGAGCTCTGATTCAGTCTCCTCCCTTATGTCGTGCAGCTTACACCCTCTTAAAATTCCAGCATTTTTAGGGGAGGGGGATGTAGCAGGAGCTCCAATGTCGTAAATAAATACCAGATTTAGCAAGGAAATCTTTAAGTCAAGGATCAGTGACTGAATTCAAATGTCAGGGAAAAATAAAGTCAATATTCATTTACCCTTATCTATATTTAATAATTTTAACTAGGTTGTTCGAATTTTTTCCCCTTAATTGTACTTAGATTTCCATTATGGTAATGATTAAGACAATCTCTAGCTTAGTTTCTTTACAGGAAGTTTTGAAGGTACTTTGCATGGGAGAGTACCATTCCATGGCCAGAGAAGGTAGATAGTGATGCATGCTTCAGATCAAACAGCAAGGAGACCGTTTAGAATTCACGTAGTATAGAAAGTAAGTGACGTCACAGAGTAAAACAAGGTAAGGGAGTCCGGGTATTCCTTTTTTAAAAACGCTGATTTAAAGAGACATTTTCCTCTTTGGGGAGTTAATCTAAGAAAAGATGTGAAAGTGTTAGCTAAAAAAAAAATATATATATATATACATATATATTTATTTATTTATAAAATTGTTGTCTGGGGTGAGTGTAAAAAAATTAAGTTACTCTAAATTTCTGAAGATTTTAGAAGTGAGTTTTTAGCCTATACTAAAATGAGTAATACGAACCTGTAGTACACAGATGAACATACCCATAACCTTCTCTGGTGCTGACAGTACTAATGTAACTTCACTCATTTTAAAAATGAACAGGAAGGGATATTAATTTGGGCTTTTAATTTTCATGTGATGGGATAAAGTCTGGGAAGCTTTTCTACACATCTAAAATGACAGTGGGAAAGAAGTAGTAACTTTAAGTATGATTCACACTTACCTAGCTCCTTTTGTAAAAGAAAAATTAACAAGTACTTATAATTGATAATATTGTGTGCCATTTCTAATCAGGGAAACCAAGGCGCCAAAACATCTAGCTCGTAGTGAGGACACACTGAGCCAGCGCCAAAGTCAGTTGAGGAACCCAAGAAACCTAAACCATATTCCCATCTCCAGAATCACAGAATTTAGCTATTTATAATATTATAAATTTGAATACTTTTTTATTGTTTCAAATGAAAGGAAAATCCATCCTTGCTAACAAATTTCAAGGCTCTAAGCCTTGAAAGGTTCATGAAAATCAATCTCTTTACTCTGTATGGTCTGGTCTGACCTACATTTACCAGAGTTCTTCTTTGGGAAGTTGCTAAGCCCTTCTGACTAGTTCTCCCTACATCACTTACTAAGTTGAGAAAATACAGACATTTGCCTCATGTAATAAACACAAATGATCAGGTTATCCAAACTACCTGCTTAATTGACTTCCAAATTTCAACAGTAGAATGGGCTCCCTAAACTCACTGGTTATTTTGAAAAGATACAGATGCAATCCCAGACTTCACCAGTGTGACATTTTTTTTGTTTTTTGTGGTTTTGTGCTCACCATACATCTCACATGCTTTGCATTTTTATAATATAAACTGAAAGATACCTATGTTCAAACTCTCGATTTCCAAAACTTTCACAAATTACCAAGCTCCTTTTTCCTTTAATTTCCATATAATGTTTCTCATATATTTTCTTTTTTCCTGCCTTCAATAATTGCTTGTGCAACAATAAAATTAATATAAAACTATGTCTTTTAAATTCTAGTAAATTAATTCTTAATCTTCTACTATAGTTCTTAAATAGCTTACATTTCATCTACTGCTTACACTGTAAACCAATAAAACAGTTGAATTTAGGGCTTATTAAAGTGATTTCTTTGGTATATGACACAGCCTCATGGTAAGTCAGAACAGTTATTTTTCTTCCTTGAAAACGTGATTTTATTCTGTGTGGCATGTTGTGCTATTATGTTTAACATTTTTAGTTTTTTAAAAGTTGAATAGACAATATTTTCAAACAGAAAGAATTCCAAACTCAATTAAAATCTCACTGACTTAATTGACAGAAACAGACAAACCATTATTCCTCATAGGTACTCTGACTAAAGCAGCCCAGAGTCAAATGCAAACCTGTTAAAAATACACACCCTGAAACCTAGAGCTGGAGGTATGTGAAATTTGGAGGGTTCCAGATTTTTAATGTTCATTCAAATGTCATATTGGCAGTATAATCAACTGAGATCTCTTTTACAACGAAAATTGAAAATTTACTACAGAAAAGCAGTCCTGACTTGAAGATAAAATATATATTGGCAAAATACAGCATGATGAATCCCTTGGTTACAGTAAATACTTAATATTGGTGATTTCATTTTTGGCTTTATGCCTTTTTCCATATTTATTTTAAACATGAATTTTTTTTTTTTTAACAAACTCCCTATTACTTTTCAGTTATCTATGATGGTAAAGAATCAGATTTTTACACGGAAAAAAACTGGGCATCTGTTTGACAGAAATGAGTACTTCAAGTACGTAAGTAAATCATTAACAGAGCTGTTACACTCTAAGCAACAGCAATAACAAAGAAAAGATCTAGAATAAGCGTTTTGTATAAAGATTACATTTCACGACGTAATAAATAAATGCACTGATTTATACAACTTGTAAAAACCTTCTACTGATGGTTATGAGTAATACTGTCTATTACTGACTTTGCTGATATCAGCACTGCCTCGCATAGAGTTTCAAAAGGTAAAAGACTTGCCCCCAAAGCCACAAAATATACAAAGCTGGTTTGTTATTAAATACTTTGTCTGCCAGAAGTCCTACAAACTAAAATACATCTTGGCAGTTTGAATCACCAGCGTGACCAGTTTTTTGGTATAAAAAGATAAGAAAAATTTTAATATGAAAATTAATAAAACCAGTAAAAGGAGAAACCTGTTGTATAAATAGACATTTTAATGTAAAACTGAGACTTTCATTTCACTTAAGAGGAAGAAAAAATTCGATACAACTTACTTGAAGATTTGAAAATAATTATATTTTCCCAGCTCTAGATAAATATATTACTCCAATTTATTAGTCATCTTCAATATACAATATATAACTCACAAAACTGGGAATGTTACAACGCCAAAACCTTTCACAGCACTAGTTACCAGTTACCAGAACTGTAAGAAATCTTTAGCTACATATCAGCTTAATACTTAGAATATAGAAACAGATATGGCTAAGCAGTGGCAAACAATAGTGCAAACAGTAAGGACAACAAAATATATTTGTTTTCCTTTTTAGCTTGAATATCTAACTGCATTATCCTACTTCAGTGGCATTATCAACTGAGTATGAAACTTACGTTAATCCATTGAGAAAGTAACCCTATGTTCCTTTAGGTTTGATTAACTTGCTCTTGAAATGCAGTTCTATGAAATATCCAGACTATTCATAAATTCCTATACAATGAATAAATTGTAGCTAAGATGAAATATTTTATGTGGAGTTTTTATAACGTTTAAGTAGTGGCTTGGTTTCTATTTTTCCAACTAAAACTTGGAAGTACATACAAAATTAAGAGGGAGAGGATATAAATATATGTAAATAGAATCTTAATTACATAAAGGGAATTAACCTGTTCATCTATATTAGTAATATGGGGTTTTTCTTAAACATCGTTACTGAGTTTAAGGCAGCCTCAGTTACTCTGTTAAACTTCTTTTCCTGAAAATAACAGAAAGAAGTATACAAATAGGTACAGTCCAGCTGTCTTTTTATCTCTCCATTCTCTGTCACGATAAACCTTTACAGTTTTTTATTCTAAAGGAGATGTCTCTCAACAAAACTTGGAGGAAATAAAGAGGAAACAATAACAATAAAAATGAATGCTTTGTGTATTAGAAAAATCAATAATCATTGCCTCTTTAAAGTTTTGCTTGTTTCTTTAGAAGGCATCCTATTGCAAGGGCAACGTATTCCCCAACTGACACAGAGATTGCTATACAAGAGTCACTGGGGAGATGCCATAGCAGAGAGAAACAAGCCCCAGGCCCCATGGCACTTGGCGTGGGGCAGTGAGGGCAGAGGCATGGCAGCCAAGCTCTGGAAACCACTTGGGAAGCTATTCCATTGACCAATAATATTGAGGAATCTTCACTTCTTACTCTTTTCAGCTGATTTAAAGAACTGCCACTAATATCATCAATCTCTAAACCCACTGTTTCATCCAACTTGCATTTGAAAAATGCAAGATAAGTTCATTTTGGAAGGAGCGAGCAGGAGAGATCCTAGATGTCAAGGTTGAAAGATGTAATGTTTCTACAGCTTAATGAAAAGCGGTATCTTTAAAGAATTCATATCTATACAACAGAAAAGTCCACTATGTTGTCAACCCAGTGGGAGATAATAGGTAATTCATTTTAGAAATGATGTAGAGACGTTTCCACTCTAACTTTCTAAGTCATAGTTTTGCATGGGTATTTCCTTCCTCAATTCCTGTTACAAATAACTTCTATGGAGATTAAAGTAGTGGTCTCTTTATTCATTAAAATTAGCTAAAGAATATCTAGGCAATAATGTTTTGGTCAATTATATAACTATGTAAAAATTAAGTAAAGGCTTACTGACCATATGTCACACTCGGACAGATCTTATTATAGAATTAAATAATTTGTATTTTGAGGGTCAAGAATATATTATTTTTCAGGCACTATTTTAAGGAATTATTAACTATCTGAAAATCAGGATAAGTTAGCATAATAAGAAAGCCAGACTTTAGTCTAGCAAAACATGCCTTCTTTTAGGGTCTTAATGACACATTCACTTTACTTGTAATCATTTTGGGTCTCTCTCTTTTTTTTTTTTTTTTTGTATGCCTAATGATTCATTTAATGTGTGCATGCTGCTATGTGTCCTCAAGCATGAACTATGTCAATAGGATAATCTACTGATAAACGAAAGTGAGAAGTACAAGTTGTTGGAGATCAACCCGGTCTTCACTTATCTCAGTACATATTCTTCTGAAATGTTCCCTGTGACTTAAGTTGTGAACAAACGAGAACGTCACATGAGCAAATTCAGATTGTTAGTGACTTAGACGTGGGGTGAGGGGCTGGAGAGAGGCCAGTTGTGTTGGCCAATCTCCTGTGTGCCACCTTATCTACCAAAATATAACCAAAATATATACTGGGTAGGTAGGGCTCATCTAGAACCTGGATTAGGAATAAGGATTGAGAAGAAAACTCAGCTGGGTGATGAATGAGTTTCAGCTCATTTCTGGGACTAGTTGGAGAAGGGATAGGAAACACTGGGTTGGACAGCAAGCTATTCTGAGAAACTTCAAAGACCTCAGATCCCTCCTAGCTAGGAGGGAGAAAAATGCATCTAGGCCAGGGCTAATCACCCAACAAATCTTATTAAAAGGAAGATTTTGACTCAACAGGGCTGGAATGGATTCTGCATTTCTATAAGCTCCCAGGTGATACGGATGCTGCTGGTGCATGGACCACATTTTGAGTAGCAATGATGCAGAGCAGTGCTATCCAGTAGAATTTTTGCAGTGATGGAACTATTCAACATCTGTATTGTCTACTATGGCTACTGAGTGATTGAAATGCTGCTAGTGCAACTGAGAAACTAAATTTCTAATTAAATTAACTTTAAACAGCCACATGGAGCTAGTGGCTACAATGTAGGACAGCACAGATCTTAGACATTCAGGGATCACCTCTTCTCAGCCACAGCAATATATGTGATGGTCCTCAAATGATCTAATCCATCAATTCATTTAGATTAGTAACTTTCCTTTTATAAAATGCAAACTGTAAAATCAGTTTCTTTACATTGTTTTCTTCCTAACACTTGGCTAGATGACCCACAGTGGGTGCTAAGGTGGGGCAAGATAAAAGGAGTCCGTTTGTAGTGGGATAGTTGATGAGGAAAGGGTAGTACGTGGCAGTGAGAATTTGAGCAACCATCTCTATTGGGCACGTGGAAAAATGGGAAGCCAGGAAGTAAGCAAGAAACTCAGAAAGTGAGGTGGAGGGACAGATGGAAGAGAAAAATTGAGTACTCTGAAATTTTATTTGGGCCTGACCCTGTCCCTTTCTTGACAAGTAAGTTGTTCCTCAGGAAAACGAGCAGTGAAGGAAAATGAAAGGAAGTGGATGTGAGCTGTGATTCCCCTCCGGCCCTCCCAAATTATCTACACGCAGGAGAGTCTGGTGGGGAGGAAAGACGGCAATTACAGCTGGCAATCAGGCCCAGGCTTGAGCTTCTCACCTCAGCTTATGCATGGACCAAGGTGCAGAGGCCCCACCTGCACTCCCCAGAGCTGGGATCAGGCCACGTGGAGAAGCTCTTCCTATCTTTGCTGTAACCCCATCTGCCATGAGAAGCTGATTCCTCTGCGAGGCTGACAGTGGCCTCTGGAGGCTCTGAGGGCACCATCCTGGCAAACAGGCGTGAGTGATGTCCTCTGGGTCCTACATAGCTATGCACAGACAATGCATACAGTGAAAAATGTTCTTATTCAAAACCCATTTGCTGGAATATTCTAGCTAAGGATTCTGTTAACTGAGGTTCAACATATATAACGGATGTTACTCAAGAGTGAAAAAGCAACATCAAATACAGAATCTAATCATTTACATCTTACTCTTAAATTCTGAACATGGGATAACTAGATAATCTTTCCTATTGGCAAAGGAGAATTTGGGGAGAGTGAAAATCGGTAACGATTTTTGCATTAATTCATTCTTTTCTAGGATTTCTTGCCTCCTTGCCTCCACCTTTCCTTTTTTTTTTTTCTTTTTGTGGACGGGGATCCGCAATCTCAGAGAGTTCTGAGAACACAGGGAAGTGCTTGAAAGAGCAGGATACTTTGCAGGGTGAGGGACTCTAAAAGGGACTGGAAAGGAAGACCTTTGATTTCACAGGCGTGGATAACATTAAAATTAACTGAGTAGCTCTTTGCCCTTTTAAGCTACCTGATACAATTCGCTTTGGAAAATTTCCATTTATTCACAACTTAGGTAAAATATATAGTCAGACACACTTGGTCAGGAACCTGTCAAGTTTCATTTATTTTTCAGATGCCCAAATTTCGTGATTTTTACTAGAAAATACTCAAGTTATAAATAAGGATAAGCATCAAATATTTAAACCCTTTTGATATAATTAAATTATATGTCAGACAATAGCTCATTTTAAATGTTTTCCCATCGATATTTCCCTTTAAGCATCTGGAAAATAAATGTCTAGAAAACATCAGTGAGAGTATAGTTCAGATTATATGTACACAAGTGTGAATGTACATATAAATGTATATGTGCATATATGTATATCTTTTGAGCACCTACCTAGAAGGCTACTTTATGAAAATTGTTAACCACTGGGTCAGTACCCTGTTTACTTCTCTTATATAGAAGATTTTTAAACATTAGAATTAATTTTCTGGTATATAATGTCTAAAGAAAATTTATTTAAGGACATTTTTGTGACTTTTTGATATGTATGCCTTTGGCTTTCAAAGATTTTGATCATTGTAATGTTGACTCCTCATGCGCTAGACTGAAGTGTAGTGGTTTACAAAAAGGAAAATAATATCTACCTGATAGGATATAAGAATTAAGTGAGATAATAATAAATAGTGGTAAGCCCTTAAGAAAAAATTTAAATCTCTTTTGTTGGGAAGTTTGTGTCAGGAGTCCCTTTAGCCAGTGGACGAGTCTGGGTGGCCAATCAGTATACCAATCCCAGTTGAGACGTTGGGGAAATTCCTGGATGTCAACAGTCTGCTATATTATAGATGCAAACAGAGTATTAAATAATTATTTAATTGAAATGAAAAATTTAAAACAGAATGTGGGAATTTGGGTATGGAGAGCTATAATAAGTTTTGTTAGGCAACAGAACATATAATTTTATGAAAATATCCAGAGAATTTTCTTAATGTGCATACCTACTGTTTATGATAGGTTGGTATAAAACTGGCTTGCATAAGATATATATCATTTGTCGATTAGGGCACAGACACATGTTCACAAATTCTTAGATATAGAATATTTACGCAAAATTCCACATCAAAGAACAGAAAAGTGCCTTTAGCCAACCAAAAGGTACTTAGGTAGTAATAAATTAAATTCCATTAAAACTGACATTAAAGCTAAGTGTTACATATTAAATGTGACATGCAAGAAACAGAAAGACAATTCAGGCAGGAACATCGTGCATTAAGATTTGCATTCATTCATAGTATTTGAGGGGTTTTAACCATATTCTTTGACCACTGAGAGCTAGGAATCTGAGGTGATACCAATTCAAAACACCACTTAATTTACATCTTAGTCTTCTAGCCAGTGATTTTAAGTAAGAAGCCAATGCCTCCAATAATGAAACCCAAGAAATTTCAGCTACATATTGTTATGTGTTTGCATGGTAAGAACATTCCATCTGACCAGGTTAAAGGAAAGTAAACATTGTGCAATTCCACTTTTTGGACAATGCAATTGTCTCAGATTCCTCCCACCTTTTTACTAATATGAGCATATTTGAATGTGTCAGGTTTGCACAATAAGAAAATGGCTTTGTGGAATGTATTTTTTTGGCACAAAATATTTTCTAATACCTCAAATCAAAATTTTCACCCATATCAAGCCGTAGAGGTGCCTCAGTGGTGCTTACTTATCTAGGCAGAAAACTACAAGAACAGCCAATGGCTCCCAAGGACTTTGTATTAAGTAGCAATTACTTTCCTTCCAAGGAACAGCACCAATATGATTACACCTCAGACTGGGGGTGTGCTCCTTCCAAGCTCTTTAATTCCCTGGAGAATTCGCTTCATATGACCCACTTTCGGTATCCCCAGGTCCTAAAAATAAAAAAAAAAGGAAAAAAAGGTAGAAGGAAAGAAAAAAGAAAGAGGAAGAAGTTTACTGACAAGAGAAAAACTGAGGATTAATTATTTAACTAGCTAATAACACAGTTAGCATTCAGCTCATTCATTTTAGTTTACATTCAATGATTTAGGAAGTAAAAGTTAGAAAAGTAAGTTTATAAAACCAAAAAAACGCTGACATTAAAAAATTGCCGACCAGTAAAAAAATCACATCTTACACAACTCTTAAATGTAACATTCTCATAAGTTATACACAAGGGCAATTCTTTAAGAGTCAAAATTACTTCCTCTTTTTTCTTCTTCTTTTTTTTTTTGCTTTAAAAAACACAGGTCTGGGCTTCCCTGGTGGCGCAGTGGTTGAGAGTCCGCCTGCCGATGCAGGGGACGCGGGTTTGTGCCCCGGCCCGGGAGGATCCCACATGCCGCGGAGCAGCTGGGCCCGTGAACCATGGCCGCTGAGCCTGAGCGTCCGGAGCCTGTGCTCCGCAACGGGAGAGGCCACAACAGTGAGAGGCCCGCGTACCGAAATAAAAACCCAAAAAAACACAGGTCCTTTTGTGATCTCTGAAAGAAGTGCCATGTGACACCAGGGTATCCACAATTAGTCTTAAAACAGCTATACATTTCCTTGCTAAAATATTAAACTTACAAGTGAGGCCTGATCCTCAGGGAAGACTCCAGTGCCCATGACCTAAATGTGGAATCCAAATGCATTTGAACTTGCATTTAGAGCCTTTGATTTGAGTGAAATATTTAAATATTCCTTATACTTTGTAATGTATAAGTATAAACAATTACATAAACATTGGTATGTATCTGTGGGTTGATGCTTTTCCTCAAAACACTTTTGACTCCTTCCCCTCAGAATTCTTGTTTCTTAAAGGACTATCTTCCTAAAAAAGAACCAAGGAGCCAATGTTTAGTTTTCAGAAATGAATGGTGATTTCAGAGTGTGCAGCACAGAGCAGGAGCTTGGCGAACAAATACCTGTTGCAGTGATAAATGAGACCCATCCAAGATAGCCATAGTATGCGCTGTCTGAACAACTAAAAGAGATGGTGAAGGCCTCCCTATAGCTTCTTTAAGCGTAATGGGCATAATCAATTTGTGTGAAGTCAGACAACTTCTTCACAGAACAAAGAGTGTGAAATATTTGAAAACTAGGAAAAAGATGACTTTCAAAGCAGCCTAGAAAATATAAGGTACCACAAGATTATTTGTCTGAGAAGATACACGCACACACGCGCGCGCGCTCTCTCTCCCATATAGTTTATGATCTCCTTGAATTCTATAGCAGCAACGCTACTGATGATTCTGAATCCTTCTGGAAAATACTCCTTCCACAGCCAGTGCTCTTTCTGAGCTTGAGATAATGTCAGGGTAACATTTTTACAATATTTAACTGACCCTGAAAAATATTTGCTCATATGATACCAGGTCATCCGCAATTAGTCTTTAAGGCAACTATACATTTCCTGAGTGTGTGCTAAAACAGCAAACTTGAAAGCAAGGCCAAACCCTACAGGAAGATAGAAAGGCAGATGCATTTAGATTCTTTGATTTGAGTGGCATATTTTAATGTTCTTTATACTTTGTGATAACATAGTTATCTGATTAAGAAATATCTTTAATATTAAATATTTTATTTTAGGCCATGTGCCCACTGTATTCTCAAGAATAAAAACTTCTTTGAGAGATGCAGACTCTACCCAGAATTATTATTTTGGTGTCTCGAGATGAATGTTTTCCCTAGAGTTACACTAACTTCTTAGCTATATTTTCTTTAGTTTGAGTTCAATACATTCACATCTTCTAGGAGTTAGGCTGTGATAAAGTTATGCCATGATGTTATGTATTTATTTTTATCATATTCTTTAGTGTTGATTTTTTCTTTCTTTGGATGAATAGCTTTAACTTTGCAGAGGCATGCTTTGTAGATACTGTTATCCTTCTACGCACACATATACAACTTTCCAAATGGAGAAAACAAAAAACCAAACAAACAAAACCCCTGTGTCTTTACCATTTGCTTTGTTACCCCTCACTTTTTCCTTCTGCCTTCTAGGAGGTAAAATAATGCAATCAGTTTATTTGTCTGTTAAAACACATTAGCGACAGTTCCCCTTTCCCACCTTTAGACTGTCACATTGCTACCTCTAGTTGTTTTGATGATAGGGAAGTAACACCTGAGCCAAGATCTGAGCAGAGTTAGCCAGGTGACGGGGAGGGGGGGAAGCATACCATAGGAGGGTACACCCTTAAGGTGAGAGAGGTCAGTATTTTTAAACAAATGAAATAGGGCCAGGGTGGAAGGGTATATAGCCCAGCAAGGGCCAGTATTCCATAGCAGGTTGACTATATAGGCAGACCTTGTAGGCCTCCCATAGATGCGAGTCTTTATTCTAACTGAAATGGGAAGCCACTAAAAGGTTTTAAGCAGAAAAGTGATACACCTGATGTTAAAATGTCACTGTGCAATGTGGATAATGGACGAGAGAGGGCACGAGTAGCAATGCGAGGGCCAGTTAGGAAGCTACTGACCTTACACAGGCAAGAGGAAGGACTGTGGAAAGGAGAAAGAGAAATGTATGGAGATTAAAGTCAAACTTTGTGATGGGTTTAATGAGTTAGGGGGGAAACGATAAGAAAAAGGAAGGTGTTAAATACGACCTTGGGTTTCTCTAGCTCACATCCCTGAGTTGCTAAGATGTAGAGCACTGGAGAAGGGGCAGAATGGGAGTAGGACAGGAGAGTAGAAGTTTGGTGTGGACACGTTAAGATTGAAATCCTGTGTGATGGCCAAGTAGCAAGTAGAGTTGGTGATATGATCCTAAAGTTTACAAATGAGGTCACAACCTTGTGAACCACTGATATATTCAGACAGTATTCGAAGCAATGGGAATGGACAAGATTACCTAGGGAGTAGGTAACCCTTCACCAACATTAAGAGACTTTCCTCTGAAAGGTCTGCTCCCCCGTACAGCTATAACCGCAGAGCACAAGGAGAGCTCGTTCTCTAGCTCGGTTTTGTTCCACTGAAGGCCCTTTCTGTAAAATTACTTTCCTTTCCCATTGCCCCACACCCTGTTTTAGAACCAAAAGAGTTAAAATGGACTATGTCAATAAAACTTCTAAAAGAAGTTTTAAAGGAAAGAATGTAATTTGCATAAAAAATACAAACAACAAAAAAGTCTCATGAAAAACTAAATAGAAATTTTACTAACATAATTCTTAATCAGCAGCTCCTTTGTACTCTTATTTTTTTTCCAGCCAGGTCCTATCAGTCTAACTTTGACTTTTCTGTGTGAGCTTTGTTTTTTCACTCTGCAAATAACTGCTTCACTCACTGTGTGTGTATGTTTATATATGTTTGTATGTACATATATGTAACATATACATGTCTATTTATATACACACACAGCCTTTTCCTTGAACATATGACTATTCACGGCAAATGGAATGCAAGCTTCTAGAGGGCAGATGCCACCTAGAGAAGCTGGCATAATATATTAATCAGTAGCTAGTCAATAAATATTGCTGCCTGCCAAGGATATCAGAAGCTACACAAATATGTTCCATGGAATGATCCTCTACATTTATTTTTTGGTGTATTCAAGTGTTGAAGTCAATTTTTACTTTATGAATTATAACACTATATATTTTGCTATGTTCCAGATTTGGGACTCTCAACTAAGATGATCAGTTAATCTATTATTTTATTATTATTCTGGCTAAAAATGTTTAGGTATAAGTGGTGTCTACTTTGGATGTGCTAAAACTTTATGACCCTGCTTTATAAAAATCTATACTTTAGGTTACCCATCACGGGGTCAAAGATCTCTGCTAACGTATTTGTAGATAAAGGCACAACCGTTCAGGAATTTATTAGGAATTTACTGTCTCATAATTCTACGCATTGTAGAACCTGGTCTACAGGAAAGGAATCAATCCAACAAATGTTGAAGGCTTTGTCACTTGCTTATGAATCAGTCTTGGAATTTTTAAATGGCAGCGTGGGGTAAGAAAATATAACATTACAAAATCCTACTTCTAACCCTGGGACAGAATATGCTTCTTTGGCCATTTCTACGGTCGCGTCTCCACCCAAAGGATAAAAAGGAATTTGCTGCAGACCATGAATTAATACTTTTTATTCCCTGTCATAAAAGACAAATAGGCTTTGGGCTGCCTTCTAGCAAAAACAAGGCATAATTTTTACTTCATTTACTAAAGAAAATAATAAATTTATTTTTGAGAAGAATACAATTTTAATAATAAGTCGTGGAAAGGAGATTTGAATTTGTCTAGTTGTTCACGTGACCTCTGAAAGCTCAATTTTGAAACACAACCAAATCATAGGATTCCAAGTAGCCACTGCTGTAAGTCTCCCATCTAGTTCCATATATTAGAAAGGCTTTGTTATTGGTATTTTGAATTAGTTTTTAGTTGTTAACCTTTATTAGATATTTTCAGCAACAAATATCACCTTTCACGTTGATCCAAAAAAATGAGCTGATGGAAATATGATCCATTTGGAAATATTAGCACAGGAACAGCCATACCAATGGATGCAGAGAAAACTTACTAAGTTCATGCTAAGCTTTAGCTATAACAGTCAATGATTTTGACAGAAAAATATTGCTGACATTCTTGTTTCAAAATGCATACCAGGAACTCAGACCACAGGACAATGCATATTAGATTACTGCATGTTTGCATAACATAAGCCAAGCTATAAGCACAGAACAGAACAGCACAGGAGAAAGGAGTCTGTTTTGCAAGAAAAATTTTAAGAGCAGAAGTAGCACAAAGGAAATACCTTAAGATCTCGCCTTTCCAGATGCAAGAGTTCAGCCCCTCTGATGTCATGACGGATGAAGATTTCTTTGTACTCTCCCAAATTGAGCAGATCCAGCCAAGCAGCAACTTCCTCTGTGCCCCATTTCTGAACTACCAAAGTTAAGAGCAAAACCCCCTTAATTTCTACATGCTCAATGCATTACAAAGCACAGGTTGGCCAAAGAAGATGCGAAACAGAGTACAGCGGCAGTGCTGGCAAAGGGAAAGGTTCAAGGTATTGTCTCAACAAAACTGCAATTCCACTTTTTCCCATGCAAGTTTCAGACTATCAGTCAACACAAGGATCTGACTCTACAAGGACATTCACTGCTGCGCACCTGTGCCTTTCTCTTTAGCTCAATTTCCTCCTTAAAGCCATGCAAACTGCACAGTATGTATAAAAAATGTATTTCTCATGATTAGGATCAGTAGTACAAGGTCTAAATAAGCTCTGATGATTTCCTTAAGGACCATATATGAAACTTATTATAGTTTAATTAGCTACAAATGCTAATTAAAATTTAAAATCTGACACAGGGTACAATTTTACACAGATTTCTGCTTCAGGTCTTGCTGATTTCAAGTACTGCCTTTATTGGTTTTGATGATTACCATTATTGATAATTATAGCAATAAATGTATTGTTAAATCAATTTAATGTCATCTAAAAACTGTCAACACCGCTTTCTAAGATTAGTTGGGTTGTTATTTTACAGTATGTACAATCACTCTTTTATACATTTTACCCAACATTGATTAGCTTAATGAAAGTCTCCTTGTTTGCCACATTTGGTTTTAAAATGCCCTTCAATAGCTGCTTTACGACTGTCAAAAATAAGGTTATGTATCACTTTTCAAAATGAGATGGCTAACTCAGAAGAGTTACAAAATGATTTGATTATGAAAGGCACCTACCATCATATACACAGAACTTGAAGGTCTTTAGCAGGAGTACAGCATTAAATTTAATCTCTAAGGAAAGGTGGAAAGGGAACTTGAAAGAATACCCAAGAGAGAGTTTAATCTTTGCTTGAGAATACAAGTGTCACAGTGGACTGTCATTACTGAGGGGCTGAAATGGCATCGTAAGTCCTTAAAAGAGAAGGAAGAGAATATATAACTTGAGGTGGAAAATATATCTAGCAAGTTAAAGGAGTAAACGAAAGTTTCTACGTTCCATTTATCAAAATGATATAGATTTTGCACAGTGAAGAAGGAAAACGAGTTACAAGCCTTGAATTACTGTTAGCAAGACGAAGACCCATCTAACAGACATGCTGACATTCACTCAGCAAAGTAGAAGCAAATCGGCAACCACCTTGTTAACTGCATGACTAGACTCCTACTTTGGATTTATTTTTGGTGTGATATGACTTTTTTATTATGGTAAAGTGAACATAAAATGAAATTCACCATTTTAACCATTTTATAGCGTACAGTTCAGTGGTATTTAGTACATTCATAACATGTTGCAATAATCACCACTCTCTAGTCTCAGATCACTTTCATCCCCTCGGTGATAGCACCTCAATACGTTATTTTTTTCATAATGTTATCCTTTCCCTTCCCGTGTGGATCACCTACCAGCCTGTGAACTTGTCTTCTGCTTCTGAACCTTTTCCTTTTTGAATTTGGGCGCAATACGAAATACTGTGCTTCTGCTGTTTCTCTTGCTGCAATCCATGGGGGGCTCCTGTTCGAGTCGAGCAAGAAGAGAATTTTCTCAGGATATTAAGAGAAGAAAACCCCGCTCTGATAGCACAGATAACATAGATGTAAGTTATCCACACGAAATAGTGTTGAAGTGATAACTTCTTCCCCAAAAGTTCATGATGTTACGTACTCCTGAAAAGGTACCGATTCCCATAAGATGCCTTTGTTCACATAAAAGCTTTTTCTCGTTGGTTCAAGAAAAGTGCATCTGAAAGTAGTCTCCCCTGACCTGTGGTTTCCCTTTCCGCGGTTTCTGTTGCCTGCGGTCAACCACGGTCTGAAAATACTACATGGAAAATTCCAGAAATAAACAATTCATAAATTTTAAGTTGTGCACCGTTCTGAGTAGTATGATGAAATCGTGAGCCATCCTGATCTATCCCGTGTGGGATGTGAATTATCCCTTTGTCCAGCGTATCCCATCTGTTGGTCACTTAGTAGCCATCTGAGTTATCAGATCAACTGTCGTGGTAGCACAGCGCTTGTGTTCCAGTCACACTTATTTTACTTAATAAGGGCCCCGAGGCACAAGAGTAGTGAAGCTGGCAATTCAGATATGCCAAAAAGGAGCTGTAAAATTGCTTCCTTTAATGAAAAGCTGAAAGTTCTCAACTTAATAAGGGAAGAGAAAAATCGTATGCTGAGCTTGCTAAGACCTACAGTAAGAACGAATCTTCTGTCTGTGAAATTGTGAAGAAGGAGAAAGAAATTCATGCTAGTTTTGCTGTTGCATCTCAAACTGCAAAGGTTATAGCCACAGTGCATGAGAAGTGCTTAGCTGATATGGAAAAGGCATTGCATTTGTACAATAAGATATTTTGAGAGAGAGAGAGACCACATTCACATAACTTTTATTACAGTATAGTTATAATTGTTCTATTTTATTATTCGTTACTGTTGTTCATCTCTTACTGTGCCTAATTTATAAATTAAACTTTATCTTAGATACGTATGTATAGGGAAAAACATAGTATATATAGGGTTCAGTACTCCTCTGAGGTCCACTGGGGGTCTTGGAACGTACTTCCTGCAGATAAGGGAGGACGACTATATTCAAAATGTATTTTCCCCTGAACAACTCTTTTTCAAAGGATGCATTCAAATTCTATTGTCACAAAGCGTACACATTTATAAAGAAACATGACAAATTTTACATACCTCATCCTCATTTGGGTGTAAGATATAATAAAGCCAAGGGATCTCTGTTAATTTCTGTAGCTCCACCTCCACGGAATGCAAGGCATTGGATACCCGCTCTTCATGTGGAGATTCCAACTGCTATTTGACCAGCAGATTAAAAACAAAATAAGACAAGCCTCAGTGACCAACCTCAAATAGAATAAATTATTTTACTGACACTGAACATCCTCATCTCTTATCAGACAAGGCTAGACTGTTGCTGGTTTTAATAAAAAAGAATATGGAAAAAAGAACAAATTATTTTATACTGAGTTCAGTTAAGCAAATCTGAATAGATTTATTCCTTACTTCCCAAAGATGATATAAGTAGCTAGTGTGACTTTAATAATTTCACAGAGAAAAGTATTACTTATGGTGATGTTTTTTCTATGTAAATCCAACCCTCCTCCCTTCCTATCCATGCATCCATCCGCCCATTCTGCCGGCTTGCACTAGGGAGTAATCCCATTAATCTACTTCTTTGTGACAAAAATCATTCTGATTTACATAGGTCGCTGTGTGAACAAAAAATAATATTTTAAATTGGTCAAAAATATGTCATATAATAAGAACTGCCTGGCACAAAAATCCTCTGGATAATGAAAATAACAGGTTAAAAAAAGACCCACGGATCTCAGAAAAATTTGTGACAAAAAGTTGTTGTACAAATCAGGGCAAAGCAAAAAGCTAAATGGCTTGTAACCTGGAAGAGGGCTAGCAAACTTTAAAGAGAATTTAACTGGTCACCTATTATCCACCCATTTGAAGCAGTTATTAAAAGTCACTTACAAATTCAGTAAATGAATAAAGGTGAAACAAACACTGTTAGGTGCAGAATTGAAAGGGAGGTGACTGAATTCTAGTCCTGGCCTTTTTACTAACTATGCAACCAAGGGAAGATGAACTGATTTCAGGGGTCTTAAGTTTCCTTCTCAATAAATAGTAGAAAGCGACTACACACTTTCTAAGATCTCTTCCAGCTAATCAATACTTTTATAAACTACTTTAAAATTGTAGAGTACCTACATATAGGTTCACAGAATTTTAAGCTGAAATTTCAGAGAGAATATTACTGTTATTTATTAGGGACATTATTTTTCCCCCTCTGTTATTCAAGGGATCTAGCATTTCTAGAAGTTAATAAAATTATGGAGATTTTCCACCAGGTCAAATAAAATTTACCACTTTCCTTTAATCTAAGAATATATGTCTTACAAAATTGATAAAATGGTTATTGCATATTCGTTCTACAAGCAAAATGAAGAATATAACTTAGCTGCTCTCAAACACGACTGACTATTTTGATATCAATATTGCCAAATATTAAAAAAAAATTCAAACCAAACATCCATATTTGACAATGACAGAAGAGTTAAAAGTGGAGGGGAATCCTTATATATTAACATAATATAATTGATTAATATTAACCAAGTAACATTTAATGGGTACTTTCAGTGTAGAGAGCTAAAATACAGAGTAAGTTATGCTTTTAGTTCTCGTCAATCAGAAATTATCTTAAATGTATTTCAAATAACATGAAAAAAATACATGTCCTTCATCCAATAATTGGGACCAAGGTCACAGCTCACTGGCTTTCCTATAGGACTAATTTTAGAAGAGCAGCAAGAATTCAGGTGAATAATAGAAGTGCCAAGAATAGCCAAGAAGATTTTCCCATTGGTTTTATCAGAAGAGATATTCAATGTTTCTTCCTAAAAATTTCTCTTCACGACCATAGCAGAGGCAGCCACCTCTGGCCCCAAGGAAGTTATACTTGAGTTTCCCTCGGAGATGGGTAAAACCAATGGACTTCATGCAGCCTTTAAGCTTCTCTTCTAAGAGCAAAGGATGCTCCAAGGGTGATACATTTTACTCTGGACTCCAGTCAAGCAGATATTCCAACCAATCACTTACAGTTGGCTAGGCTATGGAACACACCTCTCATTCTTCCACTGTGCCAGATACTATGACTTTTATTCTCACTTTTATTTAGATGTATAAATTTTCCCAAGAAACAGATAAAATTACAGTAAAGGGAAATGTTTTCAGATCATCACCTATCAATTAATCAAAATTGTTACAAGGAAGAAAACAATAGCTAATGTATCAGGCCTTCTACAGTGACAACAGCATGTGTGAATAACCTACAATGGAACACTAGGTGGCGAAAAGACCCAACGTACTAGAACATTTCAAGGGTGAGGGAAGAAAGGCTGATTAGTAAAGGACTGTGGGCAAACCAGACAGAAAATCTATGGATTCCTAGCACTTAGGCCTGAGGTCCATGAACTTGCGGTCTGATTCAGACTTGGCTGCAACTTGATTTCCAACACCAATCTTGAGTTAACCTACGAAGAGGTTTAGTTCTTGAAATTTAGTTCTTGAAACACGGAATCTAGAAAGCATCATCTAAGCAAATCTAGAAAATAACAATCATATTTCAAATGTTAATTCCGGGAACACAACTCATGACTTCCTCTACTTTTCTGCATTAATGGGTTAATGAGTCCCTAGGGAATGTCTACCACTCTCTGTAAAGTTCAAGATTCTCAAAGCTGACTGGGGGGAACCTATGTATGCATATGGCTGATTCACTTCGTTGTACAACAGAAACTAACACAGTATTGTGAAGCAATTATACTCCAATAAGGATCTATTAAAAAAAAAAAAAAAAAACCACGATGAGGGGAAATCTCTACTCCTGTTAGCCTAAAGTGTAACTCCCAGGTGTAGCCATAGATTTTCTTGAAGGCAAAAGCTAGGTAAAAAGGAAGCTCTAGGGATGGAGGCCGGAGGCTGCTTGTGCATTAGAATCTGATGAATGCATGCTCCCTAATGAACACAAGAACCATACATTTATCATCATTCTGATGTTATCCACCATTTCTTTTCCTTACCAAAGGAACCCTGCCAACTAGTAAAGACTCTGTTTCATTATACAGGGCCTTCACATTGATGGCTATTTCAGTGGCAGTGTCTCTCGTAAGACTCTAGGAAAAAAAAAAAACAACACAACATCAAAGACAAGTAGTTCTGTATTAAACTGGGATTCAATCATCGGCGAGTACTTTACACTTTACTCTTCCGATTTAAATTCACATCGCAAATACTTTAAAAAGTCTACCAAAATTCTATGGTAATTGCAAAATTTCACACTCACATTCCTTAGCATGACTACCTCTTCTAATTCTGTGAGCACAGAGCCAGAAGAATGCACTGACTATAGTGAATACACCCAGGACCACATCTCCTACACACGAACATGTATATGCTGGCGACAACAGACACATATTCCCACAAGAATTAAGTCAAAGAAAATTATGTCTTAAAAGGGACATTATCTGATCATAATTAATTCTATCCATTGAGTATTACTCTCCATAGTTCCAACCGGATTGATTTTTAGATTTTAATAATCTTGAGGACTCACACTTATTTGTATAATAACTTAGGTAAATCAACTGAATAACTGAAAGGGTAAAAATAATGTTACCAGTTTTCTCTAGGCCATACATCACATTTCATCACATTTATATTCTATCCACTCTATTGTTAACTTCTACATTAGAAAATTAACTAAATTTACTGATTTAGTAAAACAAAATGGAGAATAATTTCAGTGGACAACCTCAAAAATGCATGAACAGCTCTAGTTAAATGCATGATATCTAGGCTTGCCCTATATGAAGGTGCAGGGGAGAAGGTAAGAAAGAGGAATGGTAGTACTTAAAAAGAGAAGGAGCACAAGGAAGATGGGAAGGTGACAAGTGATGGAAAGTGAAATAGAAAAAAAGGAAGCAAATTAAAGAGCAGGAATGGAAACACAGCAGAAAAGGAAAATAAAGAAAAACCTGGCCACAAGTGAATGATAAGCTTCTGGCTGAGATGTGTATAGACTAGTATTATGTTCTTTCAAAGGATGTGGCACATTTTGTATCAAGCTACATGTGGAACACCAAAAAATCTGCGGAATGGGCATTTACCATTGGCTCCTCACCTCTGGGAAGCGTGGGTTGGCTTTGTTCAGTGCGTGGGAGCATGCATTCACTGCGTGCGCCAGCTCTTGCTCCAAAAGACAGTGGATGGTGGCTGCATCACAAATCCTGAAAGCAAAAACGCGGCAAATGGGCTTCCCTGGTGGCGCAGTGGTTGAGAGTCCGCCTGCCGATGCAGGGGACGCGGGTTTGTGCCCCGGTCCGGGAGGATCCCACATGCCGCGGAGTGGCTGGGCCCGTGAGCCATGGCCGCTGAGCCTGCGCGTCCGCAGCCTGTGCTCCGCAACGGGAGAGGCCACAGCAGTGAGAGGCCCGCGTACCGCAAAAAAAAAAAAAAATTAAAAAAAGGTCATGAAAGGAAATTTATTTAATAACTGCTCGATTATGAATGGCATGGGGGTAGATTTACAAAATTCAAACCCTACTGCAACAAAAAATACTAACCCCAAATCTTTTATATAAAAAAAGTTAGACCTAGAATCAGAGATAAGCATATTGAGGTGTTATTTGGAAGAAGAGGGCATAGTAACATTTCATTTTGCTGTATCACTGGAAAGTTGACAGGGGTCCCAAATGTAGAGCGTAGACACATCTTTTATTCACTGAAACTTCAACCAGGCACAAATACAACAGATTAGGGGAAAAACATTGCCACGTATATCTTCTATATGCTAAGTGCTTTATATTCATTATCTAATTTAATATTCACAACTTAAAAGGTAGCTGTGGTTACCTTTCTCCACTTTATAGATGAAGACATTGAGGCTCAGAAAGATTTAGTATGTGATACTAAATCACATACTAAATCACGTACAGTGATAGAGCCAGGATTTGAATCTACGTCTATCCAACGCCAAAGCCTGTAGTGCCACTGTCCTTTGGAATATAAACCTTCAAGAACAGTCCTAGAATGACACGATTCTGGAGGCAATGAGGCCAAGAAGAAAAAGGAGGAGAGAGACTTCCAGGTGGTCCAATGGTAAAGAATTCGCCTCCCAATGCAGGGGACACGGGTTCGATCCCTGGTTGGGGAACTAAGATCCCACATGCCACGGGGCAACTAAGCCCGCGTGCCACAACTACTGAGCTCGGGAGCCTCAATGAGAGAGCCCATGTGCTGCAAACTACAGAGCCCATGAGCCACAACTAGAGAGAGAAAAAAAAATCCCGCATGCCACAACTAGAGAGAAGCCTAAGCGCCACAATGAAGAGCCCGTGCGCTGCAACTAAGACCTGACACAGCCAAAAAAAATAAAAAGGAGGAGAAGTCCTACTGATTGCTAGAAAATGATGTAAGCTTTATAGGTGACAAGAAGGTAAGACTATCCTCATCCTTTTGCTTCTAACATCTTCAAGGAAAATGGTCTTCAATCTGGAAAGGGAAGAACAAAAGAAGAGACAGAAGCCCCACATGGCTGAATCAAGAGTTTAATTCTTAAGGATCATACGTTGATATCCAAGGCACAAAGGAACTTGCAAATGTCACCTAAGCATCCTTACCAATAACGTTGAGAAATCATGAAGAAGAGGTTATTAATAAGAAGAACAGAGATAGATAAATGTTATTCTAATTTTCAAAGAAAAAGAAAGTTGTAAATCAACTTCAGATTAACATTTTCAACTGCTAACTGAATCTCCTCCTAGGTATTTCTAATGTAACTAAAATTCTGTAAGTCCAATATGGAACCCATCATTTTCCCTCTCAAAATCTGTTCCTCTTCCTGAATACTATGGCTTCATCAAAGGCAACTTAGTCTAACCAGCCATTCACTAGAAACCTTAGGATCATCCTGAACATGCCTGTGTACCAACTTTAGACCCTAACCTATCTTAAATCCGTCTTCTCCTTCCCACCTCTACTGCCTCAGTCCATTGTTTCCTAACAGGACCATTCTGACAGGGTTCACCCTTGCCCCAGCTTTGCTGTTCTGTGAACAGTGCTTCACATTGCTTCCAGAAACATCCTGATAAAGATCTGCGTCCCGCCCCACCGCTGCTCAACTCTCTGTCCACATTCTCCACACTCTCAAATATACCACGTTAACATTTCAGTCACTCCAAACACCCTGAGATTTCCTACAAGTACCATGCACTCACACTCCTCTGGGTTTTATTACCCAGGCTGGCTCCCATTCTTAGATTACTCCTTCTCTTATTCTTTCAAGACTAGGCTGAGAAGTCACTTCCTCCAGGCAGGCCTCCCTCACTGCCTCTGGCCTCCTCTGGGCATCCACAGTGCCCACTGTGTGACCTGTGACAGATCTTTGCCCACACGTCTCCCTCCTACTACTCTGCCAGCAAATTATGAAGAGGGACTGCAGTCATCGTGGCATCCCAGTGCCTAATATGATGGTTGGCACACAGAAGAGGCTCAAAATTATTTGATGAATATTGAATGAATATATTGTGAAAATTAATGAGTGATCCTGATTTTCATCATTTGCAAAATTTATAAAGAGATATGGGGAATCAAACTAGGTAGACCAAAAGCAAATCTGGTCAACCTTCACTATTTTTCCTTTCTTAAATTTACTTATTTATTTTTGGCTGCATTGGGTCTTCATTGCTGTGTGTGGGCTTTCTCTAGTTGTGGCGAGCAGGGGCTACTCTTCATTGCGGTGCGTGGGCTTCTCATTGTGGTGGCTTCTCTTGTTGCAGAGCATGGGCTCTAGGCGTGACGGCTTCAGTAGGTGTGGCACGTGGGCTCAATAGTTGTGGCATGCGGGCTCAGTAGTTGTGGCTCATGGACTTAGTTGCTCTGTGGCATCTTCCTGGACCAGAGCTCGAACCTGCATCCCCTGCATCGGCAGGCGGGTTCTTAAAACCACTGCACCACCAGGGAAGCCCCTTTCCTTCTTTTCTATTTCAACATTTTGATCAGTGACCAGGTGAAGGTGTGGGAAAAATATAAGAGTGACTATGCTCAGAACACTGAATACACCAGACATGCTGTGGTAATAAGCACTTCACATGGTGGGTCTCACTTAACCTTCATAGCGACCTGGTCAGGCAGCTTGTATCCCCATTTGGTAGATAAGATTTAGGTGAGGAGGAGATAAGAAACTTGCCCACCGTCCCTCCTCCCCCCTGAAGTCTGCCCCTGGTCATAGTGATTTTTAGCCGTTTTGCATTCACAGAACTTATTATTTTTATCTTCTCTTTCTGTCTCCTAAAATTAATTTCTGTGGTCTCACAAACTCTGTGATACATCTGCCAGAAACTGATTCTTGGACTCTTCCCACGTTCACCCCCTGACTTTTTTTGGGTTTTTTTTGCATGGTTAATGTTTGCATTTCCTTCTACCTCCCATAAACACTTAGTAATTATGAGGCACCATATAAGTGAGTAGTATAAAGATTATGTGTAAAATGGGGAAATAATAATGGAAGGG
>NW_020174268.1:180435-253180 GCF_003031525.2 Neophocaena asiaeorientalis asiaeorientalis | reverse complement strand
ACGACAGGGTTCATTAGGCGAGTTCTCCATCGTGTTTCAGGAAGTCAGAGATCTGGCCTGTGGAGAACACAGGTCTGTGCACATGTGTGTTGGAGGGGAGCTGATGAAAAAATACTGAATACTAAGGCATAAATGAGGCAGCAAATGAAGAAGGAGGGTAAAGGCATCCCTTCTAGATACCCCAAACAACTTCAGTGATGTATTAAAACTACAAAAACCAGGCTTTCCTGGTGGTGCAGTGGTTAAGAATCCACCTGCCAATGCGGGGGACACGGGTTTAAGCCCTGGTCCGGGAAGATCCCACATGCTGCAGAGCAACTAAGCCTGTGTGCCACAACTGAAGCCCGTGCACCTAGAGCCTGTGCTCTGCAATAAGAGAAGCCACCACAATGAGAAGCCTGCGCACCGCAACGAAGAGCAGCCCCTGCTCACCACAACTAGAGAAAGCCCGTGCGCGGCAACGAAGACCCAACGCAGCCAAAAATAAATAAATTTATTTAAAAAAAATACAAATATCAAAATTGGCCAAGACCAGCATTCTCACAGCTCCCAAGGTTCACAGGACTTCAGTACCTGGTGATGAGTTCCTCTGCGGCCTGTGAGCACAGCTGCATCTGAGACACCTCTTCTGTCGCCAGGTCAACTGCATGCTGGATGTACAAATGCGTTCGAAGAACTGGTTTACCAGAATCACACTTCTGCTTATCTTCCCAAGATTTCAGAGTGCTTTCAAAGGCCTATTTAAAATCAATATTGCAATGAATTGTTAGTTTAGAGCTCCGAGGCCCAAATAAATGTGCATTTAGATAGTACATGAATGACTTTGAAATTACTATCGTTTTCCCTAATCTAACACCTCATTAAATCTGTCATAAGTATAAAAAAGATATTTTAAAGTTCTCTAGTGGATTGCAACTAATAAAAAGTAATGTAATTGATGACGATGATTATATGACTGAAAAGTTTTAAAAAAAGATAGCTTCAATTGATGCTTCAATATTTACTATTACATGCGTAACAGACAGGATGGATATTGCAGCCTTATTTGTTATGTGTGTGGTCTTAATTAAGAATACATATTCTGATAGCTGATTCACTTTGTTATAAAGCAGAAACTAACACACCATTGTAAAGCAATTATACCCCAATAAAGATGTTTAAAAAAAAAAAAAAATAATAATAATAATAATAATACATATTCTGGGGAGTTCCCTGGTGGTGCAGTGGTTAAGAATCCGCCTGCCAATACAGGGGACAGAGGTTTGATCCCTGGTCCAGGAAGATCCCACATGCCATGGAGCAACTAAGCCCACATGCTGCAACTACTGAGCCCACCCGCTGCAACTACTGAAGCTTGTGTGCCTAGAGCGCCAAGAGCCTGTGCTCTGCAACAAGAGAAGCCACCGCAATGAGAAGCCTGCACACCACAACGAAGAGTAGCCCCCGCTCGCTGCAACTAGAGAAAGCCCGCGCACAGCAACAAAGACCCAACGCGGCCAAAAATAAAATATAATTTAAAAAAAATACAGATTTTGGAAAAGGCAAAACTATAAAGACAGTAAAAAGATGGGGTTGCCAGGGTTGGGATAAGAGAGGATGGGTAGGTGGAGGACAAGTGATTGTACGTTTGTCAAAACCTACAGAATGTAGAACACAAAGAATAATGTAAACTACTATTTTAGTTAATAATAATGTATCAATAGTGGCTCATCAGCTGTAATAAATGTACCACACTAAAGCAAGATGTTAAGGGGAACATACTAGGGGAATATAATAGGGGAATAGGAGGTGAGGAGGTATTTGGGAATGGAATCAGAATTCTCTGTCGTTTCGGCTCAATTTTCCTCTAAACCTAAAAAAATAAGCTAATTATTTTAAGAACTAAATAAATATTTGTTCATATTTTAAAGCACGATCTAAATGTCAGACTTAAGAGACAATTTAAATCTTTTCCCTTGGTTTCTATTTTTCAAAACAATTTAAGATGTTTTTTAAAGGAAAATTTAGAAGAATGTTTTTTGTTACATACCCTGTCCCTTGTGAGCATCTGAGCTCTGTTTTTGTGCACAATTTTGATAATCCCTGGAGGCTGAACCCATGCTTCACCATCCACCTGCACTGGGACTCCCTCATCACCAAATATAGTGATTTTTACTGTACGGCACTGAAATAAAACAAGTTATTTTAGAGTACAAATCATCCTGAGAAGCTGACACTCAGTCTTGTATTCACACTTGACTTTTAATCCCTTCTGTGGAATGTAATGTTATGCTTTTCCACTTAGGATAACACGGCGACAACTGACATGACAAGAAAGTCCATTATTTTACAGATGAATATACAGTGTAGGAGTCATTTGGAATAGCTTTCTCAGTGGCCCAAGTAGTGAAGTCGGGTTTGAGTAGAGAAACCAACCTGGGCTATTCGATGGTGCTGCAGTTTAATGACCCTTGAAACTGCCATTTGCACGCTATCAAATATTGCAACGACTTCCAGGATCTTGTCATCAAATGATGGTGCAGCAAATATCTGAAAGAAAAACCGACATCACACTTCCATTGATAAAGTTAAGGTTTAGGTGAAGCGGCACTTCAAACAACGTAAACTCTGCAACAGACGTATTTTTAAAAACTTATAAAAACCATTAGCAGAAAGGTAAGTAAATATTATTATGAAATGATAACCCAAGGACAAAAAATAAATCACTGAACATAGCTTAAAATAAACAAACACAATAAAAATGTTTTAAAACCCACACAGATAAAATACTCCATGCCCCTTTTATAAAGCACTCGTAGAACCAATGAACTAATATATTTCCAAATAATTCATCTTGATATAAGATGTATTAAATACCTGTTCACACTAACTCAGATATCTTGATACAATGATGCATGCAACTTTAGGAAACTTTCAAGTTTCAAAAGGTGATGCAGATTTCATAAAGTTAAAGCTAATGAACATGCAAATTATGATCCAATTCACTTGATATGTTCTAAGGGAAATCTTTCAAGGTGTTACAAGCAATATGCGTATGTGCTTTATATCTACAACAACTTTTCAGCGCATTTGAGAACATGAAAAGAAATCTCAAAGGATGAAAACACGTGGGCTTACTTTGCTTTGATGCTAAATGCATTTTCACAAAATCAACTTAACCTAAAAATTTTCAATTTCAGATGCATTACTTTGTTCCTTTTATGTCCTCTTTTACTATAACATAAATGATTGTGCCTCTGAAAAAATATTCAGTATAAAGTAGTATCATAATTAAAATTTTTACTGAAAATATCAGGACACAAATTTGGGAACTTTTCGCTATCAGACTGCTTGGTTTTAAACCCTGTCTCTTCTACTTATGAACTGCGTGAACTTTGTGTCAGTTTCTTCACTGATAAAATTTAGATAAAAATTGAGGGTAGTAAGTTATGAATGTGAAGCTCTCAGAATCCTGTCTGCCTATCTTTATTTATCTTAATCTCACTGATTTCTTCTCCTTAGAATATTTAAGAGTGATGATGGGCTGACAATTGGTTGCTAATTTAAATTTTTATACTCCAATAGGATTGGAATATATTCACATTATGAAAATTAAAAATACTTTCCAATTTATTTTATACTTTAATCCCTGCCTGCACATTTAAGAGCCCTGAGAAATCTGTTCAGTGGAACCACTACATCATGAGCTTCAAGTCAAAGGGCTTATCATTCAGTGTATGTGACTCTTCAAAGACCATGGTAAACTTCTCATTTTTATTGTTATACATACTTTCATAATTGTGCCTTCTCTCATTATCTTTAGGACAAATGCATTTCTTTTTTTTTTTTTTGGTGCGTGGGCTTCTCATCGCGGTGGCTTCTCTTGTTGTGAAGCACGGGCTCTAGGTATGCAGGCTTCAGTAGTCGCAGCATGCAGGCTCAGTAGTTGCAGCACGCAGGCTCTAGAGCACGCGGGCCTCAGTAGTTGTGGAGCATGGGCTTAGCTGCTCTAAGGCATGTGGGATCTTCCCAGACCAGGGCTTGAACCCGTGTCCCCTGCATTAGCAGGCGGATTCTTAACCACTGCGTCACCAGGGAAGTCCCTAGAACAAATGCATTTCTTAGGTTGTGTTTTTTCTTTTTTAATACAGGAAAGTATAAAAACAAAAATAGCCCTAAACCTCAATGGCCAAATGAGCAAAGTGACATTTCTAAAAATTAGAAAAATAATAATAATATAAATCTGGAAAATTAAAGGTATAGAAAGGTATTTTGGTAGGCAGAATAATATTCTCCTCCCTGCCGTCCAAAATGGCCATGTCCTAATCCCTGGAACCCGTGAATGTTACCTTACATGGCAAAAGAGACTTTGCAGATGTGATTAAATTAGGGACCTTGAGATGGGGAGATTATGTTGGATGATCTGGGTAGGCCCAGTGTAATCACAAAGATTCTTAGAAGTGGAAGAGGGAGGCAGAAGAAGAGATCAGAGTAAAGCAACGTGACAAGGACTCAACCACCTTTGTTGGCTTTGAAGATGGAGGAAGGGACCATGAACCAAGGAATGTGGGCAGCTTCTAGAAAGAGCAAGGAAATACTTACATCATCTTCTTTGGTTCCGCCCCAAAAGTTAGTGCCTCCGGCGTAGCTGGGAATGTTCAACACTGCTATCCCTTGCAGACTGGGGAGAGGAATATACTGCCCATCACACTGTAAGGTCAAAAGCTTAGAGGTCAGATAAAAAGAGCAAAACCACAAGTTTGGAAGATACTAGAATACCAATGACAAAGGACGATGGAGGAAGGTTTGTGCATAATGTGTGCTTTCCTGTAAATATATTCCTCCACATTACCTTTAACTTACTGTTTTAATTTAAAAATTTTTAAAGGGTAAATAATTATAGCCGAAGTTGTTACAGAAAACCAAATTGAAAAAAATGTTTTACAAAACAACCGAAGTGTCCACTGACAGATGAATAGATTAAAAACGTGTGATATTATAAACTTGTGATATATATATAAATGGACTATTATTCAACGATGAAATACAAGGAAATCTTGCCATTTTCAACAACATGGATTGGCTTGAGGGCATTATGCTTAGTGAAATAAGTTAGATAGAAAAAAACAAATTCTGTATGATCTCACTTATATGTGGAATCTAAAAACAAAGCAAACAAACAAGTAAAATTAAGCTAGATACAGAGAACAGCTTGATGGTTGCCAGGGGCAAGGGGGTAAGGGGTGGGCAAAATGGGTGAAGGGAATCAAAAGTACAAACTTCTAGTTATAAGATAAATAGGTCATTGAAATGTAAAGTACAGCATGGCGACCATAGTTAATACTCTGTTGAATATGTGAAGGTTGCTAAGAAAATGGATCTTAAAAGTTCTCATCACAAGAAAAAAAATTCTGTAACTGTGTACGGTGAAACTTATTAACTAGACTTATTGTGGTGATCATTTTGTAATACAGATAAAATACTGAATCATTATCCTGTACAGCTGAAACTAATATAATGTTGTATGTCAATTATACATCAAAAAAAGAAAACAAATGTTTTACCTCTTCTTTCCTCCAAAATCAGGCAGTACTTTTCATGAGTCTCTCCCAAGTCACTTAAGATATTCTTAATTGCATCATAGTTATTTTGTTCTTACTTTAAACATTGAAAGCAGGCTCTTTGAGGGTAAACTCTGGCTCCTAACCATCTCACCTAGCACCTCTCACACTCTCTGGTAGTTTGCTTGTGCTCTGTAACTAACTGGTGACTAGCTGAACTCAAGACTGAGCTTTTTAAGGAAAAAACATGCATGTCGGAAAGCACTTTACACTCCATGCCTTCTAATTAATCACGTAAATGAAAATGAATTACCACTTAACTTAAAAGAAACATACAATATCACATAGCTGGCAAAGTAATTACATATGACATATGAGTAAATTCTTACCAAATAGAAGGTTTAAGCCTTCGTTTTTAAGAGAGGAGTTTGCAGATGTCATACTTAAAACAGATGCTATATTTTCATTAAGTAATTCCCAAATTTAAAAATAACATAATTTTAGAAAAATTGCATTTTAATGCCCAATGAAAATTATCTTCAACCTTTAGAACAAATGAGAATCTGGTCTGAACCCACTTTTCAAATATTTTAAATAACTGAGACTACTTCCTAACACTAACCCTTACAGGTGTTTTTACAACCTTTCTTTTCTTTTACATAAAAACACATTCAAAGGTCCACACTGTATCTGGGCACCTAGGGCCATTCCTGACATATAACTGGTGATCAATGTGTATTTGTTAAATGAAAATATTTAGTGGAATAATAAACGTTTTTCTGAACCCAGAAATTGAACAAATATCTTTGTGTGCTTTAGAAAAAAGTCATATGGCTAACAAAGGAAATGGAAAATATGCTATCTCTGTAAATATAAAAGGCATATTTAAAAAAAAATTCAGAGCAGTCCTTAAAGGTTTTATAATGGATACACTATTTGCAAGCATAATATGGAAAAAGATGAAAGCTGTCAGAAGTTCCACATACTTTGCTGAGTTTAATATATACGCATTAGGCAAAACACCCATGGTTAAGAGCTTAATATCCATTTCATAGAGTCCCATAGGGAAAAAGGAGCAGTACATATTCAATAAATTAAGGTCACCTGACTCAACTGTTTCTCTCATATTTGGGAGTAACTTCAGTACTGTTACATTCTTTTATAATCTTCTCTATCTCCCCACATTTCCACTTGTGGTTCATAATGTGGCAAAATGCTTTAAAACTGCAGCTACACTTTTTTTTTTTCTGATTAGTGTCGGCTTTTTCTGCTCCTTTCACTAGGCAATGTGGTGTAGTGGGAAGATAGTGGGCCCGTTTTGAATTCTGTCTTTGTTTGGGCAAGAGCCTTAAACTTTCAGAGCCTCATTTTGCCATACCTTGTCCATATAGTGTGGCCAATAAGGTAAGGGACAGGAAAGCATCTAAGACACATAGTAAGGAGTCAGTAAATGTCTTTCTTCAGTCACAATTACGAATTAATATTTCATGGGGAAAAAACATTGGCGTTGAAACTTTGGCTTCTCCAGTTACCAACTGTTTGATTTTAGCTAGGCAAGTGACTTCATGCTTCTGAAATAACTAATAATACCTGCCTCATAAAGAATGAAAATAACTACCTCATAAAGTTTAAGAATTAAAGGTGATTTGTATTGATAGGAAGCATTTAGGAAACTTCAATTATTATGACTTAAAATATAGCTATAATAATTATTATTGAATGAACTAAACAAAGATAGAAAGTACTATTATATAACAAGCCAAATTTAACAAATTATGGAGACATGTTATGAGATTATGGAAATATGTGAAATTACAAAAAACATGAAGTAAAAAACATGAATTAACTATTTGTTACCATGTATTTCATTATAGATTACAGGTGAACATTGTTTTTTTCTTTCATGTATCTTAGTATTTAAAGGACTCAAAACAGTATTTGATCATTATTTCACTTAAAAAACAGAACAAGCTGTGAGATACATGTAAATTAGGTATATCTGGACCAAAAAGTCATCCTTAAGAAAAAAATTTGAATCTTAACGACAGTTTTCATTCATAGGTCAAAGGTGTTTCTACTCTAAAATTAGGAAAATTTGATGTTACAATGTTATTCTGCATTTCTGGCATTCCCATGATTGTAGAGAGGATTATAAACCTTACTCAAATGTTCTAAAACTCCGGTATGTATCAGATTCACAGTTTATGTGGCTTGAAAACAGGGTTTATATTTGCATAACTCGTTTCAGTTTAAACTGTGATTTCTTGAACATTAGGTCGATGAACTATGATTCTGCACAAAAGCATTATTTTGTCCGTTTTGCAGATGGAGAAACCAAGGTTAAAGTCTTTCTTCTGCACAAAGTCAAGACACGACTTCTTCCATACAACACAACAGGGAAAGGAAAACTTCTGAGCAAAAAGTTAAGAGTTTGTTTTGCTAACAACTGGCACCTGGTGAAAGGGACCTTTCTGGGCAGAGTTTCCCAAGCCTTGGGTCTTCTTCTCTACCTTTATCCCAAGGGATCCGGCATCAGGGAAATGAATTTTTAAACAACGGACCTTCCATAGTCCTCAGGGGTAGCAGGTGTTTTGTTTGTTTATTTTTAACTCTGTCAAAGAATTCTCTAACTTTTCTACTTTACCTTTGGTGTATATTAACATGCTTTCATTTATCTTGTTTTACTAAATTTACTTTCCTTTTCATCATTCAACATAAACTTCTATGTTAAATGTTAATGTTTCATTTGTGGATAGATTCAGATAGATTGAGGGGTCTGTTAACTGGAATGGTAAAAACTTACTTCTTATGGTCAGCAACCTCTGAAATTTAGCATTGCACTCAATTATAAATGTAGATAGCAATCCACATATTAGCAATACCCCTGACATCATCACCATTAGAAACAGATGTTTTCTATTATATTACAGATGTTTCAGATATCTCTTAAGATCTCTGTTCATCATTACTTCAAAAGTATGGTACTTATTATATATATGCTGTTAGAGGTTTGTCATTTTATGTGGCAATGAAGAAACACATATAATACTCTATAACACTTTAAAAAATATTTCATTAATTTATTTCAATATTATTTTCTTTTGTATGTATATATATTTAACTAATGCTTTAAAAATAATATTCTGAGAAGGGGTCCATAGTTTCACTAGCATGCCAAAGTGGTCCACAGCTCAAAAAAGTGTTAAGAACCTCTGTTAAATGGAGATTACAAAACAGCTGTGTAGGGTATTGTTCAGAATTTGGACCACCAATAAAAAAAGACAGAAGTAGTACTTCTGCAGAGCTGAAGGCTCTTCCAGAAATAAAGGCAATGGAGTCATTCTGAATCCAGATAGTTCCCTAAATCTTAAAGATGCCCAGCTATGGGTCTTGATCACAGCACTTAACAAATTAGGGTAAAATGATCATCTGCCTATTTCCTTCTCAAGTCAGGGCCAGGAACTGTGCAAGACAACGGGGATAACAAAGATGAACACAACTTCCTACCTGTCCTTAAGGAGAGTGTGGCCGACTAGGGGATGTCAATAAAGAAAATGAACGATTACACTACAATCCATAGGCAAGAACCCAAGTTGAGTGACGGATGGGGCTGCCAAGGATAGTGTTTACTAAGTGTGAGCCTTCCTCATTTTGTACCTTTTCAACCAGTAACATCTATCTTAATTTTACAAGCAATGATAAATCAAACCAGCTGATCATGTAGTTATGCTGTAGAGTGGAAGGTAGAACAGGCTTATCTTTACTAGGACATTTAGTTGATCATGAATGAGCCAGGCACCTCTTGATAGTCTACGTTCCACTATCAAGATAACACCTAAAACAAAAACGTCCTGTTTAATACACTGAGTTGTCAACTTAAGATGTGCACACCTTTCTGTATGCAGTCTATACCTCAATTTAAAATATCTAGTTATAAAAAGATACAAGATAGGAAAGACACGCTTATCAGCATAAACAGTGAGCCCTGGATCAAAGGTGAAAGAAAATAACATTCTAAGAAAGCAGTAGACTTTTCAGAGTCATGTCCCCAATTTTCTTTTTCCTGTTAATCAGAGATTAAATAACTTTTGCTGTCCTTAATTTACTATTTAAATTAGTTTAAAAATACTAAAAAGTTTAAATGCTCAAAATCTCTTTTCATTTAAGTAACTTGTTAGAGATAATTAAAACAAAAAATACATTTAAATTAAAAGGTTCTATTTACTATGATATTTTGAGGGATCTGTGAAACTTCAGGCATTATAGAATTGGGTCAGAATTTGGAAAATTAAAATGGAAAAATCTGTTTAAAATGCTATCCTGGGGACTTCCCTGGCGGTCCAGTGGTTAAGACTTCGCCTTCCAATGCAGGGGGTGGAGGTTTGATCCCTGGTCAGGGAGCTAAGATCCCACATGCCTCTTGGCCAAAAAACCAAAACATAAAAAACAGAAGCAATTGGGCTTCCCTGGTGGCGCAGTGGTTGAGAGTCTGCCTGCCGATGCAGAGGACACAGGTTTGGGAAGATCCCACATGCCGCGGAGCAGCTAAGCCTGTGAGCCATGGACGCTGAGCCTGTGCGTCCAGAGCCTGTGCTCCGCAACGGGAGAGGCCACAACAGTGAGAGGCCCGCGTACCACAAAAAAAAAAACAAACAAAAAAAACCAGAGCAATATTGTAACAAATTCAATAAAGACTTTAAAAATGGTCCACATCAAAAAACGTCTTAAAAACAACGCTATCCCATATATATGTACTCCCATGGCCCTACCATTTCACAGAGCACCTCAATTCCACAGGAACATCCAAATTTCAGGATCTAATGACAATGGTAATTGTGTCACACATATCCAGTGTCTATATCTCCTTTGGTGTAAAGTTGATAACCACGTTTATTTTTTCTCCTCAAGTGTTTAAACACTATTCAAGAGAAACTGAGGCCAAATCAGCTCCACAAATAAATCTTTTTTTTTTTTGAAAGTAAGATAATGTGAAATGCCTTTACTTCTAGATGAACTTACCTCAAGTTGAACTCTCTGTTCCAAATTCTTGTACGATCTCTGTAATAACTCCCGGGTTCCAAGGACTCCATACCACATCAAGTTTTTAGTTCGGCTCCTGAAAATAAATGTTGGCAGAGAACTTCAGTATAACTATTATTTATTTACTCTTGAAAGGCAGAGAGAGCAAAAGAGGTAATAAACGAAATTAAAGTAAAATTGCCTTTGCATAATTACATTATTGCTATTACCAAAATTACCTGCATTTTTCAGGGTGCTCCTCTCTCTTATTATTAAATTCTAATGAAATTTTTGCATCTAATCCAATCCCAAAGTAATTGTTCATGACACATTTTTCAGAATATCCATCTCTATAATAAGGAAAAGTACATAAAAGTCAATTTCTGGTTCCTAAAAACAATTACAATCTGCACACAAAATAGCGCTTAACACCATTCAAGCCTCCATTTCTTATAGAAGAGAGGGAAGCTTAGCAGGAATCATTTCCTATTCATATGCCATGCACACGACCCCAGTACACGTCTGTGATTTTCAGTACATATGATGTAAAGTGATGGTGGGCAGGGCAAAGCAGAGACAGAGTCATGGTAATGCTTTTCTGTTAATTGTAACAAAATCTTAGTTCTTCAACTTCCTACATAAGCCCCTCACTACGCACACAAATGGGAGGGCCTTGCAGTCAGATGTCAACTGTCCTCTTTTTTTAATTAGAAAGTCTCCTCCACACTTGTACTTTTATTGAACATTTATTGAGCAGTAAACAACTAGATCGAGTCCCTTCTTCTAGGTGCTCTGGAAAGTAAATACAAAGGAGTACAGTAGTGTCCTTCAAGAGTGTCATTAGAGAGATGAGACATAGCGAAAGCAAAATTAAATATGGAAGTAAAAAGAAGTACATACTGAACAGCTAATTTTAAGGAGTTTTGAGAAGGGAAGGGACCAATGTGGGCCACAAGCTTTCTGAAATAAGTCAACCTAGAGGCCGAATGTGGACAGATGGCAGAATTGGCAAGACGGAGAAAAAATGAGGTGAAAGGAATAGGCAAAATGTGAGTATGAAGGCAGCGATGAATAAAATATTCCAGGGAAAAGTGTGCAGAGCTGTGACTCACTTCGCCATTGGGTTGTTATCCAAGACCACAGACTGGAAGGGACCTACCTCAGATCATGAAAACCACTGTATTTCAAGTGGGTCAACGTACTCATCATTATCGACTTTTGAACTTTTCTGATGATCCTTTTTGGATGTGAAACTATATTTACTGCAATGCATTTAAAATGTTACCATTCGTATAAAACAAAAACAAGGAAAGCCAAAACAAAATATTTGCAGAAGTATTTTCTTACACTGAATCTGGATCTGGGTCAATAAATGGCGTTGCACCGAAAGGATCAATATTTGCTAGTAACATTTTGTTGATGATAGAACTCCCAGCAATTGAGGCAGCTAGTCCTGCTCTTAAACCTGGACGGAAAAAAATACAGGATCGCGCGTTAAGAGAAAAACAGAAAGAGCCAGTCCATTGTTTTTAGACCTAATCAGAAACACCTTGCTCCCAAAGCATGGCTTTCAGAGTCTGTTCTTCTCATTAATCATAACTAAGAACTATGACGTTGGTAAATACAAGGGTTTTTTTAAACTTTTTATTTTATATTGGAGTCTAGCCGATTAACAATTTTGAGATAGTATCAGGTGCACACAAAACAACTCAGCCATACGTGGTAAATACAAGGTTGTTGATGCTTCTTGGATGGTTGTTGTCATAAAAAATGAAGCAGGTGAGGACCTAAATAGGAATCTCTTTGTGACAGTTTCTTATTTACCATCAATGATTCTGTAACTTCAACAAGTACTTCCTTTTTATTAGCAAATAAGGTAGTAAGCCTGTAAGGAATTTACAATAAAGGCTGAATTATCCAGAATGTCATAGAGTTATCACTTCCATACTCTCAAAGCATAGATAATGATACTCAAGTAAAAATGTTGACATGTAAGGTGAAAATTCAGTTTTGGTGTCAAGAATAAGTAGCAAAATATTAAACACAGGTATTTATGAATTTTAGAAGAATACAGTATTGAACATAAAAATGAAGCATTTATATTACCTCTAAATATGCAAAACTTCAAATTCATTTCAACAACTAGTTAGCTTTCGACTAACTAGTTATGGTATTCAAAGCTAACGAAGTTTATGATCTACAAACCCAATATTAAGGCTAGAAGCACTAAAGTCTGGCGAGAAGACAAAGGAATAGGGACCCAAGGGAACAGATCGACAAAAAGGAAAGAATAGTTCAGAAAAATATGTCATGCAATTGAGAAACACGAGGAAAAAAAGTCCTTTCGTTAGCAAACATTCCTTTCCACAACAATGTGCTCCTTTTAGAAGACGTTCATTATTTAACTACAAAGTTTAGCTGATTATCAAATAATCAAGATGAATTTTATTCTGTCATTTAATTTCATAGTTTTGAATATGCAATGGTATACTCTGCTATGACAGTTCCCTTTATGTCTAAATAAGTAAACAGATGAACAAAACAACCATGCTGGTGAGAGAAAAGAACAGTTTGAAGAGGTGAAGAGTCATATTTCAGATGCCCCATAGAAAAGTACAGTATTTTCTAAAATGTTTTAAGGTTAGCCATATTTACAGCTTCAGCCCAGAAAGGTTCATCCCAGGGCTCCAGGTTTGAAGAGAGATATGACCTCTAGACATGGAAGCCTTTCCAGAACCAAATGTATTCTGGATTTATCTTTTTTATTTTAATATTTTCATTAAGATGTAATTTACATACCATAAAATTCACTCCTTTAAAGTATATAATTCAGTTGTTTGTAGTATATACACAAAGTTGTGCGGTGATCACTATTAATTGAGAACTTTTTATTACTCCCCCAAAGAAACCCCTTACCCATTAGCAGTCATTTTCCATTCCTCCCATTGCCCCCTGTTCTCAGATCCTGGGAACCACTAAACTATCTTCTTTCTCTGTGGATTTGACTATTCTGGACATTTCATGTAAATGGAATCACATAATATGTGCCTTTTTGTGTTGAGCTTCTTTTGCTTGGCATAATGTTTTCAAGGGTAATCATGTTGTAGCATATATCAGCGCTTCATCCTTTTAATGGTTGACTAATATTCCATTGTATGGATATACCACATTTTGTTCCTCCATTCATCAACTGATGAATATTTGGGTTGTTTCCACTTTTTGGCTACTATGAACAATGTTGCTAAAAACAGTCATGTACTAGTTTTTGTGCAGACATGTATTTTCAGTTCTTATGGGTATATATGTAGTAGTAGAGTTTCTGGATTATATGTTAACTCTGTGTTTAACCCTTTGAGGAACTGCCAAACTGTTTTCCAAAATGGCTGCACCATTTTACATTCTAACCAGCAGTGCATGAAAGTTCCAATTTCTCCATGTCCTTGACAATATTTGTTATTATCTGTCTTTTTTTGATAGTCATCCCAATAGGGTAAAGTGGTATCTCATTGTGGATTTCACTTCATTTCCCTGTGAGCAATGATGTTGAGCATCTTTTCATGTGCTTATTGGACATTTGAATAACTTTTAGGGAAAATGTCTACTCAGATCCTTTGACCATTTTTAAATTGGGATATGTCTTTCTATTGTTGAATTTTTAAGATTTATCTATATATCTTGGATGCTAGTCCTTTATCAGATATATTATTTGCAACTATTTTCTCCCATCCTGTGGATTGGATCTCACTTTCTTGACAGTGCCCTTTGATTCACAAAAATTTTTAATTTTAGTGAAGTCCAATTTATCTTTTTTTCTTTTGTTGTTTGTGTTTTTGGAGTCATGGCTAAGAAACATTGCCTAATCCAAGGTTATGAACATTTATGTCTATGTTTTCATTTTATAGTTTCATATTTTTAGCTCTTACCTTTAAGTCTTTTATCCATAATGAGTTAATTTTTATATATGGTGTGAGGCAGGGGTCCATCATAATTCTTTGCATGTGAATATCTAGTTGCCCTGGTACCACTGATTGAAAAGACTATTCTTTCCTCATTAAATAATTGTCTTAGCACATTTGTTGAAAATCAATTGACCATAAATGTAGGGGTTTATTTCTGGACTTTCAGTTCTATTCTATTGATCTATATGACCATTTTCATGGCAGCACTATGCAGTTTTGATTACTGTAGCTTTGGAGGAAATTTTGAAATCAGAAAGTGTTTTTCCTTCAACTTTGTTCTTCCTTTTCAAGACTTTTCAGCTATCCTGAGTTCTTCGTATTTCCATTAAGAATTTTAAGGTCAGCTTATCAATTTCTTCAAAAAAGGCAATTGTGATTTTGATAAGGGTTGTGTGGAATCTTTGGCTCAATTTGAGGAGAGCTGCCATCTGAGTAATATCTAGTCCTCTGATCCATGAACACAGATGTCTTTCAATTTTGTTAGGTCTTTTAAAATTTCTTTCAACAATGTTTTGTAGTTTTCAGTATTCAAATAGTTCAGCTTCTTGGTTAAATTTACTCAGTTTTTTGGGTTATTTTGGATGCTATTGGAAATTATTTTCTAAAGATCTTCAGATTGTTCATTACTAGTGTACAGAAATACAATTATTTTTTATATATTGCTCTTTTATCTTGAAACCTTGTTTTTGTTTATTAGCTCTAATTGTGCATGTGTGTGTGTGTGTGTGTGTGTGTGTGTGTGTGTGTGTATTCCTTAGGATTTTCTATATACAAGGTCAAAGTATGAAGAGATACAGTTTTGCTTTCTCCTTTCCAGTTTGAATGCCTTTAATTCTTTTTATTTTGCCTAATTGCCCAAGGTAGAAGCTCCAACAAGGCTGAATAGAAGTGGGTAGTTTGGACATCCTTGTCTTGCTCCTAATATTAGGGAGAAAGATTTCAGCCTTTCACCATTAAATATGAGGTTGGCTATAGGTTTTTCATAGATGCCCTTCTCAGGCTAAAGAAGTTTTTTTCTATTCCTAGTTTGTTGAGTGGTATTACCACTGGAAGGTGTCGAATTTTTTTTTAATGCCTTTTCTGTATTTATTGAGATGATTGTATAGTTTTTGCTCCTTATTCTATTAAGATGGTATACTACATTGATTAATTTTCATATGTTGCATCAATTCTGCATTAGTAGGATACTATGCACTTGATCATGGTGTATAATTCTTTTTATATGTTGTTGGATTCAGTTAGCTAGGATTTTGTTGAGGATTTTTGTGTTACTATTCATCAAGGATATTGGTCTATAGTTTTCTCATGATGTCTTTGACTGGTTTTGGTGTCAGGGTAATACTGGCCTCATAGAATGAGTTAGAGAGTGTTCTTTCAACAACAACAACAAAAAGACACAAATGATCTTATTTCCAAAGCGTAAAGAGACTAACAGACAAAGAAAACAAACTTATGGTTACCAAAGGGGAAAGGGACGTGGGGGGAGGGATAAATTAGGAGGCTGGGATTAACATACACACACTACTATGTATAAAATAGATAACCAACAAGGATCTACTGTATAGCACAGGGAACTATACTCAATGTTACGTAATAACCTATAAAGGAAAAGAATCTGAAAAAGAATATATATATGAAACTGAATTGCTGTGCTATACATCTGAAACTTACATGATAATGTAAATCAACTACACTTTAATAAAAAATAAATAAAATGTAAGTTAAGAAAAGTGTTCTTTCTTTTTCTAGTTTTTGGAAGAGTTTGTAAGGGACTGGTGTATTAATTCTTCTTTAAACATTTGGTAGAATTCACCAGTGAAGCAATTTGGGCCTGGGCTTTTCTTTGGAGGAAGTTTTTTGATTACTAATTCAATCTCTTTCCTTGTCATAGATCCAGCTAGATTTTCTATTTCTTCTTGAATCAGTTTCAGTAGTTTGCCTGTTTCTAGGAGTTTGTCCATTTCATCTAAGTTACCTAATTTGTTAGCATGCAATATTTTATAGTTTTTCCTTACAATCCTTTCTATTTCTGTAAGGTCCATAGCAAAGTCTCCTCTTTCATTCCTGATTTAAGGAACTTGAATCTTCTCTCTTATTTTCTGGGTCAGTCTAGCTAAAGGCTTATCAATTTTGTTAAACTGTTCACAGAACCAACTTCTGGTTTTATTGATTTTCTGTAATGTTTTATATTCTCCTATTTCACTTATTTCCACTAAAAACTTTATTATTTCCTTCCTACTGCTTGTTATGGGTTTGTTTACTCTTATTTTTCTAGTTTATTGAAGTGGAGAGTTAGGTTTTTGTAGTCATTCTACTTTTCAAATGTAGACATTTAATACATTTCACTCTAGCACTACTTTAGCTGCATCAAATAAATTTTGGTACGGTGTATTTTTGTTTTCATTCATACCAAAGTATTTTTTAAAATTTCTCTGTGATTTGTTTTTCTTTGACCCACTTATTTCCACATATTTGTGCATTTCCCAAATTTCCTTCTGTTATTGATTTTTAATTTCATTCCATTGTGGTTGGAGGTCATACTTTCTATGATTTCAATCCTTCTAAATTTATTTAGAATTGTTTTATGGCCTAATATATGGCCTATCTTGGAGAATTTTCCATATGCACTTGAGAAGAATGTGTATTTTGCTATTGTTAGGTGGAGTGTTCCGTAGACATATTAGCTATACTTGTCTTACGTGTTTTTCAAATTTTCTATTTCCTTCTTGCTGTCTAGTTGTTTTATTCATTACTGAAAGTGGGATAATAAAGTCTCCAACTATTATTATTGAATTATGATTCACCTTTAAAAATAATTTGTAGGAGAAATTGATTTTCAGGGTGTAATTTGGGTTCCAATCTACTCTGGAACGAATCTGGAAAGTTTTCACTGAGTCAAACAAATGGTACTTAAGGATACCTCTGAGACATCTACATCTACATCTACATCTACATCTACATCTACATCCCATCCTTTCCACACAAGTCCTTTGGTTTCTGCTAATATTATCCTAATCCCAAGTCTTTATCCAGGGAAGGCTATGGAGATACATAAAAGGTAGTAGAATATAAGATCAAATTTACCATAAGTACTTACATGCAGATTCCTGGGCTCCACTCTAGAACTACTCAATGAGAATTTCTCAGGGCAGGGTTCAGAAACACTTGCTTTAATACTTCCTAGGCAACTCTTGTACACACCAAAGTCTAAGGATCTGGACTCTGACTGACAAGAGTACCAAGAACATTTTCTTAAAGGAACATTTACCTTTAAGAACACATTTCTAGGGACTTCCCTGGTGGTTCAGTGGTAAAGAATCCGCCTTACAATGCAGGGGACGCAGGTTTGATCCCTCGTCAGGGAGCTAAGATCCCACATTCCGCTGGGCAGCTAAGCCCACGTGCCGCAAACTACAAAGCCCACGTACCCTGGAGCCTGCACACCACAACTGGAGAAGAGAAAACCCGCACAACACCACTAGAGAGAAGCTTGCGCACCACAATGAAGAGCCCACACGCCTCAACGACAGGTCCTGCATGCCTCAACGAAGATCCCGGTGCCACAACTAAGACCCGGCACAGCCAAAAATAAACAAAAATAAATAAATAATAAATCTTAAAAAAAAAAAAAAGAACACAGTTCTATAGTTCAGGAAAATGAGTACTTATACGTTTTCACGGAAATACTTAAAAATACACCATGTTTCAGAATCTGTACTACCTGGGCAGATTATTCTGGTATTGAGCACTGGGAGGTTTTCTTTACTGGCTGCCACAGCAGGACCAGAGCCAGAGTCAGTTTGGGAACGACTTGCCCGGCCATCTGGAGACCGAGGTGCAGTTTTAACTGTTGGCAAAAAGTCCAGATTAAAAGGAGATAAAGTTACAAAAATAAGCAAGTCCTTACACACTCAAGACATAAAATAATTTCATACATGTTTAATCAGTAGAACCAAAAATAATTACACTGTGTTTATTCTTTTACCATTTTCTGTTCATTTTCTTGGGATTTACTATGTGGAAGGAGTCTGCCACAGTTAGAAGTCTTGATCTCCCATTTTGAACAGATGGCAATTAATAAAAAATAGATGCTTACCATAATTAAAGGTCAGTGATACTCATAATTTGAATGTGAGAAACCCATTATTTAAAAAAAAGGCAATTCTGAAGCCTGACAATTTTTGAAAACGGAACATGTGTTGCAGTGTATACTACCAATGCAATCCTTTTCTCAAAAATGTTGGATAAATGATAAAATTTAAGGAATGTAATTCCCAGAGCTAACAGTGAAACATGAGTAACATTTTCTTCTACACTTGGAAGGAAAAATATTATTTTTTCAAATGAAACCAATATACTTTTCCTGTACTTCCCAATTAATTATTTACTCAAGACAATGATTTGTCCAAAACAGTTTTATCATATTTTTATAAAAGCTCAATATGTTTAAAAAATTATTCCAAAACAGAATTACTCTCAAAGTAAACAACAAAAAGAGAGATTTAATTCTATCTAAACTGGGGCACTTTAATGGAGAGCAAATAGTATCTTTAACTAATTTAGGAGCGATTGGCAAGTGTTTAAAAAAACAGTAATCCTCAAACTCAATTTAAAAATACTCTAAAACTTAATTATGTTTACTCTCCCTAAGACTAATTACAAACTAACTATATTAATCTTACACACTCATCTCTCTGTTCAAAAACAGTCCAGGTGCACTAAAGAGAAGTAGCAGAACAGCCACTCTTTTTTTTTTTTTTTTTTGACAGATGGGAGCCCTGGAACTAATTTCTAATAAAAATAACCTTTTGATATTCATCTCTGATAAAAAACAGAGTGTGTTCTAGTGACTAAGATTGATCTTCCATTGCAGGTAACTAAATTAATGTTTCATGGTTCTTCTTAAACATAACATCTCATTGATCATATTAATGTGTATTTTGCACATCTCAGATACACGAATTATTATATTATTCAATGATAATACAATGAATATGCTTCAAAAAATTAATGATTAACACAGAAACACTTCTACTGCTACTGATTCCCACTGAATTGGATTACTAGCCAAAAAATAAGATCAAATACTGCTCCATAAAGACTTGTACAATCTATGCCTATTTCAATAACAGTATCTACACCACTATATCTGTATTTTTTTGGTTTCCTTTGCAGGCTATAATGGAAGTGTCAAATTCATGAGAGTATAGCAAGGTGGGATGGTAGCTGGTTAGAAAACCATTACCAATGAGTGCTGAAAAACCGATCCTCCAAAGAGAGCCATTCATTATGGCTCATTATGTCCAGAATGAGTAGTACAGGTATCAGAGTATTCTTGCATTACAGAAATATCTGGAGAATATTGCTCAAAACGGAGCATCGTATTTTAATGGGGTATCATAGTGACCAAACGGGTGCAACCAGAAAAAAAAAGTATAAAATCATCAAATTAGATTGGTAAAACAATTTAGGAGAGAGAATCTGGAAAAGAAGATATAATGTGTGGGAAGAGACTACGATGCCATGAAAGCTGTTTTCAGTATCATTTCAGGGTTGCCACACAGCAGAGTCACCTTCAATATCGTGAAATGATGTGTGTAAAATTGCTTTTAAACTAGCCATAAAGCCCTACACAAATGTCAGTAGTTGTTACTGTTAACATTATCATACATAAAAGTTTATTAATAATAGCTATAATCATGGGTAGAAATTTAAGGAAGAATATATAAAGCTCAATACATTAACAAAAAAAAAAAACTTCCTAAGAATTAGAGCTGACCATAAGAGGGGGACGAAGTGAAAGTGAGTAGTCCGAAGGCTCAATGACCATCGGTCAAGGTTGTAAAATATGCCTGCGTTGGATTATATCCTGCAATGGGGCCATTTAAGGTCTAAAAGATCTAAGGTTATAAAATTGGGTTGCGTGCTGGAATAGGTACACATAAGGTCTAAGAGGACTAAGGATGTAGAATATAAAAGCACTGGTTGTATGTCAGACATGTGGGGTCTATAATATGGTCTAATTTCAAAGTTCCTAAGAGTTTTAAATACAATTAAGAACTACTCTTTTCAAAGTTAGTGTTAGCGACAACAACGGAAGTAGTAGCAATAATCATAATAGTGATAATGACAGCAGACATTCCTTTACAGCACAATGTACCAGGTGCTATTTTAGGCACTTAATGTGTGTTAACTTATTTAAAGGTCGCAACAAGTAGGTACATTATTATCATTTTATCACTATTATCATTATAGCATTTCACAAATGAGGAAACCACAGAGAACTTAGGTAATCTATCCAAGTTTATATGTAATGAAAGTAAAAGCAAAAATTTAATGATGGCAAACAGTTGTGATATAATATCCATTGATTTTCATTAGTACTATGTAATTATTTTCATATTATCTTCTCATCTTCATTAATATTTCTGCTTGTTTTATTCTAGTAAATTAACACTTTTTCCCTCATACAACATGAAAAATTAAAAGTATAAATTCATTTTCAATTAAAACCTAAAAGGTAGAGAAATAGTTAATATTATTCAAGCAACTACACAATAATTTCCTGGCAAAAATAATTTCAGTAGAGATAGGGTTGTAACTAGATGTCCTATGATTTAAAAACTTAATTTAGCGATAAGGATTATCAGCCATCTAGGCTGATCAATGGAACTCAAGGGACTGATAAATTATTTAAATGTCAAGTTTTATGCATGTGAGGCCTGCAGCTTCCATATTATTCTCAAAGGAATCTGAGGGTTAAAATAGGTTAAAAACTGCTGTTTTGGTGTTTACTCTTTCTTCAGGAAAATTAAGATATTTAGCCACATTTGGTCCCCAAATCCTTAGTTTATTATGATGATTTCTAGATCATGTGATAAAAAAGGGATGTGAGAGTATTTGACAACGGTCTAAATAATGTTACCTTCATTATTTTAGCATTCATGAATATCTAAGCTTTAACTTCTGAAAAACCTTGTTAAAAATAAAAATACAAATAGTTTATTTCAAACTGACAGGCCTTTCAAAAACTAAAAGCAGAATTACATTTTATTTAATTCCAAAATAATTTTATCACAGTTTTCTTACCAGTTAATGACACTTTTGCATCATCTTCTTTTGATTCATCTTTAGACTCATCTGTTTCTGTGCTATCGTAATCAAATGATTGATTAACTGGTTCAGAGGAGTGAACTGTCTGGTCATCCATCACTTTAAGTACCCAGAAGAGAAGTATGTTTGAACAAGCAAAAATAAGATCCATAAATATTAAAATATGCTTAAAAAAGGAAAATTGAAATAGAAACCCAAAGAGATTCCACATTCACAAATAAGCACTGATTGGCGATGAACTTTGGGGTCATGTGATGTCTGTTAAGTACTAGATTATAAAAGGAAATATTTTAAAGTGTCAAAATTATATTTTTAGTGGAAGAGAAAAATAAAATATAAGAACTTTAGAGAATGAAATACAAGTCCAATTACAAGTTACAATCTGTTTCTGAATATTAATTATTTGTATTAAAGTTAACTTCTAATCTACTACTAAAATTCTAAGAGAAGTATACATATTACATTAATACAAAAAAATAAAATATACGTGTAACTTTTATAAACTCTTAAAGAAGCAACATCAACATTTAGGAAATAAATGTTAAAATATTTTCAAAGTAGTTTATAGGTTTGATATTCTTTAAGAATTTAACAGATTCCAGTTTAAAAATTTTAGAAATATGATTTAAAGGTAATTTTTAACTTTATTTTAATGTTTCCAGTGTACTTTATCTCTGAAACTTTTTAAAGTGTGTCCAGACTGACCAACAGGAAAATTCCCTCGTGCTTGCCACGGGAATGCTGCTCCCTTCTTCAGAAGTTACTTTTGTTAATGTGTACCTTTTCCGGCCTCTTCAATGACTTGCCTCACTGCTTTCTTTAAACTGTTTGCCCGCAGCATTATTTCCCTCGGTTTGACAGTTTTCTGGGAGGAAGGTTTTGTAGTGTCATCCAAGAGTTGTTCCTTGCTTTCACACAAGGATTCTTCGCTGGACGATTCCACAGGATCTTCTTCTACAATGAGAGGGCTGATGCCCGGGAGAACCGGACTAGCCTGGGAATCTGTGTGCAAAGCCTGGAGCAGTTGTTCAAGCTTCTCATTTAGAACTGAACACTAAGAAAACAAAAACGCGGTAATGAATCTTCATTTAGTGGAGATGGAAAGTGATAGTTTAAATGAATGGTTTTTGATTTTTAGAGGAAAGATGCCTACACTGATGTTTATCATTAATTGGTTATCGATTATAAATTATACCTTAGACAGCTATGGACTTAATAATTTATAATTTTTTAGAAAACAGCACAATTATTCTGTAAATTTACTGATTTATACTTCCAGAACTATTCAAGCACCACTGCACACGTGAAAATCTTTACAATCTTCCCAAAGCTATTTTTCTTTAAAAGAAAACAACGAAGGCTTCACGATAAAGTGACACATTACATTAACAATTTACACATTACACAAAATTTGCTGTACATTATACAGCAAAACATTGCATAAACTTTTTTTTTTAGTAATCAACTTACGGCACTGCCAAGCCTGTCTGAGTCTTGTAAACACAAACTGCCAAGTCTGGCTGAGTCTTGTAAACTCACCTTCAAACCTTTGGCTTGCAAAAGAGTGACAGTACTTAAGGGATTATTGGCTCAAAGAAAGAGAAAAAGGAATATGCACAGGATAAGGAAGAACGATGCAGAACGATGCAGAAAGAAAACAGGTACTGGGCCCTTGTTTCTTTCTGCTTTTCTTGAATTCCTAAGAGTAAAGAAACATTTAGAACTGAAGCTATTGACACTACTGCCTAATATACGTTTTACCTCCACACAATTTCCAGTCCCTTCCGCCTCCCTTTATTTTTGATGACTTGCCAAGAGAGAGTTACAGCAGAGATAGTTATGAGAAAAAAGTGTGACTACAGAGGGTTTCTGTTTCCTGAAGCTCTCCACAGAGCAGAAAAACAAGAGAAAGAGGTTGAAAACTTCAAATGTATATTTCTATTTTCTTTTCCTTCCACTCAATCAAACCACCATCTACAGCTGGGTAAGATCATTCCTTTGCAAAGCCCAAGAGAGCCAAGCGTTCTGTGAGAATGCCCTGTCGTGAACAAATGAAAGCAAAGATGGTAGCATTCAAGGTTCAGTAAACGATTCTTATTTCAGCCTCAGAAAGCTCACAACGGAAAAGAAATACCTATAAAGAAAAAGGCAAAGCAAGAAACAGAACCCTGAAAGAGGTCGAGGATCATAACATCTGGGAAATCCAAGCAATGATGCTGGGAGGGAACTTGAGGGGCCAAGGTTTGCCTGGAAGTGGAAAACCATTACTCTTCCCACTGGAAAGCCAGCTTCCCAGCATTTCCCCCCATGTGACCTGACTACTGTACATTTCTCCTTCAAAATGTCAATCAGTGGGAAAAAGGAGTTGAGTTATCAAGTTCGGCGTGTTGGTCTTCAGCAATGCAGTTTTCCTACATATTAAAGGGACTAACCATAAAGCATGTTTTAAACCCTCCTATCTGATTCAAAAGTAATTTTTCTCTTGGTTTAAGATATTTTGGCAGGAAAGCCACTTAATCAATTTAGCTATAAAACACAGTTCAATATTAACACTGTCAGTAAAAAACCTTCCTGTCCTGAACACTTCCCGCTTACTTTATTGGCCACGGCATCGGCTGCAACAGCTTTTTCCAACGTTTTTTCATGCGCCTTCTCTACTTTGGCAACGAAATCCTTTACAGTTTCACAAAGTACCCTTTGAAGAAAAGAAATTGTGCAAGTCAGGAAACTCGGTAGGCTGATTTGCTTCGATTTACAAACATATTTAAAAATAAGCACAATTAAGTAAACTGTTAAAATATCGGGATCATTTGTTTAGAAACCCATACTTGTATTTGCTGTGTAACATGTCCTATAGAAGTTCAAGACATTAGAAGTGATAAACGGATACATGAATAAACCTTGCTCTACATAATTTAAATAAGTCATTTTAAGGTTATAACAAGCCTTTCTCAAATATTTAAATTTTTAAAATTCTTGAGAAGAGTAGTTGTAGACCTTATTTAAAAAAGAAAGCATTATCTTCTGTACCTTATGTATCCTTATAACAGGACTTTCAGTGTTGAGCAGACAAGAATAAATCTGTCACTAATGGTGTCACTGCTGCTCTCCTATTCATTATATAGGTAACTATATTCTTCCTGAAGAGGAAAGAGGTTGTGCGTTATGCTGGAAACCAACCTGCCTCTTGACTTGAGTTATAGTCTCTGTAAATCCATTCATTTTTTTCCTTAAGATCACCAATGTAATACCATGCAGACTAACTGAATTTAGGTCTTGTTCGTGTCAGCAATATATGGTTTACTTGTTTGTTTCTTTTAATTACATTTGGTTTCTTTGCAATAGAAATAGACTAAAAGAAAAAAATCTGAAACATCAAAAAATTTGCCAAAAGTCTTTAGAACTGGTGTTGGATTAGAAACTACAACCAACAGAATGGTATATGACCAGCTTTTTGTAGGAAGCACTTATAAAGTGATTTTGAAAACAAAATCAGACTATTTAAAAATAACCATATTTCTCTTTAACATTGATAAAGGTTGAGGAATTTTAGGAAAAAAACCCCCAGATTACAGCAATTATTTTTTTCTATTATACTCACAATTTTCTCTGGTATGGGAGTGACATAAACTTTCCAGATACTTAAGTATTAGGAAATCGAGCCATTCAATAGATACAGTGTACACACACACACACACACACACACACTCTTCAAACCTTCACACTTATCATCTAAGAAATAAATGAATTACTCCTAACATTTTTTGTTTTGTTTGTTATTTTTGGCAACCATTTCTAGATTTCACTTGGACAAAAGGTAATACTTCCTAAACCTTTAAACTTTTTGGTTGGGCTTTTAAACAGATTTCTACAGAGACTCTAGCTAACCATTTATTAGAGATTCATTCATGTGTTTCATGTCAAGTTTGGTCTTCTTTGTTTATGTATAATACTTTTATGGAATTTCTTGAAATATTCAGACAGGCTACTATGAAATTTCTTCTATGAACTTTACTGAAAGCTTTTCTAAGACATCCCACGTTTAAGAAGAGGAAACAATGACATTCCCTCCTCTTTACGGAACTCCAAAATAAAAGTTTTCCTTGTTATTATTACAAACTGTGTTGATAAATTTTCCTCTTGGATTTGTGAAATTGCATAGTGCCATAACATTATCATAGATACTTTTGCTGGCGTTTCACTAACTCCTAGGGACAGAGCCTGTTGGTCCATCCGTCTAGGAATGAAAGGGGCAGCAGAGGTGCTTCCTCACTTGTGCCATGCTGCTGAGGCAGACAGAGGCTCAGGGAGAGAGGAGGATACTGTGTTAGGGAATGCTTGCCACTTAGTTGGGGGAATCTTATGGTGCACTAAGTTCCATATTCCAGAAGACAGAGGATATTTATAATCTGGAGGAATGAATTCACTTTTTGTTATACCTAAATGGTGAATGCAGAGGTTTTTAAAATAGAAATAAAACATATACTTAAAAGCAGTGTGATTTCAAAGTCACACCAACTAGGAACTTGCAAACTTGGGGAAAAACAGTTTTAAGATGTATTTACTATAGTAACACAAAAAACATCCTCCAACTGATACAGTTTCCCACTTTAAAACATAAAGACTTCCAGAAAATATGTGCAAAAATCAAATGAATGAAACTGGAACATGGATCTTCACATAGAGCTAAAAATATTCTAAATTCCTAATTCCACGTTTAATTAACATTAGTTATCATTTTGATGAGGCATATCCAGCACCGTACTTCTTTAGTTTTGTTCTTTCTCTTCCAAGCGGAACATGGTCAAATTATTCAGTTGAAGCTAACAACAGTCCACACAGCTAGCATGCTTTATGATTTCCACCATCATCTTAATTATGTTATATATGGATCTATACTTATCACTGGTAACAGCATCTTCATTTATCAGTTTTCCACTTATTTTTAATAGGGGTAAATGACAATAAAACATGCAAATGCTACACTAAGAAAAATACGGCAATGGTGCCCAAACAGAACCACAAGTTGGTAGTCAGTATCTGAAAACTTCATTTTGAATCTGATATTTAAAAGTTCCAATCAGAAATTAAAGGTAATTTACAAACATCAATGCATAATATATTAAAACCCCTAGCTATCTGTGTGCTCTGAGGAAAGATTCTAAGTACATATCTTACCTCATCTATTCAGTGAGGGCGTTTGCCTAAATTATCTCTAAGATAGATCCTAAATCTAAAATTCTATGGTTCTATGACAATGGTTCCAATTTTATTATTTTTTCCTGCTAATGATCCATTTTCTGAGAGGTTTTTTTAAAAATGTTTATGTATTATTTTTTTTTGGTGCATCAGGTCTTAGTTGCAGTGTGCAGGCTCTCTAGTTGTGGCGCACAGGCTCCAGAGCACTGTAGGCTCTGTAGTTGTGGCGCACAGGCTCCCGAGCGCATGGGCTCTGCAGTTTGTGGCATGCGGGTTCTCTAGTTGAGGCACAAGGGCTCAGTAGTTGCAGTGCATGGGCTTAGTTGCCCCGCAACATGTGGGATCTTAGTTTCCCGACCAGGGATCAAACCCGTGTCCCCTGTATTGCTAGGTGGATTCTTAACCACTGGACCACCAGTGAAGTCCCTGAGAATTTTTGTCTACAGAATAAATTGCATTTACTTAATAACTTGTTTTTTATTTTTATTAATAAATCACATCTATAATGACTAATTAGTCCTTCTGAATCTCAGAAGATAACTCATGTTACCATTACTGAACTGACAAAATTACAAAGTCAAGGAAATGTTGACTTTATGTTGATGAACTACATTAGTTAACCTACTTATTAGCTATGCTGATGAAATACAGCTTTTCCATCAGCATTTTCAACATTTTAACATGGTTAAAAATAGCTTAAGCTACTGGGAATTACTATTTTATGAAACAAATATAAACATACACAGAGGTTTAGTTAAAACCTTCTGCCTTAATGTATCATTCAACAAGTAAATGGCATTAACAAAAGAAGAGAATTCTTTATTTTATCTAGGTGGTAGTTAAAAGAATGTAGATGTAAATGTGTGTGTGTATTATCTTTTTCTAATCACTAAGCTGTACCTTTATGATTTGAGTACTTTACTGTGTATATGTCGTGCCTCAAATAACACAGTTTTTTAAAAGTAGGGAGAACTACTATAGATTTTCTAAGTCTTAGAGACATAAAACCCAAATGCAATACATGCCCTGTTTGGATTCTGATTTGAACGAATCAATTGTCTAAAAAAAACTTCAAGAAAATTAGGGGAAATGGAATATAGGTTGAGTAATTATTATTAATTTTATTAGATTTTTAAAAAAGATTATTGGATATACATACTGAAGGTGGAATAAAATGATTTCTGGGATTTGCTTAGAGATACTCCAGCAAAAGAAAGTGGGGAGTAGATGACAAAATGTTGATAAATACTGAAGCTGAGTGATGGGTATGGTGGGAAATCATTATACTAGTGTCTCTACCTTTTTGCATATTTGAAAAAAATCCATAACAAAAGTCAAAGTAAAAATATACTAAATCACTGGTACAAAGTTATTACATATTGTCCTCTCTTTTCTCTCTTGAACCTCTTTATGGCAAATCCCCCAGAATTTTAATCTGCTGTTGTACAGTTCAGGCATCTGGGCGGGCCTGGGAGCTCAGACAAGTGACAAGAGGGGACCAAGGTTGTAATAGAATCTGCTTAAAGGCAAATGAGGGAGGAATCCAAAGCCAAGCTAAGAGTAGAGCCTAGAAAAGGAGCCAGGCGGAGGTCAAGGAAAAACTGTGAAATGCAGTTGGGTAAAACATGAGGTGAGGATACCATAATTTAATATAGCACTCTGTAGTTTATAAGCTCTAATTTTATTTCATTACTCAAGTTAATTCCCCTAACAGTTCCATGAGGCAGGAAGGACAGGCATTCTTTCCATTCTTACACTTGATAAAACAGGCATAGGTCACAAAGCCAGCAAATGGTTGAATCTCATCTAGGGCCTCAGACTGACATAGTACAGCACTGTGACTTATGCCAGTGGTTTTCAAGCTGTTTTTCAGAAATATTTCAAGGATTTCACGAAGGCTTGATTAAAATTTCATTTAGAAATATAGAATATAATTTTTTAAATGTTCTTAACATTTTAAAATAACTGTTAGGTATACAAGAGAACAATACTATGCTAACTTTTACTTTAGAATTCACTATCTTTTGTGCAAATCTCGTACTATATTTAATGCAGTTTCCAGTTATTCCTGCATTTCATGTTGGTTACATGGTCGTAAGGAAATTGTCTTCAATTAAATAAAAATGGCATCCTTACGACCACGTAACCAACATAAAATACAGAAATAATTGGAAACTGCACAGAACATAAAACTAAAACATCCACCTATAACCTTATTGCTTATTTCTCTGTTAAATAACTAATAATTTAATCCTATCCTATGTATTAATGCCAACAAAATAAAATTTTAGTTTTTTAACATTGGGATTCTGCATAAAATTTTATTTGAAAAAAGACAGTTATAAGTCAATTATCATCTTAAAGAAATAAAAATAAAAAACACATAAAATGTAAAAAAGGCAGTAATCAAACACCCAAAAGCCAATATTAAAGCTTTGCTACCATCTGAACTAAGAAAGGTGGCCAAATAAAATATTTACTTAACTGTATTAAAGAATAATTCTATAACTTGTTATACCTTTAAAAAGTTTCCATTGCAACTTTCAATCTTTTCTGGCCACGTCCTCTAAAATGTCCCATAAAGAGGCACTTGACTCATAGGGCAAGGGTGGCAAATGTAAATGTCTTCCTCATAGAAGTCACTTAAGAAATACCAGAGGAAGTAACTTTGGTATGTGAATTTGGCCCAAGATGAGAAAGACGATAGGGAGTGCTAAGGCCGGGACAAAGTAGAGATTTGTACATTTCACCATAAAGCAATATAACTAATTAAAAAACACCCAATCGAGGCATCAACCAAAAAACCCATCAGCATCACTGCCCATCAAATAAAGCGCATCTGGAGCCCACTAATCTGGGCAACCAGTGTGCTTCCCTTGCCTTTTGCTGTTAACTCTTTTCCTGTTGCTCAGTCCTATCTCCTGTTGCTGAAGGTTATGGCACCAAAAGCAACTGTCACTACATCTGTGCTTTGGTCACAAGCAAATTTGTTTTTCATGATTTATTTTGTCTTTCCTTGACTTCTTTGCAAATTAAGTATGTAACATGTAAAGTTTGTGTATTTTTCCCTCCATCACTTCCCCACTCCCTTTCTTTCCCTTCCCTTTCTCTCCTCTTTCTGTATATCAGTAATATTTCCTTGCTAAGCCTGAATCCTAAAGCATGCTGTTACTTTTGCTCATCAGTTGAAAATTTCAGTGGGTTTCACTCCTTCCTGTAGTTGACTTTCCAGTTCTCATGACAGCAGTATAGGGTGCTTCAAGACTAAATCCTAAATTCCAGCCAGGCCACATTCGGGATAATAAAGTCAAGGAGCTTTGGCTCCATGTATGGAATCAACTTAACTAAAATCTGATAACTTTGAATTCAAATATAATTACATCATTTAAACATACTGAGAAATGTCATTTTGAAAAATCTCATTATTATTTTCCTTTTCCTGGTGTAAACAATCCCTGAATAGTAGTGTTTATGGAAATAATGAATTATAGTGAAATGTGTTTTCCACATCATAATTAATCATAAATGTTTCTTTACACAAGAACTTAGATTAATCAAATTCTAAACATTCACTGTACCTTTTTGACAAAAATGTTTCGAATTAAGCCTCAAAAAAATAGCCTCTAAATAAACTCCACTGCAAATAAGATGCTAAGGTGGTTTTTAAAAAACCAGTGCAAATTTAGTATATCTAGTTCTATAACCTACTTCACAGATATTTTGGGGGACGGAAATCATGAAGAAATGTCATAAGTGGTAGGAAACAGCTTTCCTTTCATTTTCACCATATAACTATATCATGACTTGAACTCCACAACTCACTTGGCAGATGATATGACCACTGCATGTTCATCAGAATTGAGGATTTTTGTAAGATGAGCCGCAACTGAGTCTTCATAAATTGTCATCTGAAAAAATAAAAAACTCACACTGTATTATTGTTTCTGGCATTTGTACAACTCGGTTATTACTGCTTCAAAAACGGGACCATTTTGACTCATCTGACACATGGCGACAGCTGTAATGAAATATAAATGGATTTAATGAAATAAATAATATATATGAAAGAGTCATTATACAAAATAGATAAATATTTCCTTTCTCTGAAAGGCTCTTTGTTTCTGGAATTCTCTAATTCATATTCTTAGAAAAATCCATAAAATCCATTAAAAATTTCACTAATGTCAAATAGCTGAATATATAAAAAAAAAACTCTTACAAGTCAGTACAAAAAAAGCGAGACAACCTAATAAAAATTGGCAAAAGACTAGAAACGAAAGAGGAAGATAGGGCTTCCCTGGTGGCGCAGTGGTTAAGAATCCGTCTGCCAATGCAGGGGACATGGGTTCGAGCCCTGGTCTGGGAATATCTCACATGCTACAGAGCAACTAAGCCTGTGTGCCGCAACTACTGAGCCCACATGTCACAACTACTGAGCCCACATGTCACAACTACTGAAGCCCGCACGCCTAGAGCCCATGCCCTGCAACAGGAGAAGCCAGCGCAATGAGACGCCCACGCACCACAATAAAGACCCAACGCAGCCAAATATAAATAAATAAAATTTTAAAAATGAAAAATAAATAAAAAAATAAATAAAGAGGAAGATATACGAGTGGTCCATAAGCAGATGAAAAGGTGATCAATCTCATCAGCCATCAGGGAAATAGAAACTAAAACCACAATGCAACACCCCTGTATATCTGCAGGATAGTTAAAAGGAAAACAACAGCAATGACTGGAAAATGCCATGTGCTGGCAAGGTTGTGGAGCAACAGAATTCTTGTACACTGTGGTGGAGGCACAAATTGATACAAACACTCTAGAAAACTGCTGGGTAGTACCTATTAAAGCAGAACGTATGCATAACACTGTAGGATTCAGCCATTCAACTTCTGTTTATACTCAAAAGAAAGGCAGGTGTGCTTTCCCAAAAGACACGTGCTAGAGTGTTCAGGGCAATGAGAATGCATGACGTACCACTATGTCACAATATAGATGGATCTCACAGACATAATATTTAGGGAAAGAATTCAGAAATGAAGGAGTGCACACATACAAAATGATTCTATTTTATAAAGTACAAAAACAGACAAGATTAACCTATGCTGTTAAAAGTTAAGATAGTGGTTACTGGGGTGGGAGGTGGGGTGATGAAAGAAAGGGGGACACGGGGCGGGGGGGGGTACCAGTAATGCTGCCTTGTGTCTGGGTGTTGATTACATGGGTTCATTCAGTTTCTGGAAACTTACCAAGCTGTATGTTTATGATCTGTGCACTTTTCTGTATGTGTAATTCAATAAAAAGTTTTTAAAATGCTGAATGCATGTCATTCAATCATGTAAATAAGTATTTCTCTCAATGAAATAATCAAAATGCTAAAGGAATCCCATATCCCCTGATCTATTTGACTCAAACTTTAACATTCTGTTGAAAGAACACATCTTCCTAATACGTAAAAATGTGCGCAATATTTAAACAGCCTCATGTTCAGAGCCTTCCACCAAATGTTTGCCTCTACTCTATTCCATGTCACACAGCTCAAAAATGTCCATTATAAACTATCTGCTCTATTCGAGCTGGCCTCCAATGCTCTTCTGACTCAGGTAACCTTTCATTGCTTTTTACCAATCAGCATCAGTTTATTCACACACAAATGAAGATTCAATCACCCGCCCCCCCATAAAGCCTTCCTGACTAGCTTCTTCCCAAAGCACTCTCAGTCCTGCTTTACACCCATTGCCACCAATGGCAATCAGTGTGCTTCTGATTTAAATTTCTATCTTACTGCCTTCAAAGGCAGAGCACATACGGAAAAGAAATTTTACCTGAAAGAAGGGAGGAGAGGGGAGGAACCTCAAAGTTTCACACAATACCGTATTGACTGATAAATCTACTTACTGGTCCCTGGTCTAAACATTAAAAACTACATCTTTACAGTTAAGATCAGAAAAATGAAAATGTATCTTCTAAAAAAAGCAAAGGAAGGAAATACTCTTCCAAGAAATTGATTTTATTTCTTTTCCCTACAGGGTAGACTGTCATAGCACATAAGAGGGTCGAGAAAAACCATCAATTCCATTTGAATTTACATGTAAAAAATCCAAGTTTTTGTCCATTAAAAGTAACCAAAGGCATAGAGTACAACCTTTTCCAGAGGAAAAGGATATAATCTCTATATCCAAGGATAAAATTATTATTATTTTTTTAAATAAATTTATTTATTTTTGGCCGTGCTGGGTCTTCGTTGCTGCACGCAGGCTTTCGCCAGTTGAGAGCACAAGCTCAGCAGTTGTGGCGCAGGGGCTTAGTTGCTGTGCGGCATGTGGGATCTTCCCGGACCAGGGCTCGAACCCATGTCCCCTGCATTGACAGGCGGATTCTTAACCACTGCGCCACCAGGGAAGCTGGGATAAAATTATTGATGTCACTTATTAAGCTATTATGTAGTCACTTAGCAGCCTTAGGAAGGTAAAGTAGTAACAGTTGACGTTTTTTATTGTGTACCAGGCACTGTGATTAAATACTTTGTATGTATTTATTCTATTCATTGTCCTGTTTTACAGCCAAGGCACCTAAGGCTCAGGTGAGTGATTTGCCCAAGAACCACAGCTAATGAAGAGCAGACAAGCTACAAGTAGGGATTCTGGAGCTTATTCCATCACACCCCCCCACACACACACACCCTGACCAAGCAAGTCTTGGTCTTTGCCTAATTGTATCTGTCAAATATAAATTTCATAATTGATCAGGTGTATTACTATAAGAGCCTCCTGGTTGGGCTTCCTCTGTCTCTCCTGCCCCTTTTCAAACCAGTCTCCACTTCACAACAGAGTGATTTTTTTTTCTAAAGCACAAATCCGATCATGCCACATCCCAGCTTAACATGTCTAAGTTTTCTAGAGAAAGTCAAAAGTCTTCAGCTAACATGTAAGACTCTCCATGATCTGAACCCTCCTTTCCTCTCCTCTGTCCTGTCTTTTGACGCCCTTCCCCTGCACCACATGCACTAACTCTACAGAATTACTTGTAGTGCCCCAGATGTACCAAGGTCCTTACTATCAAGCTCTGCGTAATGCTCTTTTTCAACTAGCTAATTCTTCTCTTTTTTTGTGCTGAAAACCCAGTTTAGGTACAACCTCCTCTGTAAAGACTTCACTGAACTTACCAGGCTAAGAACCCGCTCTTCTGTGCGATCATTATACCCTGAAAATAACTTAAACACTGCTGGTCATTTCCTTGTCTGGCCCTCCCACTGGACCAGAGATTCCCAAACTTTCTGGGCTCATGCATCCTTAGCGTCTTAGTAATTTCGTCACAGTGCCCCTGGGCCAAAAGAAATACTTAGTAGTAGTTAAGTCCAAACAGCTAATAAGTACTTATGTCCTGACAACTTAATAACTATTTGAAAAAATAATACACATAAATTAAAAGAAAAGAAATACCTTATTTCATTCTTAAATAACTAGTCGTGAGCCTGTGGGCACTGCATACACCTCAAACCTCAGAATCAGATTGACCGTGATACCCTCATTTCCTATTCAACACCCATTTTTGTGTGGAGTTTGCTTTACATCACAGCAGCTACTGAAAATCCAGCTGCACAAAAACATAATGTCATCAAAAGGAATGTAGTGCAACCTAGTATTTAAACTGTGTACTACCTCAAGCTAGTAGTTTCTGTGATGTCCAACAGATGTTGAGTATTACAATGTTTTCTTTGAAATTTAAAAGAATCTCATGGTAGCCCTCTGAGTTCACTGAGGTGCCTGGCACACAGCTTGGCAAACACAGCTCTAAGTTGATTGAAACTAGAGGGTAAATCTTTTATTTCCAGTCCCAGGTACCAATAGGTACTTAATATTGTTGAATGAATGAAAGAAAAACTAAAGTTACAACTTCATAGCATGCTATTACCAAGCAGCTAGAAAACAGACAGAATTGAGGGGAAAGAGGTTTTATTACTCAGTACGAGTAAATTTAGAAATAAACTAATCAGAAGATTTTCATTTCCAGAAATTTGAGGCCATTCTCTCCTGTGTTTTCAGGGAGTTGACTGGGGTACAGCAGCTTACACCTTCTCTTTGATTACCTTGGCATTGATAACAAGCATCCGTAGACTTACTAGACTTGTATGATTGGGGAATGATACAGAAGAGACCAAAAACATGACCTCTGCATCAAAAGGCTTTTAATCCAAAAAGAAAGCAGTAGGAATCTGGCTTCCAAGGAATACATAAGGCCAGAGGGCTTTGATGTCAAGATGTCCACTGTTCTAATACAGTTTGGTATTTAGATTAAAAGAAATTTAACAATACGATTTTTTTTTTTAAGCCATGCTGCATAGCCTGTGGGATCTTATTTCCGTGACCAGGGATTGAACCCAGGCCACAGCAGTGAAAGTGCCAAGTCCTAACCACTGTACCTTCAGGGAATTCCCTAACAGTACTAATTTTTAATTCACTGTCTACTTTGTGCTAGTCATCGTACCGGATGACAACATAATTAATGGTGAGTGAATAATATACATTGCCTGATCCTTACAGTGTGATAGCAGTAAGATGACGGAAGGTGAAGGGGGCTGTGGAACTACTGAAGAAAGACACAGACGTAAGACTTGGGAGATGAGGGATGACCACTTGGAGTGAGTGGTGGACACCTGGAATGAGTGATACCTAAGCTGAGACTTGAGGTGAGAACAGAGTGAACTAGTATGAGGCCAATGGAGAGATGCATATTCATTCGCCAAGGGGTAGAGGAGAGAAGAACCTGATGGCATGGGGATTTTACATTAAATGTAAACAATACATTTCCTGATAGTGAGCATTAAGCAATAGAATCATTGTTACTGAAGGAAATCATGGAATCACTATTCTTACAATGTTCAAAAAGTACGTAACGAATAGAATTACTTAATTATGGCCATAAGGAATTAATCAATAAAACTGTCATAATTCCTTAAAGCTCTATAATTCTATGGCGCCAGCAGAATGCTAACAGTTAATAAGAAGATCAACCACATTTTGTGGAAAATCGAAAAGAACAGAAATTTCACAATCACGCATAAGGGAATCCAAAATAAATATTTTACTTAAAAAATATAAGCTGGAACATTAGATTGAGCCTACGAAGAAGGAATATTTAGCTCACTTTTATTTCAGTTTTCAAGGCAAAGAAGTCACACAGTGACTGGTCAGAGTGACAAAGAACACTCATTTAACCTGTAATCTTAAGGCACACTATCTCTTTGTTATGAAATACTTTAATAAAAAAGCAAAATACATGAAGTTTCATTCAAAACTCCTTTACACTAAAAAAGAGCTTTCTTCCATGTAGTTACAATTGTACCTCATATTTAGTGACTACATATATGATAAAAGTAAATTGTCTGACTTTATCTTATATGCTAGGATATGGACATCTTGAAGTAAGAAGAGCAAAATAATGCCCCTTTTGTCTCTGGAGAGAAAATTAATAACATTTAAAAAATACTATTAAGAAAAAAGATTGGTTCCTATGAAAACATGTTTATAGTTGAAAAAAATAATAATATAAACAAAAATGCTGCTGGAAAGAAAGTAGTAAATATATTAATCTTTCATAGTAATTACCTCTGGGTGGCAGGACTGTAAATAAAATTTTTACCTTCTTTTTTATATATTTTTGTATTTTCCAAAATTTTTAGAAGCAGGTTTTGCTACTTTTATATCAGGGAAAAAATTTAAATACAGTTAGCTTCTTTAAGGAAAAGCCCATGTTTCTAGTTATCATTCCTTTCCTTAGTTGTGACACGATCCTAATTTTCTTGATGACAAAACAAAGATTTCAACTGTAAAATAAACAGATGAATTTTCCTAGAGGGAAAAATAAGCTATCATAGATCAAATGGCCTTAGTGAGTCAGAGAATAATCCTTTGAAAGTTAGGTTGTTTTAAATCTCCAGTGCTTTGAGGTTTAATCAGAATGCTGAATCTTTAAGAACGTCTAAAAACTGCAGTTATTAATGGTCTGTAGCAGGGATGGAATGAAGTGCACTGGCTTCCTTTGTTTTATCTTGATCCACAGACTTAACCTAGAGGCCTGTCCTGATGCATCCTCAACGCAGCAGGGAAAGCAGGAAGAGAGAAATTCTGATACAATATTCTGGTGACGAGTAAGTATTGATGTGTGTCTGGAGCTGGGCAAACACCTAATATTCAAACAGGTGCTCATGGGTGAAACAGAAGATGAGTGAAAGCTAACAGGAGCCTGGCATCAGCTGGCTTCCCTGGAGCCCCGTTGGTATGAGTAAATAGGCAGGTGGAATATTCAGGGAGAACTATCAGGGTGGGAGCAAGGGAACCTGCATGCCTGGTGCTTTCCACACACTTATCACCTCCTTTAATCCTCCCAACATTGTGGTCTCCTCAACAGCTGAGGTCCATGAAGATGTGACCCACAAAGGCGAGTGATGTGGCTGAATTCACACGCCCAGGGTGGTTGTCATGGAAGGACACTAACCTAGATGGTAAGGATTCTTTCCTCTGGAGGAGAAGACCAGAAGCAGTCAATGAGACCAAACCCCAAACAAGAAAAATTACCATTAAGTGAACATACTATCGTGTCTTATATGTTTTTTATTGCTCAAGACACTCACCCCCGTTTTCAAATGACAAATAGATAAAGAGTTAAAGTCTTACATAAAATTCTTCAGATGCTTCTGGAGGTTCTGGAAGTAGAGAAGCCTTTGCTGGCAATTTGAGTTCATAGGTCATTATACTCCACCTGAAGGGAGAAAAATCTTTGGTCTAAAATTCCTTTAAAATTTAATAAACTGACGTTGTTCTTACCTCACATACACACAGACGCACATATATTCATGAACTATGGTTTGCTGTGTCTAAAATAACCAAATATGGGAAGAGATGGACTTTTGGTAATCTCATAAAATGCTGAATTCATAATTTATGATTTCCGTATCTTACCAATTCTCTGATTGGTGACTTCCAAACATTTGAAGGCTATGGCCCACAGTAAGAAATGCAGATATGTAACAAGACCTCTCCTCTTCACTAGGTGCAAAGCATTCTGACTTTTCTATTCCTTTCTGTTTCACTTTTAAAATAATGCTCACTGCAATTTCTAACTAGATTATATAAGTTGCTAATGGGTCACAGCCCCAAATTCTAAAACATGTCCTAGATTAAACAAAGGCGTAGTACCTACGAAAAATAAATCATTCTGCACGTAACAATCTGTCTTGCCAAGTCGGCTTATACAGACATGAAATGAAAACTATGAAAATTAGATAAATAGTCCTTCTTACATGAAGAAAGTAAGCATGGGATTGAGAGGAAAAAATTGATAGAAATAATACTTAATTGAGGCAACTTTATTTCAATTAGCTGTAAATATTAATTTCAAACCAAACATTGAATCATTTGGTGTTAGAGAAAAGCAATCAACTCCAGATAAATCCAGTCTTCTATCTAAAATAATTTCAAAATTTGGGAAGAACAATTGGGTAGGGACATTATTGTTGTCAGTAACAGGATGTGAAATAAAAGGTCTTTCAAAGACACAAAGCATAATAAGAGCAGTACTGTAACACATGGATTTTAAGAAAAGCATATCACAGTGGATGCCAGTGATAGAACCTAGAGGAAAATCCCAAGATTAGCATCAGTATGTAAAGACAGCCGGGTGTATCATTCAGACTAATAAGTCTTTGCATAAAAATTCAAATTCTGAGAGAATTCCCCAAAAGACACAGGTTATATGTTAGGATGTATAAGTGAAATAGATGTGTATAGCTACTATTCAACTCTTGACATGAATGTACTATAAATACACATTTGAGCACAAAAAGTCATCCATTCTTTCATTCATCCACGCAACAGGTATGTACTGAACGTCTCAAAGTGACAGTATTCCAGGGTCTGGAAATACAAAATTGAATAAGACTTCTCTAATAAAGCTTGTATTCTAGTGCAGAAACAGACGTAATACAAGCAACAAATAAAATAATTAAACTTTGTAAACTTCCAAATAGGGGAAATCACAATTGGAAACATGAAAGTCCAGTTCCGTATATCTGGCGATACTTCTCTGGTCAAAGGATGGTTAAAGAATTGGGAAAGAAATCCACCCAAATGTCCTTGCACCTTCCATGCTATACCTCCTCCCTTTATAGGCAATGATTGGAGCTGATGAAACAGGAGAAAGTGGCAGCACAAGTCAGGAAGGGATGCTCATTGGTACCAGCTAAGCAGAGTTGAAAGCAGAAGTTACGGACCCATTTGGTGAGTATGTGCATTAAACAGAGAGTGCAGTGTTGAAAGCCCCTGGGAAGTAGAGTCTGGATTTCATTGCAGACAGCCAGTTCAACCACTTATTAGCTATGTGACACTGCTAATATAAAAACCTCCTGAGCCTTTTTACCTGTAAGATGGAGACGATAATGACATTAGCCATTTCTAAATGTACAGTGAGGATTAAAGGAGATGATACTCTATCAAGTAAAGTAACTAGAGGTGCCAGGCAGACAAAAAATACTATTCATTGTTACTCCACTGTCTCCGTAAGACTCAATTTTCATCTTTGTAAAACAGTCATAATAATGCTTTTCTTAGCCAGTGTTGTTTTGAGGGTCAAATAAATTAATATATATGAAAAAGCATATATGATGTAGAATATTATCAAACATCAATTTTTTCACCTGTTCTTTACAAATGGTATTCTTAATTAGTAAGGAAAACACTGGAACAAAATATTCTTATGTTTCTAAACAACAGTCCTAGCTTTTTAAATCCCCTTTGATTTGTTTCTTCCTGTGGTTTTTTTGTTTTTTGTTTTCTTTTGCAGGTCTGTATTAAGGAATTTTACCAAGGGGGTGTTGTTTCTCTGCTAACCACCTAGAGAAATTAATTTTTATAACTTACAAGGGAAAAGCCACACCCAGAGCAGAGGAAATGCCTCACAGCATTTCCTAGGTTGCGGGGAGAGCGGTATTTAAATTTACAACAAAAAGCCATTTAAAATACCTTGTGGGGTTTGGTTAGCACTGAACTGGGCAGTCATCTGGGAAATCACCTCCAGGCTCTTTAAAGACTGGAGACTGAGTCTACTTTATGCTCCCAAACTACTGGGGGATCCCTCTCATGACTGGTTTGGGATAAACACAGACAAATGCTTGCCAGCCCAGCTTTCTTTCTAAATATTCTGTCAGCAAAAGAATCAGCCATTACAACATTACCTTATGTCAGGCAAGGTTACAATTAATTAGGTTATAGCTTATTTTAGAGTAATTACATTTTAGATTGGTGGCTCCCTGATGAGATTTCGTTATTTTCGGGAAGAGTACCACAGATGGCTAATCCTATCAAAGTTGTTTTGATTCATGCTAGCTCAAATTTATAATAAGATTTTGACATTTGTGTCCCACTTATGATGGAGGTTACTGCTTACTGAGCCCTGGTTCAGGGCTCAGTATAATTAAGTATATATAAGTATATAGCCCTCAGTATAAATAAGTATAGCTCAGTATAAATAAGTATATAGCCCTGTATATATACCTGTATATATAAGTATATAGCCCTCAGTATAAATAAGTATAGCTCAGTATAAATAAGTATATAGCCCTGTATAATTAAGAAGAGATAGTCTAAAAAAATCTAAGGTTTTTATGTCTTTCTTAGTTTTAATGAAACCAGAAGATGAAGGGACCATACATATTATACTCATCAAAAGCCCCCTCACTAACTATTTAAGCTTTCTGAGCCAAATAGGAGTTAAAAGTAACTAGTATCATCATAGCCTTCTACATTATCTTTAAAATAATGGATTCAGGGCTTCCCTGGTGGTGCAGTGGTTGAGAGTCCGCCTGCTGATGCAGGGGACACGGGTTCGTGCCCCGGTCTGGGAAGATCCCACATGCCGCGGAGCGGCTGGGCCCGTGACATGGCCGCTGAGCCTGCGCGTCCGGAGCCTGTGCTCCGCAACGGGAGAGGCCACAACAGTGAGAGGCCCGTGTACAGCAAAAAAAAAAAAAATAATAATAATAATAATGGATTCATTAAACCAGTTTCCTCATTTTTCTTTTTTTTTTACAATTCATTCATTCACTCAAAAAAACATATTTATTGAGTGTCTATTCTGTGCCAGGCTCTGTTCTAGACCTCAGGGGTGGACCCCCGTCAGGGGTTACCGTCAGTACAATTTTACTTATCAGAAAAAGATATCAGTATGTCACTTTCGGTCTAATTTTAGAAGAGAATTTGTTATTACCTGTCCAACATTTTGGTGCTGGCTCGTTCCAGCTTCTCAAGTATCTGAGGAAGTTGGGTGTCGTCATCGTATGAGCCTCCCCAGCCAAGAACCCGGGCAAGGTCATTTCCTGTACCCAGAGGCAGTACTCCCAGCTGACACTGAAAGACAGCCCCACAGGAGACCTCAGACAAGTTGACACATAGGGACTCTGACATTTCTGTACATCACTGGTCAGCAGGTTAGGATAACTAGCAGTGAAAGGAATGACCACTTACCTGTTTATTCAAGTTGAGCTTATCAATTTCTGACAAAACCCAACCCACACTTCCATCTCCTCCACAAACAAGAATCCGGAAATTGTCAAACTTCTGGAATAATCTTAAACTGAAAGAAAAAAGTATTTTATTTTAGTGTAAGTAAATAAAAATCACGTTCCCCAATTCTTTGTCATTCTGTTAGTTATTGGTATTCATGTTCAGATTAAATATAAGAACCCTTACATATGAATTATACTATAAAAATCAATTTGAGTGCAATGTGTAACTCAAGAAAATGTCTTAATCATAAAGCGGAAAGGAGATTATAAGTAGAAACGGAGATGAAATTAGGAAAAAAGGGGAGTGAGAAATGAGAAAACAAAAAAGAAGCAGAACCCAGGAAAGAGAATGAAAGGTAAGTGATAGGAGACGGTAAGAGTACTGACTTTTCTCTTTACTTCACAAGGATATGTTATTTCCATGAATAGCATATTACAAACTAGGGCACTGATGCTCCTGAGTGGCACAGGGCAGTTCCTCAACAGACCCACCAAACCTTGCCCAATGTACCCCTGCCATACTCCCAGTAGCTGTTTTGCTTCCTCTTTTCCTGTTCTCAGGTCAATCTTTCTACTTCTGTCTTCCTTCATCTCAAATTTTGACACATTTCACCCTGCGAGTGTACCTTTGTACACCTCAAGTATTGTGGAAAATCGAAGAAATATGGAGACAATCTCGAGAAGTTTCACAAAGGGAGTTGCTTAGAATTTTAGAGGATGGGTAGAAAAAATAAATGTCAAAAATAGAAGATATTGGAACCATGGAGGATTATAAAACAGATATGCTAGAAAGGGGGACAAAGCTAACCAGCAATGGGAGAGACAAAGGTGAGGAGAGAGGCTAGATGAGGAAGTGCCAGGACACATGCAGGAGAAAGGAAGGGAGGTACAAGCACATAACGAAAGAGCTGGGTTCAAATGAAGAAGACCAACACTCATGGGACCAGAAGGGCTTGAGACAGCAAGAAAAAGGCAATGGAAACAAGAAGGAAGACCCTGAAAGGACACAGTGAAAAGAGGCACAAAGAGAGTCTGAGGAGAGAAACACAGAAGATAGGAGAGTGCTAAATCACAAAACACAAAGGCCTTCTCAGGAACTGGCATCTAAAATCTTCATTTCTACTTCTGTGTTTATGATTTAAGGTGACAGTGGAACCCAAGAGAAAAGCCGAGTTGGCGTTAAGTAAATTATAAGGAGATCACAGGCTCTTGGGTCAGATGACACAATATTACCTCTTCAACAAAAATCATATATATACACTAAAAACGTATTCAAAGTCCCTCAAGGCATATTTTCCCTCTTGAAAATATATTTAAGCTTTTCCCCCCAGATTTTAGGTTATATGACATTCCAGTTTGAAATGAACATGAACAAAAGCACTCTTTTGTCATGTATGGGAACTGAGTCTGAAATCCTTGAGGGCCTGTCCTTGAGGCCCACAACAGTATCTGTGCTTTGGTTAAATAATTGATTATTTGTATTATGTACAACTCAGTACTACCCTCCCATGCAAATCATTTTCTCAAGTTATTGTTTGTATTTCTATCTTTACACAAGTTGATCTACTTTGTAGAGCTAAGCAAACAGAATTGTCTGATGTAGGATATATTCTAAAACATTTTCTAAACAAACTTTAGAACTTTCAGCACCCAAGGAAGATGTATAAATATCAAAAAGTTTATGTTAAAATTTATAATCAGAACTTTAAAGAAAGGGAGATGTCAGAAGATCAACACAGAGATGTCTAGATGAATCTGCAGTTTTCATCAGCTGAAAAACCAAGTGTATTTCGTGCTCAGTGCTACATATCATTCAAACGAGATTTATCAATAATCAATTACCCTAAATGAGGACCGCCATTCATCAAATCAAACACCTGAGCTGGATTTAGTAACTGTTTAAATCGGCGAAGAAACTTTACTCCCTGATTATCTCCACTCTTAGAATTGACAAAAACCAATAGAGGACTAACACAGAATGAAAATGTTGCTCTACAGAAACCTGTTAAAAAAAAGAAACAAAACACAGCACAAGATCAATACGTACAGCTTTCTCTTTTCAAACTCTTAAAAAAACTTCAGAGGAAAAAAGATAAATTCATAAATAAAGAACCTTGTTTATTACTTTAACAATGTTATCATTTAGCGCCCCCAAAAGGAGATAGGTTTATTATTTACATACTAAGACCATAGAACTTATCTTTTAAAATGTACACTATAATGAAAAATCATACCAAAGATGGTAAAAGTATTAATCATAGATAAATTGAGATCTACCACCTGCCTTAACAACACCTAATTATTAAGAGAAACCAATCATAGTCTATAAATTCACAATTGTTAAAGGATTCATGCTCATTTTCGGCATTATATTTAACTCCTCCTTGATAAGGCCTTAGAAAATATTTTTAAATTTTATAATAAATAACAGAACTTTGATATATCAGGATTTGGTTGGGGGGCTGTTAATAACACAGGTTAACAAATCATTTTCTGCAGCTTATAATATCTATGATATCTACTGGCATCATTTACATAAAAAGTTTGAAAAGCATAAGGCACTTTATCGATGCAAAACATTGATAAGAGTTCATGGTAAAAGCCTTCTGTAATATGGTTTGCTTACAAGGAAGTTATTAGTATGCTATTCCAAAACCAGTGCTGTAAACAGGTTCTTCAGTACGTACAATTAAGTTGTAAAATTCCAGAAAAAGTGAATGAATTTATAGGAGTATAAATTCCTACAATGAAATGGTAAGAAAACACATTTCAATAAGAGCTATGCTAACGGGCAGCTTCAATTACGGAGGGGGAAAAATTGCTTATAAAAAATTAATCTTTTCATATGGCATTTTGTTACAGAATAACAATGTTATTTTATTTGCTGAAATGTAAATCTCATACACTGCAATTTCACCACTGTGTTAATAGTTATGTTTTTACACCTTAATTTTAAAACGTTCTTTTATAAATTAAATGTACTGTTCTGCAACTGAAATTGAATTATTATATAAAAACTAACCAGAAGAACCAATTACAGTTCTATTTATTCTAGGAAAATAGATGTACATATCAACATTCGATATACCAGGAATATACATACTTACACCACTGCTACATACCATCAGAATCGGTGCTGTTCAGTGCAATTGGAGGTATGACAGATACTCTACATTGGCCAAGTGGACATATAGGATGATATAAGTCTTTGCAGGCAGTGTGTACCTAATAACAATGAAATAAACCTTCAGGAATCATAAAAACACACCAATGTTTTATTAAGGCATAAATTATATCTAAGGAACTGGTAAATGAAGATCAAGTGCATCCCAAAATGTTCAGTAATTCATAAATTACTTTAATGGCACAATACTTATACTTCTAAGGAATGGCCTAATCATTTTAGAGATGGGAATCTGATTTGGTCTGTACAGCCTGTCTTCATGATTGCCTCAGGCAAGTAGTATGTAGTCAATAAATGCCTGGTGAAGGGAAGGAGAGCGGAAGAGAAGAGGAAGAAGTGCAGAGGAAGGGAGGAAGGAAGGGAGGGAGCAGGGAAGGAAGAAGGGAAGCGAACCAGTGAGTGTCAATATAATTGTCCATAGGAAATGATAATGACATTTACCTTATAAAATTCTTACAGAATTAAATGAAGATTAATACAATCTGTAATGTGTCTGCTCTTTCTGCAGTGATCTATAACTTTCTATTCACACATCTTTTATAATATTGTCATGTTATTATAGTTATAAGTACATCCGTGCCTATGTTCTCAGCTAGACTTCTGGCTCTGTAAGGAAAAGGAAAAGGTTCTATTATTGCCCCCTCATCTTGGAAGATGATACACATCACAGGCACTCAGCAAGTGTGTTAACTCTGTAGAATAAAAAGTTTCAAGGTCACTCAGGCAGGGCAAACATATCAAGTAGGACCCAGGCAATTTAGAACAATTTATGCACTCAACTAGAGAGCCTTTAAATGTTTTATTAGGAAGAGCAGGCACTTCATAAAGCACTTATTTAATAAGGCTTTATTTTATTAGTCCTTTTAGAAAACTGGCATATCAATTAAACATGTATTTATCAAAACTTTTGAGAAAATAATTGAAATTTAAAAGCGATTCTTGTTCTGCTGATGACCTAATTTTGGACCATTTCCTGTTATGACTTATAATCATTAACAATCCAAATGGATTTTAGAAAAATGAGCAGGCACAGATAGTTTTAAAAGGAATTCAAAACGTATGAGAATCACAGGGCATTTTGCTCTATGATTTACAACAATGTTAAATGAGAAAAGCAGAGATAAAATTGTATCTTCACTATTTTATAGAAAAGGTAAAACTATACCCAGAGATTGGACAACAGCTGGAAAAATTAAGAATCATTAGGATTGTGGAACTATGGTTTGGTTTTGTTTTGAACCAGGTGACTATGTTTAGACACTAGATGTTTTGCTGTTAGAAACACATATTTTAAAGGCATCATAATATTATAATGGATAGATGATAGTGTATAGGAAGTACAAGATTAAGAGGCATGTAACAAAAGTGATGGTGGCCCAGAAACCTGCATGTCTAACTGACACATGGAATAATTTCAGGCAAAGGTGATACTTAAGATTGCCAGGAAAAAAGAGGAAAGACATTCCAGAATCATCCCTTCTACAGTCTGTAATAATACTTCTGTCCCATTTGCGAAATTTTAAAAATGTGGCAGAGGGTAGAACAAGCAAGTAAAAAACCTAATTTAACTCCTACTGCTTTTCTAACTCCAACTGTTAAACTTAATAAAGTTTAAAAACTGCTGACTAATTTATCCCTCCCCCGCTTTCCCTTTTGGTGACCATAAGTTTGTTTGCTATGTCTGTGGGATAAATTAGGAGTGTGGGATTAACATATATACACTATGATATATCAAATAGATAACCAACAAGGACCTACTATATAGCACAGGGAACTATACTCAATATTTTGTAATAACCTATAAAGGAAAAGAATCTGAAAAAGAATACATAAACATATATATGTAGGTATAACTGAGTCACTGTGCTGTACACCTGAAACTCACACAACATTGTAAATCAACTACAATAGAAAAAGACAACTACTGACTAAACACAAGTAGAGACATATATTGCAAGTAAAGACGACTTACATAAAACCTTTCTAAAATAATTCATCACACAGATGACCTGCTTTCTTTTCAAAAAGTTAGAAAAGAACAGCTGAAGTCCCAGAAGTAGAGAAATAGATTTCAGTAAATGCAAACCAATAAAAATAGTGGTAGATGCATACATCAGTGGTTGTCCCCCCAAAGAAGAAATCTTAGGTGGGATGGAATCTTGATTTAAAATCCTGTTTACGTGAGCACTCCTTTAAAATAAGGAACAGCAGAAGGGGGCTTTCAGGGTTAGGGTTGCACCAAAACTCCAAAGAGAGGTATCTAATATAGTCTGCATATTATATTAAATGGGATGAAAGAAATAAAAAGTAACATCTATGTCAATAAAAGAGGCAATCGATGAAGAATAACAAAAGCATGGGGATGAAGAGAATCATGTTCGATTCAAAAATGAAAAAGAGGGGACTTCCCTGGCGGTCCAGTGGTTAAGACTCCTCGCTTCCACTGCAGGGGGCGCGGGTTCCAACCCTCGTGGAGAACTAAGATCCCGCGTGCCAGGCAGCGCGGCCAAAAAAAATTAAAAACAAAAACAAAAAAGAAACACAAGATTGTCTATCAGACCTGACTAAAAAATTATAGGACTTTTTTCTCTGTGGCCTATGGACTCAGTCTCATTGATTATGAAATCAACGTATCACACGCACATCTCTTGCATTTGCTCATCTTCATCGTGCTTATTAAAGACAATGCTTTCCTTCTTTTTGTTGGGGAGAGAGGGGCTGACTTCCAAGACTCAAAACACGACCAAACAACTCTGCCCCAAAGCAAGGCAATCAGCATCGTAATCAGACAGCATCACCCGGCGCTCAGGTGAGCACTCACTGCCTCCTCGTCCTGCTGTCTTTTAGCCCCACATCACCCTCTGAGGGGCGTGAGGTCACCCTCTGAGGGGCGTGAGGTCACCCTCTGAGTTCCTGCACCGACTGCCCTCCTGCAGGATGGAGGCCCAGTCCTCACACAGTCTGGCAGAGATGGGACCCTTGCTTGCCGTTGGCTCCACGTTATGCTGTGTCTGCTTCTCACCACTTTCTCGCACATGCAAAGAAGTTTTAAAATATTTACTTATTTATATAACATCAATGTACATAATCTAAATTATATCAGTGCACAGCCTACTGAACTCGGCTTCTTTCTCTCGGAGAACACACACGGGACTGTAGCAAACTTACACTTGGCCTGTTAATCAAAATTTGGTGGCTTTCTGTGGGCAACAGGTAGTAAAGCAGGCTGAAAACCACTTAAGTGTGGCTAAAGCTTGATGAAAAACAATAAAACTGTGGGAAAGAGGTCCTCACGCAAAGGGACAAGAGTAGGTGTCACAAAAAGGGCATTTGCAAAAGTAACCAGAGTGGAAGGAACGCATCTTGAAAAAAGATGAACCTTACAAACGGGTGCGTGTGCTACCAGGCTCTGCTCTGCCATAAATTCTTAGCTTTGTCTCTAAATCACACGGATGAAAAAGATAAAGAAAGAAACATTTTAAATGGAAAATAATTATAAAACTCTCACCATCGTTTTACACCAAAGGCATCTCCAGTCTTGAAGACGGAGAACGCTGCCACACGTTTTTTCACAGACAGCACACTTGGCACTCACGGGCAAGTTACCCTCGAGCCACTGGTGGGGCATAGCCAGCTGTGCAGCAGGAAGAAAGGGCAGTCAAATTAAAGACCATGGAGGACATCATTCTTAGCCAAGGGAAGAGATACAATGATTTCTTACTCTATGGAATCAGCACCATGTATCATTCGTGGCATATGTTCATTTCCCCCACATTTATTGAGCATCTATTATGCCCTGAACACTGTAGGGATATAAAGATACTTAAGTAAGACTAAACCCCTGCCCTGCAGGATTTGCAGTCTCACTGAGGAGAAAGGCACATAGAGAGAATATCATAAAGTGACCACAAAGTGTTATCAGCGATTCACATGCAAGGCAGTCAAGGTTTTGAAGGTGGGCGGCACCACTGAGAGGAGGCCCCAAAGTCTCAGGAGTGAACATCTGAGTAAACGGCTGAGCTGAGCCTTAAAGAATAACTTAGTTGGCCAGATAAGGGTCTACAGCACCAGCCCAGCCCAGCAACCACTCCTAAGCCCTTACACAACATTCCCCTTGAAATTTAAGAGCTGAAGGAAGCTACAAAGAACTGGATTGAAAATAAAAAGTCACAATCAACCAAAACCTTCCATCTAATCATAATAATAAACACTCCCCCGAACTCTCTGTCGTAATTGAACTAATAGACGCTCCCACTTAATTTCCACAGGAGAGGAGAATAAAAGAGCGGAGGTGCCGGCGAGAGATGGGAGAGAGTACGAACTTACCCCATCCTCGTTCTCTATGATGTCCTTCCCAATGGAGGCCAGGGTCGTCCACTTGCAGTTATTTGTTGCTCTCACTGCACACCTTTTATGAGCCTTGAACTTACACCAAAAAAAAAAAAAAAAAGTGAACCATTGCTAAATGAATATGCACTTTTGGACCAACAATGAAAGGAAATCACAGCATGAAATTTTAAAGTGGTCGGGGGGGCAGAAGAAAAACAATATTTGTAAAAGCTTCTATTACTCTTCAATGATATTCTGAAAAGCAAATATGGCTATGTGTTTATGAAGCACTTTGATCAAGCTATAGATTGCTCCTTAAAGAGATTCCACTTACTCTAAAAGAAGAAAAGAAAGGAAATAAATGCAAAAAAAATAATTATTGAGGAGAAGGGAGACAACATACACACAACAGAAGAAAATAAAATTCAATAATACAGGAGGGCTGGTAACAGCCAATTTCTAAGTCTGGGTGCTGACTACATGAATGCGTTTAATTTGTGAAAATTCAACAAGCTGTGTACACTTCTGATATTTGCTTTTTTCTGTACGTATAATATACTTAAATCAAAAGTTTGAAACTACCAGAGAGATAAAGACCAAGATAATTCAGGGGAATTTTAAAGTGCAAGTACGTCAAGAACATATCCAGGCATCATGGGAAATAGGTTGACGAGGGTCACAAAGATGGCACTGTCTTTTGAAAGTAACCTGTTGGGACGACTACATGACAATGTAGAAGGGAGGAATGATGAAGTGACGTTCCTACTACAGGCATCGCTAATTCTCCCAGGCCATATTATCAGAAAGGTGCCTGCAAAGGAGAAGTAAGAGGAAACAACCGAGACAGAAGCCGCACATACATGAAAAAACAAATAAACCACAGATGATTTGAAAAATTAACCCTTGCTTATGAAAATCAGAACTTGACTCCTACTAAGCTTATCCAGCCCTCTAGGGACACACATTATCCAAGCGTTAATGGATACTGATGTTATAAAAGAGTTTCTGACTTTTCAGGCGGCTCCTTATCACATGGTTTTGGAATTTCTACCAGTAAACCGTTAACAAATTTGAAATGACGGGTTACGCACCATTCTCTTTAAATTGTCCTAGTTTGATGTAACATGAGAACGAAGGGGTCAAGTAAAATAACTAAGATGCCTATAGCCAAATGTTCAGAATGCTTCAAGTATCATGAATAGCCGATATATAAATGGCCACTTAAATTGAGCTGGTTTTTCCTTTAAAAATATCAGTCTATAGACACTGCCAATGTTTCATTTACCTGCTCTTTTGTGTACAATGACAAGTTCTTTCCTCGAAATCATACTATTTTTGTTATAAATGACTTTGTGACTAAGCACAGACTTTGTATAGAAAGCAAGTTTTCAACTGAATTTTACTGCTGATAAGCAACACTATAAAGAAACAGCACCACAGGAAATTAGCTTAGTTTGAAAAAAAAATTTAGCATGACCTGTTCCTTTTTGCTCCAAGTGACTTTTAAATTATTTAATATTTTAAACTATTTAAATATTGTCATCTGTTACTGTATTTCTCAAGAGCATGGTTCTAGTTTTAGTTCTAGTTTTAAAAAACAGGCTGCTTTTTAAGTACAAATAAGTACTTGATATTAACAGTCAGTATTTTTTCTAAGAGGCAAAGAAGGAAGTAAAACGAGGGCAACAGAGTACAATTTCATGGCTTTTTGAAGATTTTGCCATTAAAAATCAAACACCTCATTAAAAATAAAAATCACTCTTGTAATAATAAAGTTTTTCATGCAATGAGCCTTGAGAATTACAAAGTTGCTTAATACAACATATACAACATATAATGATAAAAATAAAACAAACTGAGCTGTAACTATGGACACTAAGGAATGGGCTTGATTACTAGGCACCTTAATTTGTGCCTAGTAATTAGCTGCCAATTAATTTTCTCCAAACAAGTTATTCTGAAATAAGGCACTTTTTCCTGACCTGTAAATTCATTATTTTAAAACCATAAAACATAAAAAATACAGTGACATGAAACAAATTATGATTCTTTATTGCAATATTCAATCTTTACCACTTTGTAAGTGTTCATGGGTACTTAACATAAAAATAAGTACCCATGTGGAGATATTTATGCTGTTGATTAAAAAAAAAAATCACCGCTTAACTTTTTATTCTTAGAGTGCTGTATAAATAACTGTGAAGCACAATTATGCTCTGAAATTATAATTAACATTCTCAATTGACTTGGGGATTATTTATGAAATGTATTTTCTGTCTTCTATTTTTCATTCATATATTTTGTATATGCAAGGCTTTAAAATCATAATTTTAGTTATTATTCAACACAAGACAAATCAGTACAGACTCTTTTTACTGTGAAAACAAGGGCAGAAAGATTAAGTAAATTTAGTGGTGGCGTTACACACTGGAAGCGAGATTCCATTCTAATACAATGTTATTCATTGTCATTGTTGAATGAATTTTTCCTGTATTTGCATCTCTGTTATAACTCTTAAAGCGTCTTGTATTTTAAGCCCTTAGTTTTATCAAGCAACAGTTTATTCAGATTTCAAGGGGGTTTCTAAAGTTTAACTTTGCTTACAGTAAAAATATCCTAAATAACCACAGTCCCATAAAATAAAAAGGCAATTTTTTTGTATATTCATAAAACCCTTGGGATTTTTAAAACCTTCTGCTGCAGTTTTAAAAATACTCCATGGGCAAGACGCTGCAGATTTAAAATTTTTATTAGCAGAGAAAATGAATACTAACATGTATTCCCCTAAAAATATAATTTAAAAATACTATAATTGAGACTTAAAAAAAGCCAGGAACTTACTTAGTAATAGAATAATGTTAACACATGTATTTAAAGACTTTGAAGTTTTTTATTCTCACCAGCTAATATAATTTTCATTTTTCTTTTAAAATGCTTAGAAAAATATTCAGTCATCCCACTATTAACTTCAATTCCTAAACAGTTAACTATATTTAATAACACATAACTCTCAAAACAGAAGGATACCACAGATCAGATCTAAGGCTATTTTAGATCTGATTTTTTTTTTTAGCATTTTGAGGATAATAGACTATAAGGTAATAGTAAAAAGACCTTCAAAATAACCCCATATAATATTACAGCCCTAGTAGAGTTACAGGAACACTTTTAGATCACTAAAGTCATAAAGACCAATTATATCTTTGTTTGCAATCATTCTTTAAATCTAAAAAAAACATTTAATGCCTCCTCCAAATTCTCATTTTCATGAATTTTAATGCATCAAGCCATGATGCAATCTGTAATTGTTTACTTGGTGAACTTCTTGTATAACGCAGTTACAAATGTCTACCATATATTTGACTAGAAAAGTAGCGTTATTGTATGTACTCTCTCATTTCATTTTCACAGTACTCTGTGAGGTATAAATGACTATTATCCCCATTGTACAGATGAGGAAGCAAAAGTCTAAAAGGGTTAAACTACTCCTGATCATAGTTCGTGGTGGTAAAACTGGATTGGAACCCACAGGGTTTAACTACAGAGCTCTATTCTTATCCACTAGGCTGTGTCATTGTCATATTAAATAGCTGAAATACTGACATATCTTGGATTTTGTAATTTAAAATGAATTAAAACTATGACTCCACTTCTATTTTATTATTTACTTATGATATAGTTTTATTACAAGATTACCTAAGAATTTTTTGTATTAGAGAGAAAAGCTAAATAATGGTATTATATGTAGTTCAAAAGTAGTACACAGTGATGGAATCACTGAGGTATTAAATTAAATAAATCTAAAGAACGTATGAGCTTTCTCTTGTTGACTATTAATGTATTTCTTTTAAGTGGTCGCTGTTCTTAAATTTAAAAATAACCCACAAATCCTGCGATGAGAACAACAGCATAGACCTTATTTTTAGAAAACTTTAAAGAAATTTAAAAGGATGACATCCGTTTAAATTAAACATAAATGAAATAAAACATTTAAAACAATGCAACATAAGTAACAATCTAAATCCTGCCAAAAAGTATATACTGTCCTCACAGAAAGTTTTGTTCTCTGTAATTAAACAGAACAGAAAAAGAATACTAGAAAATTAAAATGATACACAAAGTCTAAAGAATTTTCTTTAAGGGTAGTTGCTAGTTCCTCAGGAGGGAAATGCTACATTTTGATTTATACGTCCCTTCAAATGATTTTATGTTATCTTTCCCTGAGCCAAAATATTTTCCAAGTTGGTCCTATGTGTGCAGAGCTTCAATTTAAGCCACAGTAAAATTAAAACACTCTGGTCCCACTGACACGCTCCCAGCTACTGCTTCCACCCAAGGGAAATGTCTTCCTATGATGATGTTTCTCTGTTCACAGATGCACCCGTGGCAGCGTGTTTACAGTAAGGTCAGTGTCAAGGGAGGACAAACCCTGGATGTTACTGTACCTTCGCAGGACAGGCCATGGGAGGTGACCCCAGAAAGACTCTCTCGGCAGACGTTACAGAAAGTGGGTCGGGCATGGGAGCAGGCGTACCAGTTATGCATCCCTGAGAAATGTTCCACATTAAACTGGGCCACCTAGAAATGAGACGTTAGCACAGATTTGCAAAACAAGAGAACAGGACTACGTTTGGAATGTATACAGTTATGATTACAATTTCAAATCCACAATTTTTTTTTTTTTTTTTTTGCGGTACGCGGGCCTCTCACTGTTGTGGCCTCTCCCGTTGCAGAACACAGGCTCCGGACGCGCAGGCTCAGCGGCCATGGCTCACGGGCCCAGCCGCTCCGCGGCATGTGGGATCTTCCCGGACCGGGTCACGAACCCGTGTCCCCTGCATCGGCAGGCGCACTCTCAACCACTGCGCCACCGGGGAAGCCCTCAAATTCACAATTTTTAAAACTAAAACACTTTGCTTTAACTTAAAAAAAAAATCAGTATCAGTTAAACAAGTTGCTGAATGAATCTACACATACTTTTTTTTTTTTCGCAGAATATAGCTTTAGCGCTACGGTTCACATTTATTCTCTAAGAACACGAGATGACAGGAGAGAGGCTACCTTACCTCGTAAGTTTCTCTGGTCTGTACAGACTTCAGCGAGCTGATCCAATCCTCCATCTCTTTCCTATTCTCAGCGCAAAGCATTAGTCTTCTGAATGGAGTGATTATCTGAAAGGGATAGTACAACCTGACTGTTATTAACCAACAAAGAGAGATTACTGCAAGACCTAACAGCTTACAAGGTGGTACCATTTCTAATCTCTTGAGTCCTTACTTCCTTGATGAAGAAAGTAAGATTCTCTGTAAGGTAAATGGATTTAGTTCTCAGTGTGATACAATGTGGTCCAGGAAAGAAAAAGTCTAAGGAGACTTTTCTTCTCTTTGCCCTCATTGCTATTTACTTATCAGGCTTTCTAGTCTTTTACCCAAGGCTATGAACTCATAAGCAGAATATCCTTATTTCATGTAATATATCTTGAAAATGGATTCTAAATAGACATCAAAATAATTCATAGTAAGCTAGAATTAACCCATATTTTTCAATATGGAAATTTTGAAAAATCAAAGGAATGCAATATTAAATGATTTCATAATTGGTTTATAATAGTATCAAGACTATTCTACTTTAAATAATGTTGGGTTTACAGATCCTTTCCATGGCCTATTTTAATATGATTTATGTGATGGATTTTCTTCCCATTGTGTAGAACTCCACTGTACTACGTTTTAGTGAGAACAGGGAAGAAGAATTAGCATATAAGTCCTTTAGTTGGCTTTAAGGGATGAAAGTAATTGTGACTTTCATCTTTTTATCATGTTACCAAAGAAGGCGAATTAATTATATCAAGAATCTTAAAGCAAGAGGAATAAAACTTCATGCTGTTATAGCACCAGAAACTTCCAAGTAAGATTCTGAAATGACTTGAAAGCAGGCCCTATTTATGTGTGAATACAATATTCTGGTTGCAACCTTGAAGCTGCTAAATCTTAAGCATTTACTTCAAAGAAGAGACCATTTACTTACTTGTGAATGAAAAGCAGTATGGTACATTCCCACCTAGAACCTATTTCCAAATAATAAATTATATATTTACTTGTAGAGAAAATTAGAAAATTTCCCAGGTTAAAAGCCATTTGATCAAGTGATAATCTACATATTGCAGTAGAGACAGCAGATTTCCCAAGTTATGGAAAAGCAATAATTATCTCTAAAAAGAAAAGGAACCCTTCCCAAAAGGAGTAAACAAGCAAGCCTCAATCACTAGTGTTCATCTTAGAAAATAAGTCCATTATTCAAAGCTATAGAGCTCAGCGCAGTTGGAGCTACTCACCAGTCACTGCTTCCTCTCATCTCTCATTAGTTTAGGCTACACAATCCTTCCGTAGACTAAGGGGCCTTTAATACACTGGACAGGCACTCATGCTTAAATACAGTCGGCCAGACGTCACATGGACGTCGAGCATTAACCATTCAGCACTGGGTATTTGTTAATTGCATATGAAATGGAACAGAACCTCACTTTTGCATTTTCTTCTGTTTTCCACTACGCTCCTTGGATAAAGCTTATTAGCAATTGGTCACTCCTCTTCCTCAATAAATAGTTAATGCGAAGAGCAATGCCTCCCTCATTACTTAGGAGCCAAATGGATGCTTTATTGCTTCAAAATGTTTTTCTAGGACAGCTCATGAAATGCCGCAGAGAGGAACCATTAAATCATAATACACCCCTGGCTCTGATGACTGGCACAGCACTCCAGAAATCTCTGTGTGTCAATGGCCTGACTGAATCAATCTGATATTTATCTGAATAAATATCACCTCTAGCATGTTTTATTTAAATTTTCTGCTATACTATATGATGTAACGCTAAGGATTCCCTCTCTCTCATTAAGATCTTAGAGTGAGTGAGACATGTATTACTTAGGTAAATAAACCAGGCTTTCTATTTTATTCTTCAATTTTGTTTTTTTGTTGAATTCTAAGTAAAGCAGGATGTCTGATGGTTTTAACTATCTTTAATGCCTTTCTATTCTTTAAAAGCCATTGTGAATTCAATAAAAAGAGGGGAAAGGATAGAGAAATAGCTTCTAATTTTTCTTGTAGCTTTTGGAACTACATAAATGCCTCGACTCTAAAGGATTTCGGCAACATAAATCATGCATGTACCTCATACGCTGACGAAGTAAAACGTTTACATTTGCAATTTCTCCTTTTTTTAAAAAAATGTGTTTTAAAATAGGCAGTAATAAGTAAAGATCATGACATGTTCTTAAAATAAAAGCTAAGTTTTTAAGAGTCAAACAGAAATTATAAATAATTGTGATTTACAAGCCTTGTGATTAAGAAATCTATTATAAAGTTACATTATAAGATGTTGACACAAGGAAAGAAAATCCTTCATAAATCATGCGATGCAGAGATGTCTCGCTTTGTGGCTGCAGGGTGAAAAATAACCTCAGGGAGCAGCCTCGGCCCAACTGAAGACAAGGCTGGTTTACCAAGCAAGCCTGTAACATCTCCCAGATTGTCCCTTTCCTCTCTGGGCTAATCACTCCTCAGGCCTCCAATGCTCTGAGTCCCCTCCCCAGCTTTTACTTAAATTCTTCCTCATCGCTGACCTTTGTAGAAAAGAATATGCCAACAGTCCCATCTGCTAACTGACAGGCTCTAGCTGTATCCTCACTGAACCTCATTACGCTACAGTAGTTCCTCATCCAAATCTTTGTCAGGAAAATATCCGAGGAGCCGCAGACTCTGAAAATTATCTGGTTCTTATTCTGAAAGCCTTTTTATTATGACAAGGGAGTAGGGTGGGGAGATGGAAGGATAGAGGAGGGGGCTATTCCCAGGGAAGACTCTCTGAGCCTGATGGGGGCCAGAGCCAGGATGTTTCTAGAACTAGAGGACTCTTTAACTTTCTTGAAGGATCTGCAGTTTATCTATCCTAAAGTGTCCCCTAGCCCCTGGCCTCATCTTAACCCTTACTTTTACCCTGTCTTCCCACTACCGCAACATTCCCAACTGACTTTTTTCAGGCACATCTGAACTTACGTCAGTAATTAGTTTCTTCAAACTATAACCACCACTCCCATCTCGGGTCCTGGGAAATACACCTGTCATCCACCCCAGCATTTATTGAGTGTTTACTGCATGCCAGAGCCTGGGCATACAAACCAACCACACGGGCTTTGCCTTACCAATCTATAAGGGAGATGGGTAAGTAAACCAAGATTTGCCTGTCCGAAAAAGTACTATATAGGATGGAGTACAAAGGAAAGACATCTAAATTCGTTTTCTAAGTGCTACTTCAAATAATATACAAACTCCACAGGAATAGAGATATTGTTCTACTTTGAGAGTTACTGGCCTCTAAGGGTTAATCCAACAACACTATTATGTTGTACAAGGATGAAGAATTTCTCAGTCTGGGAAAGCATGTAAATACATAAAACAGATATAAAACAATCTGGCATTAAATGTATAAAATTCCATCAAAGAGTACCATTATAGTTAAGACTTTAAATATATAAACATGCACAGGAAAAAAAAAAACAACCAAATACCGTACTGGTTATCTTTCAGTGAAAGAATTGCAGATAATTTAAATATGATTTTTTTGGTTGGTCTATGGTTTCTAAAGTAAATAGGTAGTGTGTCAGTAACAAAAACATTCTTTAATTTTTTTACTAACAGGAGAATGGGAATTTAGAATTTAAAACTTTGCACTGTTCCAAAGCTGGAGTGTTCCAGCTTGGCTACACTTTAAAATCACATGGGAGACTTTTAAAAACCCCAACGTCCAGGCCACGCTCCACACCAATGAACTCAGAACCTATGAAGGTGGGACTCAGCTACCAGTTTTTGCTTTATTTTTTTTAACTCTCAGGTGATTCTGAAGTGCAGCCAACTTTGGGAACCTGTGTTCTAAAGATATTTTATTGCAAATTCCCAACTGGAAACCACTCATGTAACAGCACAGTGATTCAGTGCCTAAACCCTGGAGTCAGACGGACTCAGGATGAATACCAACAGCATCCCTTCTTACGTGTGTGGCTATGAACGTTTCCTTGAGCCTCAGTTTCGTATCTGCAAGAGCTCTGCTGAGTGTGGTGTGGATTTGAGAGACAACCCAAGCAAAGCCTTCAGCACAGTGTCTGTTACAAGCCAAGCCTCACTAAATATTAGCATCACAATTATTCTTAGCGTTGACAGGGATGATGTACATATTTACAGCTTTCTTCTATAAGGTATATATTTCTTGTGTAAGTGCGGTACACAGACAAAAGTAACAGGAGCTTAGGACAAACACGGAGGCATTTTGCCAACGGAATAGTCACTGACTAGCAAACCACCAAAATAGAAATAAAGATAATGACCTATGCCTTAGAAGACATTAGGAAAACATCAACAAACTCATTAAGAAGAAATGGTCTCCCCTCCCCTTCATTGCACTGCGTCTAACCTTACCAAAGCAGGAATATAACGGCAAAAGGCTTACCAAAGAGCATGAGATCCCAGTACAGCAGTGAAAGAGTTCAGAATGCCGTCTCTAGTAGGTATCATGCCTAAACTGTTCAAGATAGAGGGTTCCTCCTTTTAACTCAGATTTCTGATTCTGCAATGAAGGAAATTCTGCAACCTTCTGTGCAACTTTAAGGGTCCAACAACTTCTTCTGTTCAAAAATTCTTACTTCTAATCTAAAGTTGTTTACAACATACTGGTCACAGCCGCACCCTGGCATACTTATTGTTGTATCTTTAGTGATTAATCCTGAATAGCCCTGACTGAAATAAGGATTCATTTGCAGTGAGAAGCCTTTCTTGGAGAGCAGGACAAACAAAACGTTTAGTTGTGCTATAACAATGTTTGTTGTCTATACTTACTATAACTTAGGGGATATAATTTGACTTTTGTTAAAGCCCCATCAGGTACAAACACGTGTCTTTATAACACTAGGTTTGCTATACCTGAAATTGCCTAAAGCTCAGTCTTAATATTCCTCTTCCATCCTTCCTCATAAAGCCTATATCCATCTCTTAAATTATATATGCTCCTTTATTTTCCATTCTTCATTTTTGGAATGAAGTAATTCACTTTAACAGCTTAAATGTGCCAAACTGCAGCGTAGCCATACATCTTATGTATTTTGAGAGCGGAGACACTTCAAAGAGTAAACAGGGATCACTACATCCAAGGGCATAGGTCTTTAATGATGTGTTTGTACCTGAATCAAGACAAGAGTTTTTTCAAAACATAGCCAACCACGCTCCAAATTAGATTTGGTGAATCAAAATCTTATTTTGGGGGGAGACGTGGATAATTTCAGATGTAAATGACTGTATATTGGCAAAGTTATACAGGTAATTCTGGTGCACACCCATTTATCAACCACGAAGGGTAGGTAACAGAAGCATCCAACTTTCCCATTAGTCAAAGCAGGATCTGGTCTAAAATAATGTAAAGAAAGTGCTCTTAATCTTTATGGGCCCCTATCTCCCTTTTCTGCACCCTTCTGCTCCCAAATTTCCAGTGTCTCATCTGCCCCTAGTAATATTTCTTTGTGTGGGACCCATCTGTAATAGCCTCCCACCTATAGCACCCCACGTGATATAACAGAGTTTACAAAGTGGTGATCTCCGAGGTTTTTGTGGCCATTTCTGTTGAACCATGAAGTGCTGTGTTGTAAAACAACAAGTTAATATCCATCACATTAGACAGGTTCTTTGCTCATCACAGCACAAGCAGCTTAAATCTATTTTCTTCAGCTGGCCACTCCACACACGTAACGGTCCATGGAGGCATCTGAATTTGCAAATCCTATACAAACTCCCATGACTCCTTTGCCTTCTAGGGTCAGTGCTTCCCTATTTTATTACAGTCGCCTCAAGCCCCATCGGTTTTCTCAGGTGACAACTACTGATCTAAAGAGTAATTTTTTCTGAGGTGTTAATAGATGATAAAGGTTTATTTTCTCCTAAGGGTGCCTGAATTTTAACAGGAGACTAATAAAAGTACAGAAGGTCACGACGAATGTATTTCTGGCATCAAGACCAAAGAAAGTGCCACAGGTATTTTCAACAGATAGTGTAATTTAAATCAGATAGTATAATTAAAATAACAGAATTTTAGATTAGGAAGAGACTTTCTCATACTGATGCAATACCATAAACATTATTCATTTTATAGCTGTAAACGCTGTGGAGTCTGCATTAAGTGCTCACGATGAAAGAGACTTAGGTTCCGTGAAATCCTGGAACCCAAATTTCACAACATCTAAAATAATGTAAAATAACTTATAAAGATGTAATGGACTAATGGTAAGACCGAGATCAACAGGTAATTCACATACACGTGAGAACCTATTGATCTACAGCTGGAATTTATAAAGAAATTTGGCTCTGCAGGTAGCACACTACGTAAATATCAATAGGATGCTAATTCATATTGCTTGGTAGTTGAACTAAGGTCTTCCCTACTCTCTTTCAGAATGATCTAAAAATCTTTTCATATGCCTGTTTAGGACCATGCTTAGATTTATAAACAAACACACACAGACCCTTTACGGAGAGTATGTAAAGAGTCAAAAAGGATATCTGAAAATCATTCTACACTTTGGTTTTTGGCTGAGTGATCATCCTCCCAGCTCATGAGTCCTTTCAGCTGAATAACAACTTACTGATCTTAGTGGGCATTCCTGGAATGTAGAGTAGGACATATCAAACGTCCCCATAGGCTCTCATAATAAAGGGGGAGGCATTAGTCATGATCTTGAGGAAACCTGTCTCAAAGCTGCTTATTATCCTGTCTAAGAAGAAGGTAGAGATCATCTGGATATGATATTAATTTCAAAAATCAAACCACAACAATAATTACCTATACATTGATATAAATATTTGAGAATTCTGTAGCATAGATATGAAACGTTACTCCCTTGGGGCAAGATTCTATGAAAACATGCAAGTATTGAAAAAATAAATTCTAACGGAAATTTGTTTGTAAGTACGTAAGACATTTATTCTGAAAAATCTACTAATTATAGGAAGGGAAAGACTCCTGAATGAGAGCAGAACATCTTTGCTAGGAATATGTGTCTTCTTATCTACAAGAACACTTGACTACAGACTTACGGCAAAAAGGCAGTAACTCATTGATTCTTCAATCATCTCTGTAAATTAAGTATGGTGTTAATTTTGTTACAACATATTGAAGTGAAAAAAAAATCTAGAAGCTCAATGAGTTGTCCACAATTACTTAATCCACTTCCTACATGAGGAGTTTAAAAAGTGTTACAGCAAATTAAAAAAAAAAAAAGATTACTCCTTCACTGTAAAATACTGAATTGAGTAACTATGGTCAACTCAGTAAATCTCTTTCACAGCTTCTCAATACCTAGGCTTTGTTTGAGAAGAAAGATGGAAAAGAGGTAGAGCTAAAACCGGCAACCATATTTTGAGGGATGCCTACTGAAGAATGAGGGGCCACTACAATGATGCGAAAGATCTGCATTAAAACACTTCAGATAAAATAGGGAAGAGAGAATAGATGAAGCAAGTGTGGCAACATCTAGATAATAGTAAGAGCTGGGCAGTGGGCATGTGAGGGTTCATCACAGTTATCCTGAGTCTGTGTATATTTGAAATTTTTCACAATTAAAAAAAAAAATGTACCAAATGTTTGGGAACCCCGAGCAAAACCCTTCAAGGAACTAAGAAGATGAGGGACGTGGGTGTCTTAAGTCTCAGCTTGTAGGCCATACCCACCAGGACCCAAGCCTCTGACCTCCTACCTCTTTCTCCCATAGCAAACTCAAATTAGATGAGTAACGTGGTTCCCTTTCTCAAGTGACCTAAGATGTCCACAGGAGCTAGTGAAGTAAGACTTCTGATCACTGACTGAGATGGGGTGGAAGTAAGCTGCAGAGAGCTGTGCGAATTTTACTTCCATCTAATTCTGGAGTTTCAGTGACTCTGCTTAAGATTAGTTCTGTAGATCATAAAACTTGACTAAGGAATCATGGCTTCACAACAATGTCATTTTCTGTGTTAATTTGATTTTCCTCAAGCATAAATAAAACATAAATTCTGGTACCTGTTTCCATGAAAAAAGGAACCACAGATGTCAATACTATCAGTACCAATATTCTCAGTATTTCCACAGGATCTCACTTTCTAAAAAGCAAAGCTACCCTTTACTTGAATTTAAAAATATAAAATACTCTAAAATCAAAATTTTATTGAAAAGCATTTAATGAAATGTTAACACAATAAAACAGAGACGCGTAAGGTGGCAGAACCAAAATATTTTTCAAATGAGCAACTGAACTCAGCATTATATAATTTATACAGTCTTAGAATCCTTACAAAAACTGTAAAAGAAAGCAGCCTATTTAACATCTTTATGGGAATATCTTGTCTTTAAGGCTTTGTTTCATAGTAATGGTCCTAACCGTCACTTCCCAGAAGCATCTGGTTCACTAGAGAGCCAAAGGTAGAAGGACATAGTGAAATCTTACAGGGTAGAGACGACAGTCCCTTTGAGGTTGTGCTCTTCTCCCTGCTCTCCCTGGAAAAAGAGACAAGGCGAAGGCTTCAGGGAGTCTACCAGGAAAGGCTATAAGTGTTACCTGCTGGAGTATGCTACTGTATCATTTACATAGATGAATTACTTGTACAATGACAAACCACTGCTTCTTTGAAGACTAATAAATTTTGGATCCAAGTCAGTACTAAAAGTCTCTTAGAATTCAAATGAACTATAATTATTAACGTTAGTCAATCCCTGTTGTATTAGTTTCCTATTGTTGCCATAACAAAGTATTCTCATACAGTTCTAGTAGTCAGAAGTTTAAAATCAAAGGTGTCATCCCTTCTGGAAATGGTAGGGGAGAATCTATGTCCTTGTTTTTTCAGTTTCTAGAGGTTGCCTGCATTCCTTGGCTTGCGGTGCCTTCCTTGCATCATTCCAACCTTCTGCTTCCACAGTCTCATCTTCTCTGACTCTGATTCCTCTTGTCTCCCTCTTATAAGGACCCCTGTGATTACACTGGGCCCACTCCAGTAACCAGGATAATCTCATCTCAAGATCCGTAACATAATCACAGCCACAGAGTCCCTTTTGCCATATAAAGGGGTGTTCACAGGTTACAGAAATTAGGATGTAAACACCTTTAGGGTTCATTATTCAGCTTACCACACCCACAAAGTAAATATAATACATAGTCATAACTTTTGATATTGCAATAATGAACTGGTAAATCAATGACACCTCTACTGTATTTTCTTATTATAGTCACAATTTTAATTAATATCCATGGATGCAAACAACTTTTCTTCAAAGGAATTAATAATTAAGTTCCTTAAAAATAGGAGGCTCTCATGTTGATAAATAAACAGAAGTATTACTCCTGCAGCATCCTACATTTTCAGAGTGCCTTGCTGTCAATATGGTCACGTACATTATCTCAGTTAATCATCCATGTATATAGCTGGCCTACGTGATAGATAAAAAGAAATTTAACTTGTTTAAAATCACAAACTCGTTAAATAGGAGAGCCAGAGTTTACAGTCAGAACTTCCGGCTTCATATCATAACCTCTTTCCTTGTTAAACCAGACAAGTAGAGCTTGTTTCTCAGCTGCCTTTACGTGCACCATACAACCCTGCTGAAAGTGAAATCTCTTGTGCTATAATTTGACCTACCCAACTCTAAGAAACCAAGTGTCATCAAAACAATTATGTCGATTGCAAACAAAAGGGTTAGGATAAAGCAAGTTTCAGACTAGCAATAACAAAATAATATTTCCTGTAAATAATTAAGCTACAGCTTCATTTAACTATATAATAGTATTTATAACTAAAATATCACTTAAAATACACCTAGCTCACCAAACTTGGTTTAAAATAAGATCTAAAAATTACTGATCAGCATTCTAAGAGGAGACCAAAATCAAGTAATACTTACACTGCCAATAAAAAGCAAGCCTATTTCACTACTACCAAAGGGAATTAAAGGAATTCAGAACTGAAAGCCAGGCCACACAAATCAGCTACTAATTCTGTGTAGTTTGCTTAGTGTTTGCAAGTTTGCAAGCTCCCCATGAGTCCAACACCCAAGTGTTTGAAAATCAGAGCTGACTAATAACCTGATAAGCTTATCTAAGGTCTCCACTTTCACTCTCCACCGCAAGGTGCTATTCTCCCCTTTACAGCACTTTTCTCCACTTAGATAATAACATCTGATTATTTTCTGACTCCATCCACTTCATGTCTGTTGCACAAATGTATTCTAAAAGTCAAACACACACACAAAACATAAATAAATAATAATAAATACAAGTCAAACACAAGTGTAGCACAGAGCACATTAATGTCTTAAGCAATGGGCAAAGATAATGGGTTAGATGAGCTATAACATTACGAGAAAAGTGCTGAAGGTTACCTACGGTGCTAGTTTAAAAACTTACACTCTCTATTTGAATCCATCCATCCAACTACTCATTCAGTCACTAGGAAATGTAAAGAGTGCCTATTATATGCCGAGCAATATTGCAGCCCTGGAAATACTCTGTCCTTTCACTCAAGGAGCTCATGGTACAATGGGGAACACAGATATGTAATTTCAATATAGTCAGTTCCTGTCATCTTCCAAACCACTTGGCCTGACTTAAAAGATCCTTCAAGATCTGGACCCTTATCTATGCTCTCAGCACCCAGGGTGCAACTAGAATACAGTGAAAGGGCAGCTAACCAAAACTGAAGGATCAGGGAAAGCTTTGTGGGAGATGACACTCAAGCATTTAAGGACGAATGTCAAGTAAGATTTCGGAGGGGATGGGGAGGAAGCCAGAGAAGGGGAAAGGAGGAGGGGATATTGCAAATGAAGGGACACACAAACACACAGATGAAGAAAGGTCAAGGTAAGGAATGGTGTTTTAAGTAGTGTGATATGACAATCACAGGTTGCAGAACAAAGAGAAACCAGAGAGGCAGTTACGAAAAACCTTTTAATCACACTCAGGAGTCTGGATTTGATCTTCAAAGTGACAGAGCACTATGAGAGGACTGTAAGCAGGAAAGAGACACAAAATACTTTATTTTAGAAAGAAAACTCTAGCAGCAATGGGGTGGGTCAGCTGGGTAGTCAAGAGGCAGGGGAGAAGACTTACGAAACTGTGGGAAAGGCAAGACAGGACAAGAGTTCAGGGTGGCGATGGGGCTGCTGTGGAGAGAAGCCGTCTATGAAGACTGGAGCCAACAGCAGAGATGATTAAGGGTTTAATAGCGTTTTCAGAGGCAGCATTAACGGGCCTTGGTGACTGGCTGTGAGAGATAATGAGGGAGCAGTTTAGATGATTCCAGTTTTCACATTTAGAATGAAAATCAGTTTAAAGCCCAAAATACTATTTATGGAGTAATTATAACAGGCCAGGACCTGTGTGTGCTAAAATATATCATATCATATATCATAGCATACCATATCACATCATATATCATATCGTACCATATCAAATTTCATCCACACAACTCAAAAAGTAGCATCCATTTTACATCTGAGGAACCTAAGGCTCAGAGAGGTTTGTAACTTGTCCAAGGTCACAAAGCACACGTAGAATTTGAAACTATATTGTGTCTGCTTTCCTAGCCATCTACTAGAGAATGAAAGAATAGCAAAGAATTTACTGGCATTATCCTAAAAGGACAGACGGAACAGGCTGTACAAGCTACTCACTTTTTCTCCCCTTAAAAGATAATCAGTGATACTACAGTTATATCTCAATCCTATATATACTTGTACATTCTTTAAAGATGAACAAGAAAAGGTACTGGTAAAATAATAATAATAAATTTAATTTACTAATATAGACAGGTTTCTGCAAAGCAGACGCCTTTGGAGAACAAAATTTTGACAAGATTAGATAATCATACGTAGCACTGTATCTGAAGTATTGCACTGTCCATGGGAAACTGAAAGGTTTTTCTGTTTGCTCAGTATTAATTTTAATAACAAGGAGCACAGTGATTTCAGAAATTCTTTACGGAGGCTGTTAACACACACTTCCCCCGTAAACTAGCAGTGACTGTGTGTTAATGGACACAGTAAAAGTTTTACCACTCATCTAATATTTTTCGGCTGCACCAGCAGCTGGAATGACGCATTGGCCCCATTCCCTTGGCGCCGCTCCTTTGGTTTGTAACCACACATTGCTCTGTACAGAACACATATGCGATGGGAACTGTCAAAACAAAATAACCCTCTTGTTTGTACTGGTCACTACAACACTAAAACATGTCTAAAATCTAAAATTTCCATTACACCATAATCATACTTAAGGAATAGGGAAGATGTTTGAATATGTTGGAAATGTAAAAAGAGCCAGGAAAACGATACTTTAAAAAGTACTTTAAATCGTTTTAATAGTCTTTAAAGCATCTCCATCAATCACCTCCTAGACATCACCAGGATATCTTACCATCATTTTAAATTCTCAGTGTCCGATTCACAATGTCTTCTTTTCAGGCCCCACAGACCTGCTTGTATTCTTGTTTTCAACCCTTAATTAAAGGCATCATTTACATACCGACCCCCACAAATTCAACAACCCTACGTTAGTTTGCTCCTCTCCCTTCTCCCTTCCCTTTGGCCGTAGTTCTCCTGACTTTCCCAAAACAACTCTCATCCATCCCTCCCTTCACTCCTATTACAGGTGCTCTGATATGTACCCTTATCATGGTTTCCTTGACACTGCAACAATGTCCAACTTGGGTTTCCTACTAGATCCATCACTCTTGTCAAATGCATCTGCTAGGAAGCTGTCAGAAAGGGCTCCCATGTAGCATCTAAAATTTTTTGGAATAAGTAATTTGTGATACAAAAAATATTTCACGGCTTCCCTGGTGGCGCAGTGATTGAGAGTCCGCCTGCCGATGCAGAGGACACAGGTTCGTACCCCGGTCTGGGAAGATCCCACATGCCGCGGAGCGTCTGGGCCCATAAGCCATGGCCGCTGAGCCTGCGCGTCCGGAGCCTGTGCTCCACAACGGGAGAGGCCACAGCAGTGAGAGGCCCGCGTACCGCAAAAAAAAAAAAAAAAAAAAATTCAAAATATATTTAGAAGGAAAAGTACCTCTCCCTTTACGAGCGTGTCCCCAGCTACCAAGTTTCCTTGCTGAAGGCAAATATCTGTAAGCTTCTGTTACCCCTCCAGAGACATTCTTTGCATTTACAACACATATGTGGTCTTTTGAGGTTTAAATGCATGCGTGTATGCACACACACAGAATGACATTTTATACATGCATGCTGTCTCACATCTGGCTTTCCCACTGAATAAAACTTGGAGTTTGGTGTGTATTGTTACATAGAGAGCTGATTCATTCTTTTTCATGGTTGCATAACATTCTACCGTGTGATATATTTCATCATTCATTTCAACCAGTCTCTAATTTGCGCGTTTGGATTGTCTCCAATCTTTCCCTATTACAATGTGCAATAAGTATCCTCGTATGTATGTCTTTGCACACATAATTGGTACATTTCATCACCTCTGCTAATTCTGGATGATGTGGGCAGTAAAGGTATTGATGAATCTAAAAGACTTGAAAAAACTTTCTTTACAATCTACCCCATAAAGTATGTATCTTTTTTTTTTTTTTTGCTGTACGCGGGACTCTCAATGTTGTGGCCTCTCCCATTGCGCAGCACAGGCTCCGGACGCGCAGGCTCAGCGGCCATGGCTCACGGGCCCAGCCGCTCCGCGGCGTGTGGGATCTTCCCGGACTGGGGCATGAACCCGTGTCCCCTGCATCGGCAGGCGGACTCTCAACCACTGCGCCACCAGGGAAGCCCTAAAGTATGTATCTTGATCGTATTGCGTTAAGGCCCAAGTTAACATTTTTTTCAGCAGTCATTTTGGGTAGTCATGTCAGTACTTGCTGGTGGGCATGCTCCTACCCATCCTGAAAAGGAACATGCAACCTAGAACATCGTCACAGGAACAACACTTCACCTGTACGAAAACAAAACAAAACAAAACACTCTGATTTTTACAAAGGTTTCTAAAGGGAGAAGGATTTGCTGCTTTGTCCTGACAGCCTTTCTTATATTATGAGCCTAACAAATAGGGAAGTTCTAATTGAGCAGCTATGAAAAATTCATTATTGTTGGCATCTTTCACTGATGGAACTCTGAAAGAGAAAATGGCCATTTGTGCAGAAACCAGACCACAGAGGCCGAACATTCAACGCTCATAAACATGAGATCCATAGAACATACATCCATACAATGTAGAGAATACTGTGACTCTTCCCACTTGAAATATTAGCAGCAGGCCCATAGGACTTCTGGTTACTATCCCAGTAACTACCCACCATCAGACATTCATACTGTAGAGGGTTGTGCTAGATTATTACAAAGCATTAGTGAAGTGTGTAAAAGCATCCCATTTGCAGGGACAAGATACCCTACCAACTGATCCAGACAGACCATGTCATTAGGTGATGTCCGGTGTCTGGATCAATGGAAGACATAACTCAACCTTGCTGGAAGGGGCCCAATTAAGCGCTGATGTCAAGGGCCAGGTTATCCTATGGCCACAGCCTCTACTCTAAGATGCCAGCTCTGTTTAATAGCGTCTTGATAATAATCTGTTTCTCTCCAAGATTTAAAGACCATCTTCTGCCTTGAGTCCCATAGCGGGGGGCAACTTATAAGAAACTTCTGAAAGTATCCTAAGACAGCTGTCCGATCTTTCATAAACCCTGATCAGCTAACACAGCCTGAGTGTCAGGACTGTCCAAAAGCCTTCACATCTGCTACCAGCAAGTCTCATCCTGTGACAACGAGAAAAACTAAAAAGGAACAATATCTCCAGCCGGAGAGCAATCCACCTGCGCGTTGTCAATAGGAAGGTCTTGCTTCTGATGCCCCCTGTCTGTTGCTCACTAGATTGTAATCTGTCTTCCAGGAGTAAAAACCTATCTTTGCCTGCATGCATTGAGATTTGATCTTGGCAAAGTTTAAACTGGGTCCATAGAAACGTTTAAGGCAGAAACTACTGAACTGAAAAATGTCTCCTTTAAACACTTTTTTGTTGGAAATTAAATTCTTACCAGAGACCTGTCACAATGCAGAGAGCAATCAAAACTGCTAATCCAGGCTTCCCTTGTGGCGCAGTGGTTGGGAGTCCGCCTGCCGATACAGGGGACGCGGGTTCGTGCCCCGGTCCGGGAAGATCCCACATGCCGCGGAGCGGCTGGGCCCGTGACCCGTGGCCGCTGAGCCTGCGCGTCCGGAGCCTGTGCTCCACAACGGGAGAGGCCACAATGGTGAGAGGCCCGCGTACCGCAAAAAGAAAAAAAAAAAAGTGCCCTTTAATGTCAATCAATGCCATTTTCCGGATCTTTTTTAATAATATTAGTTACCTGCCTCTGTGAGGTCTTTATCAACCTTTCTATTTAACACGTAGTGCCCACAATAAAATACAGTGCTCTAAATTTGTAGTACAACCAGCAAGTGCTTGTGATACATCTAGTAACACAACATAAGACTCTATGATTGGGCTTCCCTGGTGGCACAGTGGTTAAGAATCTGCCTGCCAAAGCAGGAGACACAGGTTAGAGCCCTGGTCCGGGAAGATCCCACATGCCGAGGAGCAACTAAGCCTGTGCGCCACAACTACTGAGCCTGTGCTCTAGAGCCCGTGAGCCACAACTACTGAGCCCACGTGCTACAACTACTGAAGCCCGCACGCCTAGAGCCCGTGCTCCACAGCAAGAGAAGCCACCGCAGTGAGAAGACTGTGCACCACAACGAAGAGTAGCCTCCACTCGCTGCAACTAGAGAAAGCCCGCACGCAGCAATGAAGACCCAATGCAGCCACAAATAAATAAATAAAATTTTTTAAAAAGACTCTGTGATTGACTTGGAGGAGAAAAGACAACTGAACGTGTCAAAAGCAACCACAGGAATACTATCTGAATCATACGCATTTACAACTCCACAATAAAGAGGCAGGATAGCAGAGCAGTCAAGAGTACAGACTGAGGCCATATAACCCAGATGGGTTCAGATTCTAGCTATTTATATGTATCGGATGTTAACCTCTCTGTTTCAGATTTCTCCCCTATAAAATGGGAAGCATAATAGAACCTACCTTATAAGACTGATATAAAAAAGTGAATGAGTGATCAGACATAAAGCAGTTATAAGAGGTACAGAGTAGACTAAATATTATCAAATAAAATAGGCAACTTATTTATCTAAGTGATTATGTATTAACATGTTTATCTAAATGCCTGTTTTGCAATGTGCATTCACAAATGATATAAAAAGAAAATAACTTTTCATTATTCCCATGTATCTAAAGATTGAGTTATTAATGGATAAAAGTAAACTGACACTTCCTTAGGTTCAAAGGATGTGATCTCTCTCTTAAGAGAGAAGATGAAGTGAATTATATTAACAGAGAGGAAGCTAAGAGGAAAACAGAATAAACAGAAAGTAAACATGAAAGAAACAAGTTCTTAACATTTTCCCCTTCCATGAAAACACAGTCTGCTCATTTCGACTACACTATGAAGGCATACTTTTCAGCACTTTATGTGCAGTAAGAGTATTCTCTGTATTGGTGTGTTTTTATGTCTACTTTTAAAAACCTCATCAGAAGAGTCATCATCTAATGCTCATCAACTTCCGGTCATGTCTACCTTGGCAAGTGACCCCTGAACTAAAATGACTCTGTTTCAGTGCTTATTTAGTTCTAAAAATACATGCTGCCACACAGCATCTGTTTCCATACAACTAAGCCAGCATGGATATGAAGTAACCATGGGACTTCAAACACACTTGTAGATCACTCACTAACAATGCTAAGGGTGGTTAAATAACCAAAATAAATTACCTCTGTATTTCTTTCTAGTTCAAAAAAAAAAGCTCTCTTTATAAACCTTCCTAAGAAGTTTTACCAATGTTGATACAATTTCTTTAAAAATGATGACTCATTTATTTAAGAGAGTCAGGTACCAAAATGTTCACTGCAGCTCTATTTACAATAGCCCGGAGATGGAAACAACCTAAGTGCCCATCATCAGATGAATGGATAAAGAAGATGTGGCACATATATATACAATGGAATATTACTCAGCCTTAAAAAGAAACGAAATTGAGCTATTTGTAATGAGATGGATAGACCTAGAGTCTGTCATACAGAGTGAAGTAAGTCAGAAAGAAAAAGACAAATACCGTATGCTAACACATATATATGGAATTTAAGAAAAAAAAAATGTCATGAAGAACCTAGGGGTAAGACAGGAATAAAGACGCAGACCTACTGGAGAACGGACTTGAGGATATGGGGAGGGGGAAGGGTGAGCTTTGACAGGGCGAGAGAGAGTCATGGACATATACACACTAACAAACGTAGTAAGGTAGATAGCTGCGGGGAAGCAGCCGCAAGGCACAGGGATATTAGCTCGGTGCTTTGTGACAGCCTGGAGGGGTGGGATAGGGAGAGTGGGAGGGAGGGAGACGCAAGAGGGAAGACATATGGGAACATACGTATATGTATAACTGATTCACTTTGTTATACAGCAGAAACTAACACACCATTGTAAAGCAATTATACCCCAATAAAGATGTTAAAAAAAAATGATGACTCATTTATTTAAGGTTTAGCCCGAACTTCATTAAAATTTAAAGAAAACAGTCATTTGAACAGTACACTTTGAAAGCCTAATGTATACCACATCATTGTGATGGCTTTCAAATCATTAAAAAGCTCTTCTTTAGCAAATAACATTTACCTAACAAGGAACAACTGTATTCCATTTGTTACAAAATGGTTGCTTTTCCCAACAATCCTTATTAATATTAGATAAAAGTGGAAATAAATCTTCACTACACCTCTGAGAAATAGGCAGCATGGAATGTTTTCTCAAGATAAAGTTCATCCATATTCTCTTTCAAAATTCCCAAACTTTTAAAAGTTGGCAATACTGTCACTTGTGAAGGGAATCAAGAGATAAGTTTGTGATAACAGTTGCCACCAACATGCATCAAACTGTACGTGCTCATCACTGTGCTAGGTATTTTGGTGCGTTAGCACATTTCATTTAATCCTCAGAACCTATGAGGCAGATACCGTTACTACCCTCAATTAAAGTTAAGGACACTGAGATTTATAGCAGTTAACTAATTTGTCTAGGGTCACCTAACTAGACACGGCCAAGCCATGACCCAAACGCCGGCTGTTTGACTTCAGTCTTAAGCTCTGCAATTGGAAAAATAAAAAACAAGCTGGGGATAGACATGCCATGATTAGTGAGAAAGAGACAAAGAGAGCTGTGGGTGTGAGAAGAAAGAGAACAGAGGCAAAGACTCCAGACGGAAAGAATACTGTGCAATAGGAAAGAGCCCTGAGTTAAACAGGAGATCTGCAATCCCCTCCCTGGGGGGCAACAGTATGACCAAAGAGAAATCAATTCGCTCTAGTTTAATATAAGAAGAGCACATTCACATACAGCACAGAGGTATGTTAAAGATAAAAAGGTTAAAGTGAAAATAAAACTCCAAAACACCATGCAAATATCAATAAAATAAAAAAGAAAACAATTAAAAACGGACAAAAAAAATTAAGTATGGGGCTTCCCTGGTGGCGCAGTGGTTGAGCGTCCACCTGCCGATGCAGGGGACGCGGGTTCGTGCCCCGGTCCGGGAGGATCCCGCGTGCCGCGGAGCGGCTGGGCCCGTGAGCCGTGGCCGCTGAGCCTGCGCGTCCGGGGCCTGTGCTCCGCGGCGGGAGAGGCCACAGCAGTGAGAGGCCCGTGTACCGCAAAAAAA